>NC_086172.1:6407500-6707500 GCF_023053635.1 Elgaria multicarinata webbii
TACTGTTGTTTTTTAATGGATACTGTTGTTTTTATACTGTTGTTTTTATGTTTTTGATGGTTTTAAATTTTGTATTTTTAATGTTCACTGTTTTTAACTTTTGTAAACCGCCCAGAGAGCTTCAGCTATGGGGCATTATATAAATTAATTAAATAATTAAATTATTCCCACCTTTCTCCCAATACTGGGACTCAAGGCAGTTTACAAGATTAAAACATATACAATTAAAAGATATAAATATAAATTTACAGAAGTTAAAATAGGGTTAAACCCTTGTGATATTAAAAACATTTAAAAAGCAAATCACAATTTTAAAAATCCAATACATTAACCCAGGTCCAGAGTATTCCCAAAAGAACAAACTTTTTTTTTCCTTCCTCTAAAAGTGTAGCATCCCTAAATGTCTATCAGTAAAAGATACATTAGATCAAGAATTTTAATATGGCATTGAAGAAATAACTTTGCTGAGAATGGTCCTGGGGGTGGGGGGGAACGCACAGGGAAAAAATGGCATTTTTCTGGGGGATTTCTGGGCCTTCACATTTCTAGAGACTGCATTTGTTCAGTAGTGAGGGGAAAGTGCTGTGCATATACCTGGAGGCATACTTTATTATTACTTCTTATTTCTTCTTCTTATTTCTAATTTGTTTTAGCAAATGGGAGGGCTGGAAATCAAGGAGGCCATGTTCTGATAGCAGGCAACAGGTTTGGGGTGGAGCACTTTTGTACAATTGGGTGTGGACACTGAAGAAGAAAGGACGGCCATGTGCATTAGGCCAAAGCTAGACCTAAGGTTTATCCCTGGATCGTCCAGGGGTGAAACCTGTTCATCTAGGTGACACACAGGGGATCCAGTGCTCAGGCAGGGGCGAACCCAGGATGATCCCAGGATAAACCTTAGGTCTAGCTGTGGCCTTGGTTTCTGGGTGGTGCTGGTGAAGGGAAGAGTGGCTTCCGCTGATAACAGTTGAATATGTTGAATGGTGTAAGAAGCGATATCTGGATGTTGTACCTCCTGTTCAGATGAACTGTAGCTATGAGTCATTTTAGATAATTCTGCCTACACCTAGGCCATAACTAGATGGGCTTTATCCCAGGGCGATCCCCGGGATCGTCCTTGTGCATTCACATGACACACAGGGGATCCCGGGATCAGGGAGGGATGATTCCTCCCTTGCCCTGGGATCTCGGCCTACACTTTAGGCCCTCTTTTTCCACAGTCTCAGGATGATCCCGAGACCACGGAAAGTGTGGCCTGCCATCACGTTTTGTCCAAGCTCCTCGCGGTTACTCGCGAGGAGCTGGGACCCATGCAGAAGTATCTGTACAACTATCTCAGGATTACTTTGGAACAATATCTTGAACAGATTCAAAGTAAAGCAAAACATCAGAATTCAAATGTCTGAATGTATACATGGTTCACATTTTGCTTTTGCTATTTGACTTCGAATATTTTTTAAACTACAGTTAATTAATTTTAAGGCCAAATTAAGTTGCCAAATTCCGTGCTCCTTTGCCTTATGTTTTTAGTTCTTGTAAAAATCCTAGCTCCAACATGACCTGTAAGTCGGAATGCTGGAAAAAGTAATCGTCCTTACACAGAGATTAATTGAGAAGTTGCAGTACATATAACAGGCCTCTATCTATCTATCTATCTATCTATCTATCTATCTATCTATCTATCTATCTATCTATAACAGAGTACATAAGGTATTGCTCCTCAATGTTGTTTTTAGCATCAGAGGATGAGCTGTTTGTGTGGAATTAAACATCATAGATTAATCACTATAGCTAGAAATTTCATATCCTTTGTCAGCTTATACACAATATTATTCAGTGGAGACCATTCATACATTTGGCTGAAAACTAACGAGCCATCAAATGTCAATTAATAAAAATGTATGTATAAATTCAATGATTTCTCTTTAGCTGATACTAACTACTGCTGCAACCCAGTGGACACTACAATTATGCCCACTTTGGGAGTAAACCCCCACTTCCCATAGAACGGGATGGGATTTTTTCCTGAGTAGACAAGCATAGGATGATACCATAAAGAAATGTAAGACAATTAATTGTATGAGTTTTAGTTAATTAATCTATTGATTAAATTTGCATAAATTTATATATGAAATAGATCAATATTTCTGAAGAAAAAAGAAGTTTATTTTTTAAATAAAAAAAATAGATAGGGCAAGCATACATTGTCCAGGCATAGTTTTGGAATAGGCATTTCTCCTTTGTGTGAAAGAAGTGAGAGCACCTCTTTTAAGATGGTGCTTAAAATAGTTTTTATAAGCATTCTTCTGGGGTTTTGAAAATGAGTAAATAAGTAAGTTAAAAATTAAAAAAAATATTAAATTTTGTATACTTTTAATGTTTACCATTTTTAATTGTTGTAAACCGCCCAGAGAGCTTCGGCTGTGGGGCAGTATATAAATGTAATAAAATAAATAAATAAATAAATAAAATTAGTCTAACTGAAAGGTTGCAGATAATACTAACCTATTTTTCCTCTTTGGGGCAGTTTTTGCCTTTCTTCTGCAACATCCTTAGGAAACAATCAGCTTTAGGGTGTTGGTTCCCCCCCCCCCCAGGGTATTATGGACTAGTGACGCTTCTGCAATTGGCTTATTAAAAATGAATCTTAAAACCAAGGACAGTGACCCCTTGCAATCTCTTCAAAACACATGCCTACCTTTTATATTTGTGGATGGAGTTTAATGTCTTGTACCCACTTAACTCTCATGAGCAGAAAGCCAATGTATATGTTCATAGTATTGATTCACAATGGCATGCCCTCAGGATATTTTTATCATCAACAGTAGTTCCCGTCCTTGAATCTCTGCTTATTCTTAACACCTTTGGATGTCCTGCAAAGGGAACAGTGGTGGAAGATGGTGCTGCAAACTTAGCAGAAGTAAAGATGTACCCCTAATGATTATTGTTGTGCTGGAGAAAGCTTTGATGAGCAATGAAGTCTTTAAGAGCTCCTGTATATGGCAGGATACACATCATGCACTCTGCCTTGGGCTCCTCGTAAATCTGCTACATTTACAATCTTTGATCAAGACTATTCACAATTTCAAAGACTGGGCTTCCCAGCCCAATGGCCTGAGAGCCTTTTAACATGTGCCCTGAGCTGAGCTCTGCCCATTTCAAAATCATGTGGAGGTGCTCATCCACAGGCATCCAGGGCATCACATATTATTATTATTAGGATGTTGGTTATTTTAGGGTGCAATCCTACAGCCTCTTACCCCATTGAACTCAATGACATTTACTTCTGAGTAGAGACGCAAATGCAGTGGATTTAATACACTTGGGCCATAGCTAGACCTAAGGTTTATCCCAGGATTGTCCTGGGGTCAAACCTGTTCATCTAAGTGCCACACAGGGCATCCAGCGCTCAGGCAGGGACGAACCCGGGATGATCCTGGGATAAACCTTAGGTCTAGCTACGGCCTCAATCAGTGGCCACAGAGTGGATTTTTCAATAACACCTTTAACAATATAAAGATGGGTTGTCAGTGATAACTGATGTCCCTTTTATTGGTGTCAATTTCCTGTTTCCCTAGTGTGATATCTAATAATGTCAGTAGTTGGCAGCTTGGATAAATTATTTATACCTTTTAGTCAAAATTTGTTGGTTGTTTTTATGCTCTTCATGGTTTTTAAATTTTGTGAACCACCCAGAGAGCTTCGGCTATTGGGCGGTATATAAATGTAATAAATTAATAAATAAATAAAATTAATCGCTACCCGTGCACAGTCACCACCTCTGTAAGAGAGATGTGGGTTTACTGCTTTGCATAAGTGCACAATGAAGTAAATACAATGGAGAGTTGAAGATCAGAATGCTAGACTACAATTCTATTGAATTGGGTTCAGGACAATGTATCTCCTCTCTTATTTATAAGACCTAGCAAATTATTGCCAGTAAATAAATTTTAGATGAACCCAAAGGGTAAACCCACATATCCAAAAGTTGTATTTGGGTAAAATAAAAATGTCTCTGATTAAATAAATTTATGCTTGTCACCTAATTAAAGAGATCTTAGTGGATTAATTACGCGTGACAAAAATCATCATTACGTATGTGCATTTAATAATTTGTTTTTATCTGATGGCCCAGATATTTGTGATCCTTTCCAAATAATTTGAATTGCACCTTATCTTTAAAATTCCTCATGTTTGGAAAGAAAGACTCATTTCACATATTGCTTATATGTGAGCTTTGCAGACTTTTTGAATTTCAATTGAAATTTCTCAAGCATATTTATACATGTTTTGTTACCCTTGTGAGGTGGCCAGGTTAATGCTTAGAAAGAACTTTGAACGTGAGAGTCTTTAATAGGTAGGGAGAAACATTTATGGAAGTTTGAAAACGTAAGGACAATGTTGAGGGAAGGGTTGGAGGGAGGCTGAGGAACTAAGGCCATAGCTAGACCTAAGGTTTATCCCTGGATCGTCCAGGGGTCAAACCTGTTGATCTAGGTGACACACAGGGGATCCAGCCCTCAGGCAGGGGCGAACGCTGGATGATCCCAGGATAAACCTTAGGTCTAGCTGTGGCCTAAGAGGGGATGGAACTGACATGAGTATGAAATTCTTTCAAACAACTTTTTATTGATTGACATGTTTGCATTAAAATCAATAAAATAAACATCTTCAAAGGCAATGCTCATGGGCCCCTCTCCCAAAGCCCAGTTCCACTGCTCAGCCTTGCCCAGTTTCAGAACTTCCCCCTTCCTCCCTCTATAGGCAGCAAATCTTGCACATCCTTCCTTTCTCCTTGATAATGCATCCTTGATCATCCTTGATGGACCTCCTGGGAGATGGTGGACTTTGGGAATCCTACCTTTGTTGGCCATGTTGGGTGACAAAAAGGAAAATCCCAACCATTCCACAGAGAACATTAACGTGACTTTATTTTCCTTCTTTGGGTTGTTTATGCCCACGCTGACTAGAAAGAACACCCAGGTTCAATGAGTGACAAATCATTACGGAGCGTACAATGTAATTAAAAAGCACAGCCATTGATCAGCTATGAGCTAAACCTGAGACAAAAAAAAGAGAGAGAGTGAGAGACCCAGAATAGCTGGCAAAACTTCTCATTGAATCTGTCTGAAATGGAAGATGTTCCCCCTGCAGGCATGGAGCTCGGCCCATTGTGCATTTCCATTAGAGATACACACTGACTCAGAGCATGCCATTGATGTTGGCCTATTTATGAAAGGCTGTTGAAAGAGGTTTCAGAGTTAATTGAAAAGAGCTGTTTCTGAAGTAAAGTAACTTCAAACAACACAGCTCTGAAATATGTTTTAATGGACTGGAAATCCGTGAATTTCCCACATTGCACACATGAAATAAAGCGGACGACACACACACACAAAATGAAAGCTGCCTTGACATTTGGTGAGATTTTTCTTTCTTTTCATTTTCCCTTTCTAAATAAGTTATCCAGTGAACAGGTGACAGAACAGCAAGAAAGCTACAGATTGATAAGAGCAGCTGCCGTGAAGGGTTCTCAGTGGTTTGCAATTTGTTTCTGTGTCCTGAACAGCCTACTCACAGGTGCCCTCTTTCAGATTTGAAATTAGTACACATTTTATTTCCATCCTCCGCATTTAGTGAACCCTCCAAATTTAGGGAAATATTTGAAAATGTGCTCCGATCCCATTAAAACTAAGCGTAAAGTTTAATCCTTAGGTTTGCGTGACTTCAGGGGGGATTTCCATAATGCCTTTATTATATCTGTGTCATAACGTGGTAACAATGTCTTGTTATCTAACAGGTATACTTATAATTAGAAATGGCCCAAATTCTCATAAGAATAGAGATTATTTAGAATATTTCCAAGTCAGCTCCTCAAACTCTTACCTAGTATTTAGTAGGCCAAAGTGATGGGAACAGCATGGTGACAGCCTTACACATCTAAGTCGCCATGCCCAAGATGTTCCATTTCCACTATGTTATAAGAGATCATGCACATCAAAGTGGTGAGAACCAATATGACCCCACAGCGTTCAACCAGATGAGCCTAGAGAAAGATTTGCAAGTCATGATTTCCATCTTTGGAGTGGGACTTGGGGCCAACTTAGACTTTAATTGTGTTTATATACCTGGTTATACACAGCTTTCAAGTTAGACTATTGTTTGTGACAGATTGCCATGGAAGAAGTCAGAGAATAATGGAAATAATCCAGCAGAAGATGGATACATCTTTCCTTTCCTTCGATTAGGTTCCTGCTTCATGGTAGCAGTTTAAATGGTAACACTTATTTGCAAGATTATTTACATTCCTAATTTAAAGCTAAATTTTGCATTTCAGTTGGCTGAAGATCTTTTGTTAAAATCTCAGGCAGGATCTACACTACTGCTTTAAAGTGCTTTATAACAGTTTTGACAACTGTTGGGGCCCAGGACACACTCCAGATACAACTGTCAAGATGTTTTCAAAGTGCTTTAAAGTGTTTTAAAGCAGTAGTGTGGGCAGAAGGAAATCAGGGCTGCACTCCACATTAGATTCTGAATACTTAGAAGCAATTTATATGCTTGGTATTGTAGATTTTAAAATGTTTCCTGCACGTATTCCACTGGTAGGCTCCTTAGTAAAATATTTGGGAGCCACTAATATAAACTACCTTTTGAGCTCAGTCTTGAGGCTTGTACATTGTAACATATTCTTCTATAAAGTGCTTTCAGTGTGTGTGTGTGTGTGTGTTTTAATAACAAACCATCTGGAATGACCAAAACAAGTAACTTGGATTTTCCAAGCAATATCAAATAAAACATTTACATCATTTTGACACACCGACGTGCACTCTGCACACATCTCTGTGTGCAGAGATGATAAAATGAGGCCCTTTGTGAGATTACCACATTTGTCATACCGAATAATAGCGTAAGTCTCTAATTCTGTGCACACTTACTTGCCAGTAGCCCTCTTTGAAGTCAATAAGTTGGATCCATACTTAGGACGACTGAAATCAATGAGACCAGTTAGCTTAAGTCCCATGGAGTTTGCTAGGTTCATTCTAAGTATGTCTAAGTTGGATCCAAACCAGTGGAACTTGTTTCTGAATAGGCCTGCATAGGACTGCACTACATGCTATAAGATTAGGGGCAATAAACATCTCAACGAAGCAAAGTCAGAACAATGAGAACATTTTCATCAATATTTCAACTCCCAGAGATGTACAGAATGAGTATTACCTAATCATTCAATCCAAAATTATTTTCCCTAGAGTAATTTGTGATTAAAAATATAAACGAGAACGTACACATAATAGCATTACAAAGGTATCTGAAATTATGTGTGGCAATTAAACAAACTGCAGGGTAAGGTCTTGCTGAACTATGCTGATTTTTCTTAAGCCTTTTAATGATATTGGTCTAGATATTGGTCTAGTTTAAAGAGCAAGACCACCTAATTTAATATCTGTAAAGCAGAAGAAAAAGAAAGAAAGAAACATTGCTTGGGAATTCCAGCTGCAATTTCTTTCTGGACCCCAGACCAAGATAACAACTGGAGCACAAAACCTATGAACCCTTGCAAGCTGGAGCATGGGAGGAAGACCTTAAGGTAACCTTCCCCAACCTGGTGCCCACCAGATGTTTTGGACTACAGGTTGGAGAAGTCTGCCTTAGGGCCACTCAATGAGCCCTCTTGTTAATTCACCTTGGATAGTAGCAGACTTTTCTGATTGAGGGCCCTGACCACAGTTATTCACATTCCTTTCCCCTTCTTCCTCTACCTTCCCTCTTTCTGCTTTCTAACTTTTATTCCATTCCAACTTCTGACTACATTAGATTTGCCTCACCTGACCATGGATCCCTTAGCAATGAGTGGGGGGGGGGAGTCTGAAATGACAATATTTCCATCACTGAGGGCAGGGGGGGAACAGTAAAGGCCCATAGCTTAGTGGTAGAGAGCAATTGCCTTGTTGGCATAAACTCTCAGGTTTTAACCTTATCACAGCTATCCCCAACCTGGTGCCCTTCAAACGTTTTGGACTACAATTCCCATAATCCAGTCCAACACATCTGGAGGACACCATCTAGAGTTAAAAATTAGGACTGGGAACAACATTGACCTCAGATTCAGATGTGCTGGTGTCAAGGATAGGCATGGTTGGGTCAACACCCCAGAAGACTCCTATTGAGAAGAGCACCTTGGACAGGCTCCTCCTCTTCACCTGCCTCTTGCACTGGCCCAGGCAGCAGTGCTGATGAGAAGGAAGAGTGGTGGCACTCCACCGAGTGCTTACTCACTCACTGGGGTCATAGCTAGACCTAAGGTTTATCCCTGGATCGTCCAGGGGTCAAACCTGTTCATCTGGGTGACACACAGGGGATCCAGTGCTCAGGCAGGGGCGAACCCTGGACGATCCAGGGATAAACCTTAGGTCTAGCTGTGGCCTGGGTCTCTGTATGTCAAGTAAGCAAGTAGTAAAAAGGATGAGAAGAAGGGTGAGGAGCAGGAGCAGCTGGTGACAATGGCGATGAGAAGGCTGACTCACTGAGGGACGGAGCCCATGGAGGGCGTCATGCGCAAGGGCCCTCCAAAGCCTGGAGCTGGCACTGCGTGGACAGCCATCAGCTCTCAAAATGGAGGCAGAACTGAGCTAGAAGGATAAATCTGTATAAATCTGACTCTGTATAAGGCAGTTATATGTTCATATAGTGATGGGCAGTATCTAATTGCAATGATTGGATTTATGAATCACACTAACCAAACAAGGAGCACACCCTTTTCTGTAAAATAAACACTGCTCCTGTGTACACTTGGGCTTGGAAGCATCCTTTTTTTCAGACAGACTGAAAATACGGGTGAAATCAGAAGAGAAAACAGTCCATAAGATTAAGGGCCTTAGGGTCTTACACGTTTGTTCGCATATTGCTAAGTAGGGCCGTCCTTCACTAGGGAAAAGAAGTGCTGTTTGTTAGAAGAGGAGTTAGCTGAAAATTCATTAGATAAGCTGACAAACTTGGTCATGACCTGAGGCCCTCATCCCATGTTGGGGGGGGGGGGGACTTGGTGCTTGTTTTTTGGAGTTAATATATCAACATCTGGATTATTGTTCAGAATCAAAACATGTAATTAGAAGAAGATGCTATTTCCTCATTTGCATTTCAGTAGCTTCTGCGCAAAGTTCACCACTTTGGAACTCCAATTTGGAGCTCCCAAAGCATTGCTGGAGAGGAAATCTAATCTAATTTTAAATGTGATGATAAGACAGCCTTCCCCAACCTGGTGCCCTCTGGATGTCTTGGACTACAGCACCCAGCATCCCCACAACCAGCCATCAGACGGTGTGTTGCAATGATACAGTCTCAGCATACTTTACCCAGCACTTAGGATTAAAGATTTGTCTTGTCAAAATATGCATTTACAGAAGCTTCGGACTTCCCATTATTTAGTCCATTTCTTTCTCTTCATTCTCTGTTGTTGGCAGGAAAAAAAAGTGTTCTTCCTTTCTCTCCTGGCACTTGAGAATCCTCTGAAGTAAATTCTGTGTTTGTTTATACTGCTGTGTATCTGTCATCGTCAGAGAAGATACATTGGCTTAAGGCCAGTATAAATATAGGCCTGCATGCGTGGCTGCCGTTTTACATTTTCTGGGTAGTTTCAGCATTTGGGTATGCTGCTTATAATGCCTTTTTCCATTGACTCATGAGCACAACACAGATCTTGCAAACGTTTCAGTTATAAAACCACCAGTAGCTCCACTGAAGTGCAGAGGACTAGACCACCATGCACAAATCACAAGAGTTTGACTTGTCTTATTTATTTATTTATTTATTTATTTATTTTAAAAATGCTTCTGCCTTGTCCATGTGAGTCAACCAAATATATTCCCCACCAAATGAAGCTAGTATTCTTCCAATAGACAAAGCAGACAGATAAGAGTTGGCCATGAATTCATAACTATATGTTTGGTTTTTAACTCAAAAATTAATGAGCAAGTGTTCTGGTTTCATCAGGGAGCCCACCAGCAGGTGCTTCTATTTCTTCAGGATGTTAGTATCTCCAATCAAATAAAGTAACCTAAACATTAAACAAAATATGTGGCCACCAAGCTGATGAATTCAGTCCCACCAGTAGCCATTTATAACAAGCAGACCCACTGTTTTCGCAGCCCCAGGCAGCCAGCCAAATAGGACATTCATAAGACCCTGGTGAGCATGGTGGGTCACAAATTGTGCAGGCCTGCATGAATCTGTAGTTTCCAACACTCACTGTCGGCCAACTGGTGATCTACTGACAGGCTTTTGGAACAGCACTGTAGTCTTTGAATCACTGCTATGTAGCAGGGCCTGGGGAGCCCTGCCATAAGGCAGTGTGAGGCAGTCCCCTCAGGCAGCAGCTTTTGGGTGTCATCAAAAGGAAGCACATTGTTTATTTACTTTGTTACTGTTGTATTTTTACTGCTGGGGATGGGGAAATGTGCTTGTGGGATTTGTATGGTTGTTTTTTTACCTCATGTGACAAAATAACTTGGCCAGCCTTCGGTACTATGCACCATGACTTGGCCAGGATGTGCCTTTGCTACTCTGCCTCAGGCAGCAAAATGTTTTGGGCCTTCCCTGAGCAGGATGGTAAATGCTTCAGTAAGACCTAAGTTAACCTGGACCCAACTGTTTGTAGACTCCTATTCCAAATTCATCCTAAAGCAAATATTTCTCATCTTTGTGGATGTGCTTCACAGAGTTAAGACAAATTCTAAGCTGTGAGACATTTTCACTCGCAGATGCTGGTACTTTTCTGTAAAATGAATCTTTTTTCTATGTTGTCTAAACTGGTGAACAAAGTATGCATGAGCTGTACAGCACTTTGCTGAAAGATTGGTTGCTGAACTAAACCTCTGATTGAGGGGAACAACAAACCACAGAATTGGGGAGGGGAAGAAACTAAGGCTGTAGCTAGACCTAAGGTTTATCCCAGGATTGTCCTGGGGTCAAACCTGTTCATCTAAGTGCCACACAGGGCATCCAGCGCTCAGGAAGGGATGGACCCGGGATGATCCTGGGATAAACCTTAGGTCTAGCTATGGCCTAACATAGGGAAATGTGTTTGGAGATACTAGTTTCATGAAGACTAAGTGTCCCTAAAACTGCTAAAAATAAATGCATTGTAGTAATATAGGGTGGCCATATCTGGGTTTTTGATGACAAATCCGGGAGGGGAGGGGAAATCCAGATTTTTTTCAAAGAGCAGCTCTAATGGGAATTAACAAAACTGCTTATAACTCCAACATTTTTTAAGATAAAGACATGAAACTTGGCACAATGGTAGCTCTTTGGAGGAGCTTTAGTCATACCAAATTTGAAATAGATCCGTTCATCCATTGATTTTTAAAGAATTTTTTAAAAATTGAGGTTTTAAAATTATTATTTTTAAAATCGTCATTTTTAAAGTTAAAGAGATGAAACTTTGTACCATGATAGGATTTAGGTAGAGCTTTAGCTACACCAAATTTGAAACAGATCCATTCATCCATTGATTTTTTAGGATTTTTTTTAAAAATTGAGGTTTTAAAATTATTATTTTTAAAATCATCATTTTTAAAGATAAAGAGATGAAACTTTGTACCTTGATAGGATTTAGGTAGAGCTTTAGCCACACCAAATTTGAAACAGATCCATTCATCCATTGATTTTTTAGGATTTTTTTTAAAAATGAGGTTTTAAAATTATTATTTTTAAAATCGTCATTTTTAAAGATAAAGAGCTGAAAGTTGGCACCATGATAGCTTTTAGGTTGAGCTTTAGCCATACTAAATTTGAAACAGATCTGGGGCCAGTAGCAAACCCTGTTAACAACAACAGCAGCTTGCAATGAGTGAAGATACAGTCAGAAAAGATATTTGAGGGAAGGGGAGAATGTAATAGAAAAAGCTTCAAAGTACAGCAAAACCTACAAAAGTAGGAGTGAGTGAAGTTAATTTCAGATACATTGAATCTCTCACTTGTTCTTTATTTCAGTGATTTTAACATTAAGATGTTATGTAGAACAGATTTGTCTTAAATGTGTGCTGTAAAATCAGACATGCCACCAAGGCTATGTTCAGGTGGGCACGCCCCCTTGGTACTGGACATGCCCCCTTGGCGGCGACCATGTTGTCCTCCTTTTTGGTTTCCAAAATATGGTCACCTTAAGTAATACAACTTTTTAAAATGTATAGCCGACTTTGTGGCTCATGTAACAGGAACAGTTAATATTTCTCAGCAGGTCTGTCTAACAATCCAACCTGTAAAATTAAAAAATTGGAGAGTTATTCATATCTCAGAGATCTGGCTTTTCTCTTGCATTCTATCAAGACCTTCAAAACAAAACATCCCTGTATCATCTGTGCACCTTATTTGAACAGTGAGGTCATAAAGAACTGTGAAGTCCCTTCTTATATAACAGGGGTGCACAATCTTTTTGGCCCTGAGGGCCACATGCCAGGGGCCACCCATGCAAGTTTGCAAACACACACACACACACACACACACACACACACACACACACTTCCCCACACATTTTGTAAACTGCCCAGAGAGCTTCAGCTATGGAGAAGTATGTAAATGTTCATCATCATCATCGTCATCATCATCATCACATGCGTGCACACCATGTTTCTCACAAATACCCTCCTATGAAACCCAGAAGCAGGCCCCAAGTGCTGGTTTCTAGAGTTTCATGTGGGAAACAGGTCCTCTGAATGTTGATTCCAGGAGGGGATCTACACTAGTCAAGTTAGAACGTGTCTTACCGGTTTTAAGTGTGCCTTTGGTAGTATTTCGCCACATGACATTCAGTTTGTGACGTTTTCTTGTTGTCTGTTCTCTGGTTTTTATATTTAACTTCTCTGAAATAAGTCATTCTATTTGTTATGATGTGGCCGATTTCATCGTATTAAATGGGTTTCCTGTAGTTTTTAATTAGCCAATCACATTCCTGGGGGTGGGGGCATGTTTATGTAATTTCCGTGCCCAAAGTTGGAGCTGTTTTTTTCTTTCAAGACTCTTCTTTCAAGCCACTTCCAGTTTCACTTTTGGGAAGCTGCTGGCTGGTGGAGGATTGTCTCGGAGAGAAGAGAAAGTGGGAGGGGAAATTACAAATGGATTTTATTTTCTTAGTGTGGCCGAAAGGAATGCATTCCCACAGAAAGAGAAAAGTAAGTAAACGTTTTAAAAACTGCTACATTTTAAGTTCAAAACCAAAATGTTTAATGACTGTAAAAACAACGTTTCATAGACTAGTGTAGATTCCCTCCTAGTATGTCATGAACAATGTTGGCAGTAAATTAGTTTATAATTTCAGCTGTTTGGGGGTCATGGGTGTTAATAAACCAGGTATTTAAAGGCCCACTACCGCGGCGCGTTAATAGCCAATCAAACACACGAGGCTGGAGAATGCACTTAATCCATTTACTGCAGTATGGGGGTGCTCTCCGGTTCCACAAAATGGAGGCACCCAGAACAAGGGAATCTCATAGTATATATAGGCCCTGACTACAAGAGGGTGTTTCTACAAGAGGTCTCTTTCTAACCTTTCTATTGGTCAGTTCTGGATTAACAATTTAAATTACATTCAATTTTCAAGTTAAGGTGCACAATCTCAATGATTGTGCTCTATTCGATGCTCTATTGGTCGAAAGTTTTTCCCTTTGTCTGCTAGGACATGATGTCTACCATTAAGGAATGCAAATCTGGCATGTAGCCACCTGTAACCACCCTTTGGCAGAGAAGCCATATTTTAACCCTTGGCACATTACATTAATCAGAGAGATGAAATCTCAACCTGGGGCTAACATGGGGAGGTACAAATACCACTTCGGGGGTTACCTGTAGCTTGTGGGTTGTGTACCCCTAAATATTTATTGGAGTCATACAGTCATACCTACTTTTTTGAGCTAGCTAGTTTTCAATGGCTACATTAAGCTGGCATGAGGAATTTTAATTTATTTGAGTACCAGCTGATATACTCGGTGTTGCTCCCCCCCCCCCCCGGCAAGATATATGTCTGCTAGGTAATTATTTTAAAGTAGTAGGCCAGTAGGCCTGGCTTGCCCATTGGGAGTCCTGCTGCTGAGACTCATGGGAAATGAAGTCTGGTCGAGCCAGTCCACACTGCACTGTACAATTGGTACGCTTAGGTAGGCTGTGAGGGAGCTGGCCGTATGACTGACTGACAGTTAACTTGGTCATTGCCGTTGGTAATGGGCCTGGAGCTGCATCCTCCTTCCCTACTGCTCCTGATGAAGCCTAACAACCAAGGCAGCCGGCCCCAGGCATTCTTCCCTTCAGTTCCAAGATGGCGAGTCACTTCCAGATGATGGCTGCCAATGCCCGATAAGTCTTCCCTCCCGCCCAAGCCATGCTCAGAGTTACAGGCATAAGCCTAGGTCTCTAAATAATGTGTTAATGTTTGAACAGTGTCTGAGGTACAGTGGGAGACAACCGGAGAGTGGGCCTTCTTAGTTGTGGCACACTGCTTATTAACGTAATGAAGTTTTTTATGCTACATTTTTTTCTTGTCATAACTAAACCACAACATTCCAGGTCAGGTGCAGGAATTACTGAATAAAGTTTATGATTTTTTATGTAAAAGCCTGACTTTACTATTGAAACAGAATAGGGAATGGAGGAATGACTGATAGCTGAGGCTAGAATGGAATGGTGGGTGGGGTTAGCGACAGCTGGAGAAAGTCAGGGAGAAGGAGAACTAAGACAGATAGTGAGAGGTCAGGGAAGTGGGAGCTGAGTTAGGATTGAGAGATAGTGATCTGGTTTGCACATAGTGACCTGGTTTTCTAACCCATGCTTTATTTAAAATCAGCCACTCTACATGCCAATACTACACATCCCAGCATGCCTTTGGCGGCCCACAGATGCCTGCATCCTCTGAGAGGCACTTCCCTCCTCTCGTTGCCAATGCTGCTCCTTAATAGAGCATCGAGGAGTAGCATCACCAAGGAGGGGAGGTAAGCGGCTGTCAGTATACTGCCTCAGCCCATGCTTCTGATGCACCAGGTGTTCCATCAGGAGCCTGTAATGAAGGACCAGGGCCAGCCCAGGCACTTGCCCCCTTCATTGGGCCTGTTTCTGGACATGCACAGAGTGCCTCCTCCCTCCCTCCCTCTTAAGGGCGAAGGCTGCACACGCACTTCCCCCACATTCTGAGAAAAGAGCGATATCAGGATGGGGTGCCTTTGAGCATGTTAAGAGTTCGGTCTCTCAAAGTCATGCTGTTGTATCTAGTTATGATTTTAAAACCATGCACGGCAGGTGGGAGTTGGCACCGCAAATGGATGCAGCCCATTTATGTGGGTTGTTTCCTTTTATGTAGAATTGGGTTGACTGCTTGAGACTGACCTTAGGGATCACAATGGCCACCAAAGGCTGGTAAGTCTGGCCTCCCGCCCATGCTGGGAGTTGTAGGCGTAAACCTAGTTTTTACTAAATTCTTTAAAAATACTTAAAACCCCAAAATTCATGTTTTTAGATTTTTGTACAACCAGACCCATCACCATGTCAAGTTTCAAGTTTCTAACACATCTGGAAGAGGGTAAACATTTCTGGACATAGATGACACACTCATGCACTGACACACACATGCACTGTAATGGATTTTTAAACTGAGTTTATTTTAGAGGATTTCTGTTTTAATGTGTTGCAACCTCTCACAAGTCACAGGTAGATTGGTGGGTAGGTAGGGAAAGGAATGAATGGATTAATATTAGCAATATTAGTTCGTTGCATCTGACCCATTTGCTTCTCAGTGTTAAATGTGAATGATAATATAGACTGACTGGAATGTTTTCAGGATTAATTAAACAAAGATTTGTAAAACATTTTCCTCATTTATAATATACTATACGTTCACGATGATGATTCAGATGATTGTGGTAAAAACCAAGTTGGCTTTCTAATTTTTAAAATTAGGCATCTTTTGTTCAACAAACTTTAGAATAGGTTTTTTTGTTTTTTGTTTTTGCGGTGGGGATGGGACACAACATTAAAAGGAGAATCAATATAAGCCATTCCAGCCTTCTGCCAGTTCTCATCAGTCTTCTCCGGGCTTTCTTCTCCAACTTGCATCTCCAGGCTGAGTCTAGAACCGCTGTCACCTGATACCACTCTGTCACCTGTCCCTGGGTGAGTTGATAACTCCCAGAAACCTGTGGGTGTGATGGGATACTGCCTGCCTGTGTGCTTACAAGCCAGCAGTATAAGAAAAATGTGATTACACAATATATATATATATATATATATATATATTAGTTAAGATATAGCAGTTTGCATGAATTTGTCATCATGGAAGACAGAATATGACATGTCTGTTTCTAGCTGCCTACAAAGTCTTCAGTTGATGACTTTGAGTGAAATTATCCATTTCTTCTAGCCTGAAGGGCTAGTCACATGACATCTTTCAGAACTTTCGCCAAGTGTGTTAGTGCTACTGTCTCATTGTAATCACTGAGCAATATACAATTTATTTTCTCCACAAAGAGAGACAGCTGGATTTGATGTCTGAGGTAGCAATTCTGCTGAATTAAACTTAGGTCAGTGTGCTAAAGGTATTGTTCCCCTGGCCCGTCTTTTCCCCAGCCCTGACTTTCAAAACGTGTCCCAACAACTGAGTTCTTTTTATCACTAGTTTAGAGCAGCTCTTTACAGATGTTTTAAACTAAATCATCCCTTCACTTTTACTTGAGCCTGTGGCACAAATTTTAAAAAGTTGTGCAGGCTAGCTCCGTGGAATCCGTAACTGCACTAGCTGTCTATGATCACTAATTAATGAATAAACTGTGATACTGTTTGCAGGATAAAATGTTATCTTCTGTTAGTGCAAGCTTCTTAGAAACACCGATCCTGATGAAGAAGTGACTTGCGATGTTTGGTATTCCCACAGCAATGGAAGTTGTCAGTGATCTATTTATGTCTTTCCTCCATCAAGTATTATTGCACAACACATTTTGAATTTTCCCAGTCACAGCAAATTTCCGACCTATTCTGTGTAGCTTATTGTCACAATTGTGATATTTTGTAATTTCATATAAACTGCCACAGGCCGTTCTGACTCTATACACATTCTTTAAAGAATGTTTCCCATAAATCTTTCTCGTCATCTCTCTTTTATTTTTTAATGTGTGTAGTGTTTTGTTTTTAAAAAATCCTCTTAACAATTTTATTCTACCTTGGTTTTGTATGATCCCTCTTAAAACAAAAGCTCTCATTTTTCTTCTACTGGAAGTCACCTTTTTTTTTAACATTGCAAACCTAAATAATTATTTCCTGAAGGTTTACAGTAGAAACCTCAAGACTGTCAGTTCGTTTAATGTCCCTTTATTTTATGTCTTGTGCCAGTTTAAAGGCTCAGCAAGAATTGACAATGCAAGCCTTTCACGGCATCAGCTGACTGTGTTCTCTTTGACAGCAAGATTTCAAATCAAGGATTTAATAAGCTCTTCCAGTTAGCAGGAAATAATGTTCCCTCCATCCCGCCACTCAACAGAACATCAAACAGACCTCAGCTCTGCAGCTGAGATTGCAGCTAAACCAGACTCATAGCTCATTTGCATTCATGGTCTTACCAAGTTTGAGTATTGGGTGCCAAAGGGTGAGGAAACATTATTGCTCTTCTTTAAATAAAGTGTAGGGGAAGATTGGGGGTGGGGAGGTTTGAAAATGTTGGTTTCTTTGAAAATTTCATTTGAAGAAATGCATGTGCACACTTATACACACATTCCCAGATTTCCCAAATACATTGGCTAGGGTATGTCATAAATCTAACATGTTTGGAAAGGTGAAATTCTCATTATACATTTGAGAATTAACCCACTAGATTCAACTAACAAATGAGGAGTTTGGCTAGAATTGAGTGGTTGGTTTTGGTTTAACATGGACAAACATTCAGTCATGCACTTCCCATGGTATATTCCATGTTATGACATGATGAGCTGTTTGTCTAGTGTGGGCCTCAGTTAAGCCCTATTTAACTACTAGCTGTACCCTGCCACGCGTTGCTGTGGCTCAGTCTGGTTAAATTGAAAAGAAAGAAAAGACAAAGCGGATGTTTCTAATATGTTTAATTTCACAATGCTTGTGGATATACAATATTTTTAGTTGTTCCATTGTCTGTGCAGATATAGAGATTGTCTGGTTTGCCGACTCTAGAACATGCAACATATAATTGTCCATGTGAGAAGCAATCTGTGTCTAGATCTAAACCGCACAATTCTAAAGATTGGCCCTGAGCTTTGTTGATGGTGATTGCAAACGCCAATCGAATTGGGAATTGCAATCTCTTAAATTGAAATGGCATATCTGTTGGAATCATAGGAATGCAAGGAATGAGGACATCTTCACCTTTGAAAGGTCCTTTCAAGATTGATCTCCGACTATAACAATTGCCACTTCGTCTATAGTTGGAGCATTGAATCTTCGCACATGTTCTCCAGCAGGCGTTTTGTCAGCACGAATAACAATCTTGTGTGTATCAGATGGCATCATGTCAATTGCTGTTTTGAACAAATGTACTAAATTGTTTTTTTCGTGAAGTAGCTGTTGCAGTTTTGAAACGATGGACCTTTTTATGCCGGTATAAATTCTGCAGCGTGCATTCAATTCATCATTGCCATCACCAATGAAATACATTTGTAGGAATTTATGTTGACTATCTTGAAACGGAAGGAAGGAGCCGGCTTTATGATAAATTTGTCCTTTGACTTTGAAAGTTGGCATAAATGGAGCTGTGATGATTTCTGCGCCGAACGACGTGATTTGGAAGCATGAGTTGTATTTCCTGATGTTAGATAGGAAATGCTTTGATTCTGCGGTATAGCCGGCAAGCAAAGTTTGTAATGGCTCTGGTGGTTCTCCAAGTTGAGGCAGTTTAATTTTTCCAGCAGTGCAACACATTCCTTTTGTTTCTCCATTAAATTTAAGAGCCTTGCAATAAGGACACACTTCAGTCATAGTGCCGATGAGAACATGCCACCTCAAACTATAATCATCATCTGGGTTGTACCAGAATGCAAGGCGATTGTAATCGTGTGATTGTTTACCACAGAGTCGTGTTTGACGCTGATGTGCTGTTTCTCGTTGACGTCTTTCAGCCACTCTCAGCCTGTCGTGTTCATTCTGTTGAGAACAAAGCAGATCTGAAGCTGTAGAATGCGATTGCTGTGCTCGCAACCGTGCATCCTCAAGTCTGGCTGAACGTTGCTTGGCTGGTTCCTTGGCACATATTTGAGGCATTCTTTTTCTTTTTTTCTCGTTTGCTGATGCCCGTTCTTCCTCAGTCTGATTTGCAATTTCTCGTCGCAGTGCTTCCGCTCTGCGAGTATGACAACCTAAGTGTGATCTTCTGCGAGGCATTATTTGGATGAATTAAAGCAGATTGTTTGGTTTTTAAAAAAGGATGTTTTTACGGTGAGGAGGTTAGTGGAAACTCCTGGCAGTTACCTTTCTTCAGAACGTGTAACTGTCACAGGAGTGACATCTATATTCACTCAGCCAATTGTGAGAGAATATGCAAATAGGAGAGGAGGCAGAGGCAGTGGATTGGCCTACTGGTTGGCGATATCACAATGACTTATAAGAGCAAATAGGAGAGAACATGCAAATAGGAGAGAAGGCAGAGGCAGTGGATTGGCCTACTGGTTGGCGATGTCACAATGACTTATAAGAGCAAATAGGAGAGGACATGCAAATAGGAGAGAAGGCAGAGGCAGTGGATTGGCCTACTGGTTGGCGATGTCACAATGACTTATAAGAGCAAATAGGAGAGAACATGCAAATAGGAGAGAAGGCAGAGGCAATGGATTGGTCTACTGGTTGGCGATGTCACAATGACCTATAAGAGCAAATAGGAGAGAACATGCAAATAGGAGAGGAGGCAGAGGCAGTGGATTGGCCTACTGGTTGGTGATGTCACAATGATCAGCAGGACTGGTTTTGAGGAGGCCTATTTCTTCGATTTTAAGACAAACCTTTGACCCCCATAGAGAACATAGTTAACATAACAACGCTCGCGTATTCGAACGCAATGCTGTGTCAAAATTTCAAAGCAATCGGTGAAGAACTTTCGGAGATATAAAAGCATGTTTTTACGGTGAGGAGGTTACTGGAAACTCATGGCAGTTACCTTTCTTCTGAACGTGTAACTGTCACAGGTGTGACATCTATATTCACTCAGCCAATTGCGAGAGAATATGCAAATAGGAGAGGAGGCAGAGGCAGTGGATTGGCCTATTGGTTGGCGATGTCACAATGATCAGCAGGACTGGTTTTGAGGAGGCCTATTTCTTCGATTTTAAGACAAACCTTTGACCCCATAGAGAACATAGTTACATAACAACGCTCGCGTATTCGAACGCAACGCTGTGTCAAAATTTCAAAGCAATCGGTGAAGAACTTTCGGAGATATAACAACAGTAACGAACGGTCTTTTTCATTTTTATTTATATAGATTCTTAAGAAGGTGACTCTAAGTGGCTCATGATTCCTTTGAATGTAAGCAGGGATACCTACCTGATTTTGGCTTTACGTAAATCCTGACAGTGACCATAAGTACACATTTTTCATAAACTGGAGCTCTATTCGATTGTTTCCATTACTATTACTATTCTTATTTGGATTACTTAGACACCTTTCAGAAAGAGAGAGGGGGATCATCTACACCAAGCAGGATATTGCACTATGAAAGTGGCATGAAAGTGGTATATAAAAGGCAAGAACCACATTACTGCTTTATGGCGGTATTGAAGTGCACTGCAGGATCTACACTACTGCTTTATAGTGGTACTGAAGTGCACTGACAACTGTTTGGGCCCATTGACACATCTACACCAAGCAGGATATGAGACTATGAAAGCGGTATATGGTATGTGTCTATGGGCCCCAACAGTTGTCAGTGCACGTCGATACCGGTATAAACCTGTAGTGTGGCTCCTGCCTTTATATACTGCTTTCATACCATTTATTTATTTATTTATTTAGCACCATCAGTGTACATGGTGCTGTACAGAGTAAAACCAGTGTACATGGTGCAGTACAGAGTAAAACTTTCATAGTGCAATATCCTGCTTGGTGTAGATGAGCCCAGGAAAGCTTCAATGCGATGTACAACAGATTAACAGAATGAGAGCTGGGATAAATCTGCAGGCCCTGCTGTCATAATTGCTGCCAACTCAACCCTAACCCTAACCCAGACATAGAGGGAACCCTGCTCTTTACCCTTAGGTGCCCCTTATGATCTGGAATCCTGATGACACCTGGATCAGGTTCTAGGCCTTGGGCTTGATGTAGCTAAGCAAGGAAACCATAAAATTGTGATGAAGAAAAGGAAGGGGCTTTGGTAACCCATCTGCTAATATCAATGAAATATACATCTTCTATACTGCCCTGTTTTGGAGTATGTTGATGTGAAATTATTGTTCAAGGCATGAAGTAGGTGATATGAGCCCAGCAGCATCTTGGCCAGTGCCGTGGAAGGATGAGTAAAATGACTCAAAGTTTGCTTTTTAAAATTAATAATAATAATAATAATAATAATAATAATAATAATAATAATATAATCCTATGTAGTAGTAACAAACACATTATCCAAGTGTGGAACCAAATGCATCCCCAAAGGTGCCACCCATGCACAAGAGAGAGGTATCAGTGGCCTCAAGAGGAGCAAAACTGTAAAAATATCCTCCAGTGGGGAGGGGGGGGAACCCACCAAAACAGCTCATCAAGGACTGAGCATGCTCAGTGGCAATGGAATGCTGGCTGATGTTTGGAGTGGTGGTGATGGTGGAATGGAATATCCTGAAAGACAGCATAACTGACTGGCTGGAACTCTGAACAGGCACTCTCGGCACTGCAACATGTTGTTGTAGGTTCTGTAAAACCCTAAGTGCTGTATTACCAACAACTGTGATGGGGTTTGTTTAATGGTTTACTACCTCATGGCTGTTTTTGTTCCATCCTTAGATGCTGACTTGTTCTCTTGCTATGGAATGAAGAGAGTAGTTCTACCATTCGTGCCATACGTTGCTCCCATTCTCATTTTGGCATTTATTTCCTTGTTATTTGTTTACAGAAGTCAGTGGTTTATTTGGGATTTACTGTTTTAAATGCTGACTCATACTGATAATGATGGTGTTTGCATTTGTTTCCAAATAGGTATGCAATATTTTCAATAAAACATCTTCCTGCATTTTGGGGAGTGGAAGTCAATCTTTTTAGGCATAGCTTTGAAAAAGCTTCTGGCTGAAAACAAAAATCCAGTTCTGTAATTGACTTGCATGTGGAGGGTGGGAAGGTGAAGAGAACATAACTGTGATGATCCACATCTGTTCTTTGCATGCAAGGTCTTCATCTGCCTTATTCCTGTTCATGTACACTTGCCTGCTCATATTGCAATGTGAGAAAATGTCTTAAAAACCCAACCACTGCATATTTAGTATACATATTGGGTTGGATCCAGGTTTAGGTTTGTGCAAGTGGGATGGTGGGAGACTCCCCCCTCTCAATGGCAGCCCCTCCACCATCCTCACCCCATGCCCAATTCTAAACAGAGGAGTCAGGGCATGTGGGAAAGGTAGGATCCATGAAAATGGAGTGGAGACACCTTCTGGGAACTATATAAAGAATACTTCAAATTGTGGCATCTTAAAACAATGGAGAAAACGCAAGGAAGACAAGACATTCCAAAAAGGACAGTTCTCACTATGAAACTCTATAATTCAGGGGAATACCTTCTTCATTCAATATTGCCAGCTACGGGATTAAAAATACAACCATATATACAATGTGAGGAAGACTTATTATCTTGGTAACACACACACACACACACCCCACACCAAACAAAAAACAATTCTCCAAATTTATCTATTTTGCATGAATGTTCCACAGATTGGAGAGAAAAACTATGCAATTTTTATAGATAATCAAAATTTGATTCAGGACTTCAGAACCAAGGGTAGTGGGAAATGTCCTTACATTAGAATACAATTTGGGAACCTACTTTAGTATTGTCATAGGCCCTTGACTGCTCCAAATCAACATGCACCCCACCTTGGATCAAGAGTCGTACCCATCACTGGGCCAAGGCTGAAAAGTAAATTACTTGATTCCCTGATTCATTTTAGTTCTGTGCCCTGAAGCAAAATGCCACAGAGAAACGAGAACAGAAGCGTTTTATCAGAAAGGGGTGCAATGGCTAGAGAGAAAGGCTGGTTTGCAGTTGCAAAACATTTCCCCCTTTTTTTATTGTGAATATCAACAAAACAGAACAGAAAATACATTGTGAAAAAGAAAAGAAGGGGGAAAACATTACATTTATAGCAATATCACCATTTTTCCATCATGCGTACTGTTAATTTTAAAAAAGGGAGAAAAGTTATACATAGGTTTCAAGAAAAGCAGACCAAATATGCATGTATTTATTCACTCACAAGTTGTGCCAATTTAACACCCGTTTAGAAGTTGTTCGTGTTGTTAGGTCCTCAATCCATTGCATTATGGGAGGTGAGCATTTGTCCTTCCAACGTGATAATATAAGTCTTTTGGCTGTCCTGAGAGAAACATCTACGGTAGTCATTGCTGTTCTTGCATAAAGGACGTGAATGACCGCTGTAGACGCTTCTTTCAACTGCCTCAGATTCTTTTCACATGAAAGGTTCACTATAAATCCAAATAAGATGATTGATGGTTATGAAGATGCCATGGTGCCAAGAGTACTAAGGCGGAGATATTACCTTTCAGAGGAAAGCGATAAAAAATGCAGGCCAACTCCATTTGCCTGTCTGGGGTGTGCTTGGCACAGGACCAGGGGGAATAAGGCATAGATGGCTTTCTGCCCACTTTCTGCTATCAAGGTCTTGGAGCCAGCTTATCGTTGGGATCATCCGCAGTTTGACTTAAAAGATGACCCTCTGAGAACCTTTCACTTAACCCACCCTCATCCAGAGTTAAAATAAATATGGATCATAGTGTTAACTGTTCGATTTGCAGACATTCACATTTCCCATTCTCACATGTAATTAGAAATTCTGGCTTTCTTTTTCTTTTTTTTTAATTATTTATTGGTGTGGGGAAGTCACATTTGAAGAGTGGGTTTCAGATCTGATGCTTGTTCAGAACTTTGAGATCTGAAGATTTGTAGTTTGTGAAATTAAAAAAAAAATGGCCCTTGAGTTTCATTTGCTGTAAATAGAACACAGAAGGTTTTTTCTTCTCATCCGTTTAGTTTTATCTGGTTTATTACGTTGGCATTCCAATGTCATACATAAAGCCATACCTTCTGAATTACAAAGGGGGAAAACCCCTTTGCCTGAATACACAAACAATTTCATTTGTATGCCAATTTCATTTGTATATTTATAATTTGCATAACTTCCCAACACAAACACATATAGGAACAACTTCCCAAAACTATGGGGTCCTCTGTGTTGAATGTCCTCCTTCCTTCCTTGGTGAACATATCCCGTGCTTTCCCCTTGTGCTGTGGAGATAAGTTGCCAACGCTTAGGTAGAGTCAGTCCATGCGTCACCCATTGGCAATTGTCACCAGAGGTGACATAACATGGTAAAGGCAAAGGTGTGTCCAGACAAATATTTCACAAATAGTGATAATTTGCTCAGAGCCAGAGTAAACAATGTGTAGTGTCCCCACCCAGGTCATGCATCCATGCTCACATTGTGCTGTTCTTTGAATATATATTTGTTTAAAATATTAATCTTACCAAGTCTGGTACAATAAACCAAAATGCAAATAGTTCATTTGTGTACCCTCTCTATACCATTCTCTAGAATTCTCCTCTCCTCTTCTTTAGTACATTTTAGATCTTTGCACACCTACTGGCTTTAAACTTGGATTCTATTCAGTTTTATTCAGTTTTAAACTTAAAGATTTTATATTATGTTTTACTATGGCCGTAGCTAAACCTAAGGTTTATCCCGAGATCATCCCGGGTTCGCTCCTGCCTGAGCGCTGGATGCCCTATGTGGGATTTAGATGAACAGGTTTGACCCCTGGATGATCCTGGGATAAAGCTTAGGTCTAGCTATGGCATATGTTACTGGATTTGATGGTTTTCAGTTTTGTTTTGTGAACCGCCCGGAGAGGTTCAGCTCATGGGTGGTTTACAAATGCAATAAATAAATCCATGACAATGAAGTGCTCAGGTTTTGGGCTAGTGCCCAATCCTGAACCTGAGCCCTGTAGCACTTTATAGTCCCGGCAAGGAAAGTTGCAGGAAAGGAGGAAAATGTACTTTCTCGTTTTTTCCCTTCTAAAGCAGACTTCACTCCCCGTGATCCCTGAACAGTACTACAAGGTTCCTGCCCAAGGATGGCTGGAGCCCTGAACATAAGAAATCCTGCGAGGGGCTGGGCTGACCCTGCAACACCTAACTGCATGATCTCACTTGTCATTTCGTGAAGATGAGCATTTCATAAAATCATAGAATTACGGAGTTGGAAGGGGCCTACAAGGCCATCGAGTCCAACCCCCTGCTCAATGCTGGAATCCACCCTAAAGCATCCCTGACAGATGGTTGTCCAGCTGCCTCTTGAATGACTCTAGTGTGGGAGAGACCACAACCTCCCTAGGTAACTGATTCCATTGTCATACTGCTCTAAAAGTCAGGAAGTTTTTCCTGATGTCCAGCTGGAATCTGGCTTCCTTTAACTTGAGCCCATTATTCCGTGTCCTGCACTCTGGGAGGATCGAGAAGAGATCCTGGCCCTCCTCTGTGTGACAACCTTTTAAGTATTTGAAGAGTGCTATCATGTCTCCCCTCCATCTTCTCTTCTCCAGGCTAAACATGCCCTGTTCTTTCAGTCGCTCTTCATAGGGCTTTGTTTCCAGACCCCTGATCATCCTGGTTGCCCTCCTCTGAACACGCTCCAGCTTGTCTGCGTCCTTCTTGAATTGTGGTGCCCAGAACTGGACGCAATACTCAAGATGAGGCGTAACCAGGGCCAAATAGAGAGGAACCAGTACCTCACGTGATTTGGAAGCTATACTTCTATTAATGCAAATAATAGAATATAGCTTCTATTAATTAATCCAAATTAATAGAAGCTATACTTCTCTTAATTTGGGGATTATGTGTCAAGAAGGGAATGTACTCTTTATCAAGCATGCCTGAATACTACTGAATTAAGACACTTGTTGTTACCAAATCACCTATGGATAGAACTCGGTAAGTCACTCTCTGTTGTACTAATGAAAACTAGAATACGATTTTCTTTAGGTCAAATCTTCAGTTAGGTGGATTTAATCATACCCAACACTGCTTGCCTTTGGATATGTAAAAAAAACACACAAAAAAATTTAAAAAGGGAGAAAGATCCTCACCTATTTTCTAAACATATTTGGAACGATGCATTTCTCAGGTTCAGAGATTTGCTTCCCTTCTTCAGTTTAACCCCACTTAATAGGATGAGGCTTTTTTGTGGTTTGCCCGGCTCTCTCTCTCTCTCTGTGTGTGTGTGTGTGTGTGTGTGTGTGTGTGGTTTTGTTTTTTTGTTTTTAATGACAATAATTCTGGCAATGCCTTTATTATTTCCTGAAATACAATCTATTAAAAGCGTTTTAGAGAGTACCCACACATGGTGGATGTGACTTCTTGCTCGGTTTTCCATAAAATTGGTGTTAATTGGCCGGGGGCAGGGGGGGCGTGGTAAAGAATGGGGAGACATGGAACGTTTATTAACTGAATTGTTTCTCGTATAAATACCAAAGGGAGATTCCATAGAACTGGAGAAATGCCACATTGGTAAAAACAAATGAGAAGGCACTAATGAAGGTTGTTGGGTGGGTGGGTGTATTTACCAGTTTGACTGGGATCTGTGACCTTGTAAATCCTGATTAATTGCTATTGTGTTTTCAGCTAACCTGTTTGATAATTTGCCCGTTAAGTGGCTTGCTCCAGCGACCCAGCAAGGGCCATCAGATGCTTGCTGCTGCAAGAGTTAATAATACTGTTGGGCTGCAGGTTGAGTTAAGGGGGGGGGGGTTATGTTTCGGAGCCATGATGTGCTCCCCGCCCCCCTCTCTTTCTAATAGGTGAATGATATATAATGGAACCCAGGCAAGCTGCTGAGATTGTTTTGTTCCCTCATAACAACTTTAATGCTGTACCAGTTGTTATTATCAAGACCTTTTTCAGATTGTTTGGATGACAAAAGTAATAAAAGAATTGCTATTTTTCCTTCCCTTTTGCTTCCAACCTCATTTCACAGCTCACTGTAAGAGAGAGATTATTTCTGGGCTCGCTTAACAATTAACTTGAAATGGCTGAACTATCACATTAGAGCAGCAGCGATATAATTGAACTGGCCCCTGAAAATAGCAGTTTGGAAAATTGCATGCCACGTATATATTTTTCCAGAGGAAATCACTCTGACTTTCTAACATGCCTGGGTTCTTTTTGGAAAGAGGGTGAATGATGGCGTAAAAGGAATGAGACAGCTCCCTTCCCTGCAAGAGCATCACATCCCCTTCCAAATCACACCGCAGAATCTTAGGAAGCCTTTAGGTCCAAGTGCCTTGAACTGTCAGAGGAACAGGAAATATCAGGACCTCCAAAGAGAGCCCTGTTGTGATGGCATGTTAATTTGCCTGCAGCCCTGCAAATGGGTCCATGTATATAGACCATTATGCCCACATGCAAGTCTGATGGACTTCCAGCAGCCCGTGTAAATCTTATCTGTGAGTAAATCATAAGTAGCAGCAGGCTTCGCCATAGGCCTTTATTATCTCATACATATTGATACTCTTTACTGGATTTCTCATTCCGAATAGCATACAGCTGATGAAAAGTTTGCCTTTTATCCTTCCTCTTTCAAAAGGAGGGTGTTAAAGCTATGGGTTGCTATATGGGCTGGATCTACACTACTGCTTTAAAGCGCTTTATAACAGTTTTGACAACTGTATATGGAGTGTGTCCTGGGCCCCAACAGTTATCAAAACTGTTATAAAGCGCATTAAAGCAGTAGTGTAGATCCTGCCATGGTTGCATTCTCAGTATTGGTCTTTAGTTGTATTTAACTGTAGATACACCATAGACTTAAACAGTCATTCCTTTTACCCATGGTTTAACAGTCATTCCTTTTACCCAGGGAGCCCTAGAATGCTTCCAGGGGAGCATGCCATGCCACTCAGAATTGAGAATATGAAAGAAACTGAAGCTGTTCTCCCAGCAGAGACAAACCCTTCTTTATCAAGCTCCACCTCTCCCTTCCAATTCTCCCTTTAGTTCATGAAGAACCATAATGGTATCATACCACATCCAGGACTGTTTGGGGGAACTTGCAACTGTATTAAATTGCTACAAAACCACATAGAATAATAGAATAGTAGAATTGGAAGGGGTCTATAAGGCCATCCTGCTCAATGAAGGAATCCACCTTAAAGCATACCGGACAGCTGTCCAGCTGCCTCTTGAATGCCTCTGGTGTGGGAGAGCCCACAACCTCCCTAGGTAACTGGTTCCATTGTCATACTGCTCTAGCAGTCAGGAAGTTTTTCCTGATGTCTAGCTGGAATCTGGCTTCCTGTAACTTCAGCCCATTATTCTGTGTCCTGCACTATGGGAGGATCGAGAAGAGATCTGTGTGACAACCTTTTAAGTATTTGAAGAGTGCTATCATGTCTCCTCTCAATCTTCTCTTCTACAGACTAAACACGCCCAGTTCTTTCAGTCTCCCCTATCAGGGCTTTGTTTCCAGACCCCTGATCATCCTCATTGCCCTCCTCTGAACACGCTCCAGCTTGTCTGCATCCTTCTTGAAGTGTGGTGCTGAGAACTTAACGCAATACTCAAGATGAGACCTAACCAGGGCCGAATAGAGAGGAACCAGTATCTCATGTGATTTGGAAGCTAACTTCTATTAATGCAGCCCAAAATAGCATTTGATTTATTATTATTATTATTATTATTATTATTATTATTATTATTATTATTACATCACACTGTTGGCTCATATTCAGGTTGTGATCTACAACAATTCCAAGATCCTTCTCTCTTGTAGTATTGCTGAGCCAAGTGTTCCCCATGTTTGTCATGTAAATATGCTCTGTGACAACCTTCCCCAACTGGGTGCCCTCCAGATGTGCTGGACTGAATCTCCAATCATTCTAGGAATGCTGGTAATTGCAGTCTAATGCATCTGGAGGGCCCCTGGTTGGGGAAGGCTGCTCTATGGGGCATTTTGGAGGCGGAGCACGTGGGCATTCTGACTAGAAATGTCTGCCCCATTTTATATAATAGATTGTTAGTTCTCCTTTTGCAGGTTTACCAAAACATTTTGGGATTTACATAATAGAGGCTGCAATGCTATATGCACTTACTTATCTGGGAGTAATTCTTATTGAATTCCATTGGGCTTACATTTGAGTAGACTTGTTTAGGAATGCTCTGTAAACCATTCACAAACTAGTTCTATATGCTTTCAAAGTATAGTTTGAAAAAGGCAGAATCATATATTGTCAATTTTAACCACATACCAAATTTGTATGGAGAGGAGGAACTTAGCCACTAACTCTAAAGATGAGTCATCTTTCTAGCGATGTGGTTGCTTTTGTTTACTAAATTTGAAGTTATTTGATAACTTTTAAAATGTGTACAGGAAGAAAAACCCTGCTTTGGAACCCATATTGGTGCTTCAGAGATGGTGGCCATAGCTAGACCTAAGGCTTATCCCAGGATTGTCCTGGGGTCAAACCTGTTCATCTAAGGGCTTTGCTAGACCTGCCGGTATAAGCCGGCAGGGAGGCAGGGCGGCAGCGAGCTGACGTTAGCGCGCGCCGCCCAGGGTTTTTTAGTTTAAAGGGGCCGCATGCGGCCCGAAGACTTCGGACCAGGTAAGTCCGTTTTTTTAAAGGGGGGGAAGGATGGCAAGGGGGGAGGGCAGGTGAGAGAGCGCCGCGTGCTGCCGCCCGAGCAAGCAGGTGAGCGGCGCTTGCCCGGGCAAGCGCCACTCGCCTGCTTGCTTGGGCGGCAGTGCGCGGCGCTCTCTCACCCGCCCTCCCCCCTTGCCATCCCCCCTTGCCATCCTTCCCCCTGCCCCTCTCTTCCCCCCCCCCCGGGCCGATGGGCACAGCGCTTGTATGAGCGCTGTGCCAGGTCCGCGGCTTTCTGCGGCTACTCGCGAGTAAGCAAGTAGCCGCAAAAAGCCATGGAAGTAGCTAGACGTTTCGCAGCTCCGGCCTGAGGCCGGGGCTGCGAAAAAGCGCGCCATAAGCGACTTTGCTTATGGCGCGTTAGAGGAGGCCTCAGTGCGGCCTGGGCCCGAATTCCACTGTGCGTCATCTGGACGCACAGCAGGGAAACCCGGTCTCAAGGCGCTCTAAGGCCTCGTCTAGCAAGGCCCTAAGTGCCACACAGGGTATCCAGCACTCAGGCAGGGACGAACCCTGGATGATCCTGGGATAAACCTTAGGTCTAGCTATGGCCGGTGCTGCTTCGCTTCAGACAAGCTCCATTTTGCTTTGGATCTGATGTGGAGCCTCAGCTCAGTTTTCTGAAGCTTGGGATATCTTCCCATTGACTATAACCAGGAAATCAACAAATGCCTATAATGTTTTTATTTGGGGGAGGAGAATGAAATTTGCAGACAGAGTAGATGCTTCGGAGTGGTTAAAGCCTGCTGAATTTGAGTCAACGAGGTGCAGGACTTTTGTGCAAGGAACCTTTAAAGTTTAAAGCTTTAAAATCTTTGCTGTAACTGCTAATTTGGGGCAGAATTGGGTGAAATTTATTATTCATTTATTACATTTCTCATTCACCTAATAACCACTGTTATTTGAGCAGATAACGAATAGTTAAAAAAATGCCATAGAAACAATTAAAAAACTAAAATGCAACACAAATATTTAAAAGAATACAATGCAATGCAATGCAAAACAACGAACAGCATAGGACTCTATAAAACAGCCACAACTCTTTGGGGAGTTAATGTAAGGTGACCATATGGAAAGGAGGACAGGGCTCCTATACCTTTAACCGTTGTCAAAAAGGGAATTTCTGCAGGTGTCATTTGTATATATGGGGAACCTGGGGAAATTTTCTCTTCATCACAACAGTTAAAGCTGCAGGTGCTCTGCCCTCTTCCAAAATGGTCCCTCTAGTTTAGCTCCTGCAGCTTTAACTGTTGTGATGAAGAGGAAATTTCACCAGGCGCTGCATGCGTACAACTGACACCTGGTGAAATTCCCTCTTCATCACTACTGCTAAAGATACAGGAGCCCTGTCCTCAATCCCTGTCATTGCTGAATAACAAAAGTTCTCTGATTGGATTACAAACATAATGACAAAGAATGCAATGCAATGCAATGCAAAATGACAAATAGCACAAGAATATATAAGAACAGCAGCAATAAGATCTAAAAACTATATCTCTAAATGCCTGAGAGAAAAGAAAGATCTTTTCATGGCACTGAAATGATAATGTGGGCACTAGGTGAGCCTCCTCGGGGAGGGCATTCTAAAATTGGGTTCCAGATCTGAGAAGGCCCTCTATCTTGTACCCCCCCACACACACACCTGACTTCCTTTGGTGGAGGCACCAGGAGGAGGGCCTCCAAGGATGACCTAAAGGTCCAAGGTGGTACATACCAGAGGACACTTTTTTTTAGATACCCTGATCCCAAGCCATTTTGGGCTTTAAAGGTCAAACCAAGACTTGGGGTCATAAGTGGACTGGAAGCCAGTGCAGCTAACGAAGTACTGGCATCTTCTGATAATATCCTGTTAGTAGCCTAGCAACTCTATTTTGAACTAACTAAAGTTCATGAGCCATCTTCAAAGGTAGCCCCACATACAATCCATTGCAATAATCCAACTGGGAAGTTGCCAGAGTGTGGATAATTGTTGCCAGGCTATCTCTGTCCAGAAAAGGTCGCAGTTGTTGTATCTAACTCAAGTTAAAGGAAGCCAGATTCCAGCTGGACATCAGGAAAAACTTCCTGACTGTTAGAGCAGTGTGACAATGGAATCAGTTACCTAGGGCGGTTGTGGGCTCTCCCACACTAGAGGCCTTCAAGAGGCAGCTGGACAAGCATCTGTCGGAGATGCTTTAGGGTGGATTCCTGCATTGAGCAGGGGGTTGGACTCGATGGCCTTGTAGGCCCCTTCCAACTCTGCTATTCTATGATTCTATGATAAAAGGTGTTCCTAGCCACTGGAGCCACCTATGCTTCAAGTGACCATGATGGATCCAGAGCAACCCCAAGTTTTACACCTGAAATTTCCGGGAGAGCGCCATCCCTTTCAGAAGTGGTTGAACGCAGCTCAATTGGACAGATAAACCATTGATTTGTCTGTATTGAGATCCAGTTTATTGGCCCACATCGAGTCCATGACCTTTCTCAGGACCCAATTCTGGACAGACACTGCCTCACCTGGATTAGATCAGAGGAAAGATATGGTTGTTGTCTTATTGTTATGGTTGATTGCTCAAAGTTGTGTTTAGATGTATGCTATCTCTATGTATACTGTCTCTTTGTGTGTTTTTATGTAAATGGTTTTTAAATTTTGTATACTGTATTTTTAGTGGCTTTTAATCTTTGTAAGTCACCCAGAGAGCTTTGGCTATGGGGAATAATAATAATAATAATAATAATAATAATAATAATAATAATAGTTTGTGAGATAAAATAGAAACAATTGTGTTGATAGCCTGATTGCCCCCTCTGGCTTCCCAGACCCTGTCCTGCCCCACCCCATATTAAGAGGCAGTGCAGGCAATGAAGCAGCCTGGATGACAGCTAGAATGCTGAACCTGCCATGAAGGCAAATGAGCACATGCTAGGGCAACATCCAGTGGTCGGTGGGGTGTGGGCTCCTAGATCATATCATTCTGCCTGTTGTGTGGCAGTGAGGGCAGCAAAAAATATTTTCTTTTCCTGCCTCCATTATGTCTTCAAGTAGCTGCCCAGGAGAATTGTTCCACATGATTCAGGTTAACATCTGCCATGGTGACTGGGGTACCCAAACCTTCAGCATTTTGCTGTGGCAAGTTTACTGAGCACTTCAAGGATAAAAATCACTTGCATCTGTGCTGATTTATATGCCAGATTTCAGACTTGAACACACCGTCTGTCCCTGCTTGGGGGGAGCGGTTTCAATTGCCATAGTGTGAGGATGTGGGCAAGGTGCTCGTAGCGGTAAGACCGAGAACCTGCTCTCTCGACCTCTTCTCATTACAGCTAATTAAAACTAGCCACAAGGTGGAGTGGCTGGGGGGGTCCAGTTTGTAGTGAATACATTGTTGAGTGAGGCAGCAGTGCTGACCACCCTTGAAGAGGCAGTTGTGTGGCTATTCCTGAAGCCTACTCCAGACCCAGAAGTATTGGACAACTATCTACCGGGTGCCAATATCCCCCTTTGGGGAGAACGTACTTGAGAGAGTAGTGATGGCTCCAAGATTGAATCCTGGTAAATTGGCTTGAAGGTGGGCGGTTTCAAAGTCTGGGAATTGGTTGGGTTGACTGTTTTGGACATGGTTATTTTCCCTCTGAAAGAGCAGGTACATAATTGGGGGCTGCTCAAAGAACCACCACTGTCACAAGAGGCCCAAGTGGGCATGGTGACAAAAAGCAGCCCCAGCGTTGGCTGATGTGCCAGCTATGGCCATTCCTTGACAGAGATAGCTTCACCACAGTAAATGATGCATTGGTAACCTTTATGTCTTGACTACTGTAATGTGCTGCATGTGGGGCTGCTCTTATTCATGGTCCAGAAGGTGCAGCTGCTGCAGGGAGGTTATGTGGTGTGCCGAGCCACTGCCATTAAACATGGCGCATTGTTAGAGAGTGCGAGTTTAAAATTGTGATAACAACTTGGGACCAGGATGCCTGAGAGAGTGCCTGACCACTGCAGTCATCATCAGAGTCGTGCCAAACCCTGCAGGGCTCCATAAAACATGCACTGACTCTGTTGCAGTTTAGGTGCACGTTAAAATCTTTTTTATTATTATTTGCCTCAGCATTTATTGATTTATGACACCTGTCCTTATGATTTTTAATTCATGGTCTGCTGATCATGTTGTATGGTTGATTATTTTAGTTATATTGTGTATTGAACATATTTATATTGTAGTTTTATTATTGTACATCACCTGGATATGTTGTACAAGACAGATGGTATGGATATTAGAGAGAGAGAGAGAGAGAGAGAGAGAGAGAGAGAGAGAGAGAGAGAGAGAGAGAGAGACCCATGCTGGATCAGACCAAGGGTCCATCTAGCCAGCAAACTGTTCACATAGTGGCCAACTAGCCATTGACCAGGAACCTACAAGCAAGACACAGGAGCAACAGCACCCTTTCACCCATGTTCCCCAACAACTGGTGTGTATATAGGCTTACTGCCTCTGATACTGCAGGTAATATATAGTCATCATAACTAGTAGCTATTACTAGTCTTATCCTCCATGAATTTCTCTAATCCCCTTTAAAGTCATCCAAATTGGTTCATTACATTTTGTGGTAGTGAATTCCATAGTTTAGTGATGCACTACATGAAGAAGTCCTTCCTTTTCTCTGTCCTAAACCTCCCACCAATCAGCTTCGTGGGATGACCCCAGGTTCTAGTATTTTGAGAGAGGGAGAAAAATGTCTCCCTATCCACATTCCCTGCACCATGCATAATTTTGCACACCTCTATCATGTACACCCCTTAGCCGCTTTTTTTCCATGCTAATCAATCCCGGCTCTTGTAACCTTCCCTCATAGGGGAGATGCTCCAGCCCCCTAATCAATTGAGTTGCCCTTTTCTGCACTTTCCCCAGCTCTATGATATCCCCTTTTAGGTGTGGTGACCAGAACTGTACACCGTATTCTAAGTGTGGTCGCACCATAGACTTGAATAAGTATGGTATTGGCAGTTTTATTCTCAATACCTTTTCTAGGAGGGGTGCAGGGGGGTTGTGCAAAGGCAGCCTTTACAGTTTGAGGTGTTCAAATGGTCTCACACATCCCCTATAGTTTTGTGGGCAATTTCTATAGGTAGCATTAGGTACATTATGTAACCCTAGGTAAATAATCTCCAACATTTCAGACAGATAGCTATGATGAGCTCAAGTTAAAGGAAGCCAGATTCCAGTTGGACATCAGGAAAAACTTCCTGACTGTTAGAGCAGTACGACAATGGGACCAGTTACCTGGAGAGGTTGTGGGCTCTCCCACACTAGAGGCCTTCAAGAGGCAGCTGGACAAGCATCTGTCAGGGATGCTTTAGGGTGGATTCCTGCATTGAGCCGGGGGTTGGACGCGATGGCCTTGTAGGCCCCTTCCAACTCTGCTATTCTATGATTCTATGATTCTATGTGTGTATGCAAGGTTGTTTTTCTAATGTAATCTCCAAAATTACTGACAGCTAGGTGGATGCAATGCAGTTTGGAAGTTATGATAAATGAAAAACAGTTTTAGGCTTTCTGTTTTCTTAGCAACCCTCCTCCCACTCCATGTTCTATGATGAGTAGGAGGGGAACTGAAGGAGGAGAGAAGCTGAATAAATGTAAGACGGTGTGTATATCTATGGTTTTTAAATACTTTTTTTTAAAAAAAACAGTTAACTGCTAAAGTCCTGTTGATTTAAATGGAGAAAATGTGACTTTGGCTGGATGTATCATTTAGGTTAAAAAAAATGTATGTAGATATCTTTGATCGGAGTACGTTCTGTTGGTGCAAGCCTTAGAGTTAGTTATTGTCTTCCCTATTTTTATTTTTATTTTTGCATTTTACTCTCTGAAAACAATGTAGCATACCAATCTGTGGTATGAGATAAAACAAATAAAATCCAAACTATGCACCATGGAAATGTTGTTGTAAAGATGATCATTTTTACATTAAGCACATTTGCATTCTTTTACATCTTTTGCATTTAAGTTCGGGGTTTTCAAAGCATTTGGGCTTTTTAAATATAGGAACTTCAGAGCAGAATGGAAATGCATTCAGAGGAGACAATGATGCTTTCTATAAATCAGCCCATACTTTCGCAATGAGGAAGTTTTCATTTTCATCACAATTAACATAAGCCATGTTTATGTATTTTCACAATATGTTGAAGTTTAGCATCAAACTATCTATTTCTGTTTCAACACATTCCATGGTATAGGTGTTTTGAATAATCCCATGATATTAGGTAGGGATTAGAGAACCAACAATTTTTCAGATCACCTAAATTCTCTGAAAATCACTTCAAAGCTCATTTTTGGCTTACTCATTTCAGCTCACTTATTTCATTTTCAACCTTTCCCCCCCCCCTCAATTGAACAGGAACAGTGAACATTTCAAATGGGAAAGGTGTGCGTTTCTATGCATATTTTTCAAAAGTGAGCACTCCCCCATTGATTAAAGCACATCAATGCATTTGAAATTGTGCATTTAAAAAAGTCAAATGCAATCATAAATTCAGGCATTTGTGAACATTTCTTTTTTTAAAAAAAACCCCAAACCCCCCACTCCTGCCTACATTTGAGATTGTAAATGGGACACATTTGCATGATTTGCAAAAAGAAATAAAATTCTAATAGTTCTCTCAATATAGGGTGAAAAATGCATATATGAGAACGATTACATGTATATAGGACTATAAAAACCATGATGCAAAGTGATCTAGCTTGATGGGACTGTTTGTGTGGCCTTAAATCTAGAAATTATTTTTTGTGAACTGCTCAGGGAGCTTCAGCTATTGGGCGGTATAAAAATGCAATAAATAAATAAATTCGATAATGCATTGGCTACTAGTCCTGATGGCCATATGCTATCTCCAGTATCAGAGGCAGTATGGCTATGAACACCAGTTGCTGGGGAACATGGGTGGGAGGGTGCTGTTGCACTCATGTCCTGCTTGTGAGTTTCTCGTGGACAGCTCATTGGCCACTGTGTGAACAGAGTGCTGGACTAGATGGGGCCTTTGGTCTGATCCATCATGGTTTTTCTTATGTTCTTACATTGCACAGAAGACCAAAGAACCTCAACAACACACACAAAAATAGTGCGTTCTAAAATATCCAAGCTTCTACAATTATGAAAATACTGAGGCACTGGAAGAACAACTAGAAGCAGCTGGAATTTAATCCATCACTGGTTCTGCTCCATGAAACTGGGAAACAGAATTAGAAATTGAATTCTTGGAGCAGGTTTCACAGTGGTAGGCAATCAAAAACTTACACAAAAGTCAAAGAGCAACAACGCCCAGTCCAAAATTTGGTTTCCTTTCCATAGATGCAAGGGCTCTACCATGCCTGAGTTAATACTTTGAAAACATTTATTGGCGGCCTGAATCCAGAGTAGGAGGCATATTTCCACATTTTCTCTGCACCCAAGAAAAGGGATTAATGAAAGAAACGGCTAAGGTATTTTGAATGTTAAATTCATCCCCATGTACTTGATTCTATGCTTGTGTGGTACGCACACGGATATGCAGAATATAGATAGCACTGAATATATATAGAACTTTTTATATCACCAGTTAAATATTGCCTCATCCTTTTTACAGAAAAACTGCCTTTACGAAAAATGCTCCCACTGGTTGATCATATTGCAAATTTCACAGAATTTAAGGTCAGAAGGAACCATTAGAATAATCTAATCTCACCTCCTGCATAACGCAGGCTGTAGAGTTTCCGCAAAAAATTGCACAGGTTTGATAGGATTAACGGACACGCTTTATACTTCCTTGCTTTGCAGTAATTGTAGGCCAGCGATTTTTTTTCCCTAGGTACCTTCTTTATTCCACAGACGAAAATCAGAGCCCATAAGGTGTAGATAGTTTGCAGAGACTTAAAATTAACATTAAAATCCCTTATATAAACCCTGTTAAAAATTATGCATTGATAGTAAGTGAAAAAATATATAATCATGTGTCAAATATGAAATGAGTAAGAATACCATTCCTTCTTTTGCGGTGATTAATTTTAAAAGTCCCCAAGACAGTCAGTGTTATTCTTTGCCATCAGAAAAATCAAAAGGGAGAGAGAGAGAGAGAATGAATTGGGGGGGGGGGGGGCGGAGGAGAGAGAGAAAACCACGTGGGGTCTTTTAGCTTACAGCTATGAGACAGTTCTGCACTCTCTCCTAATAACCTTGACCTGCTTTTCCTGGCTCAGCAGTAGCAGCTGTGTCACATCGGCTTAGCATCTGTTTATCAATCTAACAGTGCAATCCTGACTCTATTCTCTTTAGTGCCCAGGATATTAAAATGACTGAATGAATGCAACGGAGTTCACGAGACCGAAGTAGATCTGTGAAAAAAAAAAAAAAACCCAAAAAGGGGGGGGGGGGCTGTTAAAAAGTGAACTAGTTTGTGAGATGCCATTTATTCTCAATGGATTTATATCAGATCATTAATGTTTGTAGGGGGGAGATATATTTTTGCTGGGTCAGACTTTGTTTCAAACAAGAAGTGCTTGGAGTCTTGCTGCCTAAATCTTCAAGCTCCAGGATGGCATGTTGGCAATGCAGAAGTACTTGATAGATTGCAGGTGCTTTCTCCCTCACCATCTTTTGACAGACACTTTCAAAGATGTTTCTGCCTCAAGTGTCGTTAGAAGACAGAGAAAGTATTTTGGAGTCCGCATTCATTGATGCAAAATGGCAGGGGAAGAAGCAAACCCTGGAGGTAAGGAGGGTTCTCTTCCCACCAGCAGCCCTTTTCCAGTTCTCAAAATTGTTGCTTGTTTAGTGATGCAGCTTGGTCTGACCTATTGTTTCACTGCCAATGCAAGCCTACGGAAACTGGTTGGATTTGAGGGACAATCGACTACTCCTACAGGGGGACATATGGATTTGTTAAACCTCTTCCGTATTTTGTGAATTGTCAGGGGGGAAATGCGCATTTTTTCCTTCTTTACATTTTTGTACAACTACAGTTCCAAAAAGTTTTTTAAAAAATGGTCTGCAAATCTGTGGGATCTGTGCGACTTGGAAAAAACTGCCAAATCCAAAGGTCGGATTCATTTGCATCCATTGCAGGTTTTTTGCTAACATCGCTACTCTTATATGGACCAGGCCATTTCAGTGCTAGTCTTACAGGACTTCTCTGCACCTGCTTAGAAGGAAAAAAGCAGTTCATCTTTCATTGGATCACAACAGTTTCTGAAATGATTTTGATAAATGGTAGCTTCATTCTAAGGGCTGAATACGATGCTATTCGTGCAATGGGGCTGCCACTCCTTCCCCATAATATTTAGGAACACCTAGCCTTATGGTTTCAACAAATTTACTCATCCTTGCTAGCAGTAGCCAATTATATGGAATGGAGGTGGAAAATTCAAGGTGATGACATTATCATGTGGGTAAACGAGCTTAAATGTTAGGAGCAGAGTAGGTGGGGGGACTTGACACAGAGCTGCCAGTTTAGCAGCAGAACCTTGTCAAACATTATATACACCTCGGGTTGCTTTGCGGGTCACAATAAGCCACCCTGAAAATAAATGACAGTAGGTTGTTCGCTCACTAACCCATGTTATTCCTGATAGACGATCAGGAGGTCTGCAGCTTGCCGTGGCTTGTTTTCCCTTTCGTCTTGCCGCTTTCCTCCGGCACGTATTCCATGGCCTTTGGGCACAACCTCAGCCGCCTGCTCCGCTTTTGTGTGGAAATGTGCTCATTAGCAGAGTAGAGGGGAGGGATTGTAGAATTTATTTTCACCTCTGGGGAGACTTGCAGAATTTTGACTGTAGCTATTTTTTTTTTTTTATCAAAAAATTTTGGGGAGATTTGCACAAATGTGTTAAAATACAGTAACTATTTCACATAAGCACCTTAGCATGTTTGTACATCTCCCCCAAAGTTCTATTATTATTATTATTATTATTATTATTATTATTATTATTATTATTATTTTAAAAAGTTAAATAAAATTAATAGGGCTGTGCACGGACCCCCCGATCTGCTTCGTGGCCTGATCTGGAACTTCTGGATTGGGCCCGATCCTCTTTGGGCCGATCTGCCTGTTCCCCGCTCCGCTCCATGGAGCAAGATCTGGCTTCGCCTCTGTCACCGCATGGATGACAGCGCCAGCGCCAGGTAAGCCAACCCCCCTTACCTGTGTCCGTCGTCACGGGCTTCAATTGAGGCCCCAGCTTGAAGCTGGAAGAGGCCTCGGCCTTCACTTCCAGCTTCAACCGGGGCCTCAATTGAAGCCTGCGATGGACCGCGATGGACGCAGGTAAGCTTCCCTCCTCCCTGTCCCCTTACCTGGCTCCGGCGCTGCCATCGCTGCAGCGATGGCAGCGCCGGCGGTGCCAGGTAGGCCAACCCCCCCGCCCCCTTACCTGCGTCCATCGCGATCCATCGCGGGCTTCAATTGAGGCCCCGGCTTCAAGCAGAAGAAAAGGCTGTGGCCTCTTCCACTTGAATCCGGGGCCTCAATTGAATCCCACCATGGACCGCGATGGACACAGGTAAGCCTCCCTCCTCCTTGCTCCCTTACCTGGCTCCATCGCCATCGCTTCAGAGACTGTGGCGATGGCGGCAGCGCCAGATGAGTCACCCTCCCCCCCAACTTACCTGCGCCCAGAGCTCCGGATTAAGGCGATCCTCTTCGCCTTGATCCACAGCTCCCTCGACTCGCTTCTCCTCTGCCTTTTCCGGAGGAGAATCAGGCCACTTCGCTATTGTTTCTCCGACCTGAAGAGAAGCAGAGCACAGCCCTAAAAACTAAGTATGTGTAAATCTCCCCAAAGGTGAAAAAGAAAAGGTGTTGTGGTCTAGGGTGGCAACAAAATGGAAGAGTAAATTGACTGGTGTTATTTCAAAATGTAATAAAGAGGGGATATCATTAGTGCAGTCAAACTTTGACCTAATCTGCACCAGCTGTTTATTCCAGAATAATATCAAGGTCATCCCTACTGTGCCACATGACGTTCCCCTACTCCCGTGGTGATCTAGGGATAACCCCTCAGTTATTCAGGAATATTGCTGACTACTTTTGCCACGGTTTTTCTGGCTCTCTCACTATGATCCCAAAGTCTGTAGCTGGTGTGTCTCCCCCTTTCCAAAGTTGTTGCTGTTCAGCGCAAGCTCAGCAAACAGCCAACCCATTGTCAAGGGCGTGTCCAGTGGTTTCAGACATGGGAAGGCGTGGGCAGCTGCCATTTCTGGCAGTTTTGATTGGCTTTCAGCATGTTTTGGCGCCAACCATGTGTATTTTTTAACACAACCATATCAATGCACAGGAGTGTATCTTCAACACAGTACCTATCCCCCCCCCAATATTTCTTTGTATTTGGGCTGGTGCGCATCCCAGAGGAGGAATTTTAAAAAATTCCATGCCCCGTATCCATCTGTCTAGTCCCGCCCACTTCTCCCGATACACCTTTAGAAGCGCCATCATGGGGCGCACGTCCTCCCACAACAGCTCTCCTTTACTCACGGGAAACTTCCCTCACGTGTGCCCCATGAGGGACAATCGTGAAAGTGGGAAACTTCACAATTATCCCTCCTCCGTTGCGTAACGCCTGTAGGTGTAAATTAGGCCTTCCACCAACTGTATAGAAACGACCCTCTCTTCCTTTGAATGGCATTGGCAAGAACAAACAGGGAACTAAGGTTGACAGAGCTAGACACTGTTCCGCAGTGGAGGCCACATTAGCACACGCTTGCCAGCATCTGAAACTCCAAAAGCGGGAAACGGCTGCTTGCTTCAGGAATGCTAGAGGCCTCCCCCTGCTCTGTCTTGTGGGAGCAGGGAAAGTAAAGGGTGACGGCTTGGTCTGTTTTATTAACATTTGTATTTGCTTCTGACCACAGCTGTATGAACACGTTAAAAGCAAAATACTTTTTTTTAAAAAAATGACCAGTATTTATTTTTATTTATTTATTTATTTATTACATTTTCATACCGCCCAATAGCCGAAGCTCTCCGGGCAGTTCACAAAAATTAAAACCGTAATAAAACAACCAACAGGTTAAAAACACAAATACAAAATACAGTATAAAAAGCACAACCAGGGTAAAACCACGCAGCAAAAATTGATATAAGATTAAAATACAGAGTTAGAACAGTAAGATTTAAATTTAAGTTAAAATTAAGTGTTAAAATACTGAGAGAATAAAAAGGTCTTCAGCTGGCGATGAAAGGAGTACAGTGTAGGCGCCAGGCGGACCTTCAAGTAGCTTGAAGTCTTCTGGATTTTATGTTGTAATCAGATTGCTGGTGAAAATACTGAGTCGCAAACTGTTTATAGTAATATGTACACGCACTAGTAATTATTTTGGACTTGTTCCTCAGTGATACAAATTGATGCGCTTGTTGAGTACTGTTAGTTTTGGCCATGTTCTCTGATTGCAGAGCTGGTGAAAAGAAGGAATCAGTTCTCAAGAACTTGTAATCAGATCTTGATATCAGGCAACCATATCCATGCCAGAGGAAAGGATAATCTGCACAAATGGCAGATCGCATGGGAAGCTGTTATTGCACAGTTATGCACAGATGCCAGATTAAAAAGCTGTATTAAAAAGTTGAATGTCCACAGAGAACTAGGTAGTGGGGAGAGGAATTCTAGTTCAGCCTTCCCCCTGCTGTGCTAATTTTCCATATGCCATTACTTTTTTCCCCCATGCAGAAACTTTCAAACTTCCAACCTCACCTGCAGTCTGAAGTGGTACAAAGCAGGAATCATTTTAATGTGAGGCTCTTGTGCACCGGGCATAATTCCTTGCAAGAGCTATCTCCCATGGTTAGCCCCTGGATGAGTTGAAATAGGAAACCCTTTTAGGATCCATAATGTAGAGGAAAATTTCTCTTGGAAGAAATGAAAAGGGAAAGCCCCATTGTTAAATAGTGATTCTCAGGGCTCCACAAAGGTTTCAGGCTTCTTGATGTACAATTGTTTTGTTTTGTTTAGTTTTGTTCTGTTTTAAAAAGAGAGGTGACCTGGACACTTTGAATGTGTGATTGCTGCTTGTGGTATACTGTATATACTTCTCCCGCTTTCAGCTCTGGTAAAATGGTTTTGCAGTTTTTGTATTCTTTTGAAAACCTGAAAAATCTGTTGGGCCAAAGGAAACAGTGGGGGAAAACCAAATGTGTACAAATGACTTCCGTGGTTAAGCATCTCTTAAATCTCTTTCAGCTCTCTCTTTAACTACCCCCACCTCCTTATTGTCTTTCTCCAGCTCAAATTCCAGATCAGTTCACAATATTGACCCTTGTTCTTCCCATCTTACTAGTATGGCTACATCTGTTATTAGCAGTCTGAGGCCATAGCTAGACCTAAGGTTTATCCCTGGATCGTCCAGGGGTCAAATCTGTTCATCTAGGTGACACACAGGGGATCCAGTGCTCAGGCAGGGGCGAAACCTGGATGATCCCAGGACCTAATGTCTAGCTGTGGCAACAGTAATTGCTCTGGTGAGTCAACATTAAGCTGCTTGAGAGGGCCCAGGCTTTTAATGAAAGTAAAAGCAATACTACAAACGAGAAGGATCTTGGAATTGTTGTAGATCACAACAGTGTGATATGGCTGCATGAAAGGCAAATTTTGGGCTGCATTAAAAGAAGGATAGCTTCCAAATCCTGAGAGGTACTGGTTCTTCTCTATTCAGCCCTGGTTAGGCCTCATCTAGAATATTGCGTCCAGTTCTGGGCTCCACAATTCACGAAGGACACAGACAAGCTGGAGCGTGTTCAGAGGAGGGCAATGAGGATGATCAGGGGTCTGGAAACAAAGCCCTATGAAGAGAGACTGAAAGAACTGGGAGGTTTAGCCTGGAGAAGAGAAGATTGAGGGGAGACATGATAGCACTCTTCAAATACTTAAAAGGTTGTCACACAGAGAAGGGCCAAGATCTCTTCTTGATCCTCCGAGAGTGTAGGACACAGAATAACGGGCTCAAGTTACAGGAAGTCAGATTCCGGCTGGACATCAGGAAAAACTTCCTGACTGTTAGAGCAGTACGACAATGGAATCAGTTACCTAGGGAGGTTGTGGGCTCTCCCACACTAGAAGCATGCAAGAGGCAGCTGGACAACCATCTGTCAAGTATGCTGTAGGGTGGATTCCTGCATTGAGCAGGGGGTTGGACTCGATGGACTTTTAGGCCTGTTCCAACTCTACTACAGTATTCTATGGTTCTATGATTCTAAGTGCTACTGATCTCAGAGAAACTTATTTCGAAGTGAGACTACAACCTCAGATCCATCTTTGAACATGGTGCTGGCTGGGGAAAAGAAGTGAATGTGGGGTTATACAGGCCTACAACTAAACTCCATTCAGATTATGAATCCATGTTCAGTCAAGGAACGGGATTGCACCTGCTCGTCCCACCCTTTACCTGCATGTATTCACCTGAACCACTGAACAGAGCGTATGAGCATGCAGCTTCTGCAACTGCTGGGGCCAAGGCCAAGCACATTCAGCTGAGCTCCTCTCTCTGGACAGTACAGGAACATCGATTTGCCATCTGAATATGGCCATCAAAAACAAGCATGTCAGAGAGAGGGCTACACTCTGCTCTTTTTTTAAAAAAATGTAGTTGTTTACTACACAGAGGGAGCTTTTTACATGGATACGCTTTCAAAAGGATACCCCTCCCCTGCAGTTGAAGTCTTAAATGGTGCATTCCAGAACTGCACATCATATGCAACAGTTCTCCGTCCCAAGGCTCCAAAAATCATCTTTCATGCTGAATATGGATTCAGCAAACAGTAAAACTCGAGAGAAGGGGTAAAGATATACAAGTATTCTGAAAGAGCGGCAAAGCAGGCAGCAGTATTTACCCAGAATGCCTTTGTCAGCCTTGGAAGCCTTAGTCTGGCCACATGTGATCAATATTTGCTATTTCTATTACTTCCAAGAGCATTAGTAATGTAAAAGCAATTCTCCCCGTTTAGCTTGAGGTGCATTAAGGAGAGAAGGAAGCATCTCTAGTAGGGTGGCTATTACTCAGTACTCTGCATACATCTCCACTTTCCTACCTGTGCTCTTGTATTTGCTCTAATGGTGTATTTATCCCTCTGAGACTATAGTCAGCTAGGAGAATATTTATGTGGCAGTAAAAAACGTTAACAGGAGGCTGCCTGGATCTAATAGTTTCAGGTATTTCAACACATCTCTGCTTGCCATGTGTCACGTTGAATTACACCATGTCCTGACTGTGACGGCAGCCTATAATATGACCCATGTAACACAGTCTGAAATGTAATTCAACAGGAGGACAACTTAAAGGGGACCTTTTAGTCTTGGCAGGGAAGGGGGAGATTTAAAGATTATCCTAAATTAACATATTCATAAAGGTGAATATAAAAATGTGTGTGTGTGTGTGTGTGATATATACAAAAATTCACAATTTTTTGTTTCCCTGCCACCCACCCAACATAGTAACTATGAGGACCATAAAAAGTTCATCCAAATATTTATCCCTAACATTTTTGTCAGTCTCATTATGGGAGCTGAAATTTGATAAAACTGGATTATTGAGAGCCAGTGTGGTGTAGTGGTTAGAGTGCTGGTGTGCGACTCAGCCATGAAACTGCCTGGGTGACTTTGGTCCAATCAATGACTCTTAGGCCATGGCTAGACCAGGCCTATATCCCGGGATCATCCCTGTGCATCCAAATGACACACAAGGGATCCCAGGAGCAGTCAGGGACGACCCGTCCATTTGCCTGGGATAATCCTTAGGTATAGCTAAGGCCTTAGCCTAACCTACCTCACAAGCTTGTTGTGAGGATAAAATGGAGAGGAGGAGGATTTTGTACACCAATTTAGGCTCCTTGGAGGAAAAGTGGAATATAAATGTAATAAAGAAAAAAAGAAATTCATTCCTCCCCCCCCCCCCCAATTTCTTCTAGAAAGCATTTAAAACATGGAAAGGCAATCCCATTCTGAATTAATAATAACAATCCAGATGCACTCATCAAAAATAAAAACAGGAAATTAAAAATCTTTTAAAATTGTCCAACAGAGATATAAGAAAAAATGTTTTTGGAGTGAGGGAGAGTGACTGGGTTTGGAGAACACGCTCATCGTGGGTTATTTAACACAGGGCAAGCTGTGGACCTGAAAGAACCAGGTTCCACCCCCTTCTTGGTGCTTATTGTGTTATGCAAACCCAGTAAACACAGGTTATGCGAGGGTTAAACTCTCATATAACCATAAAACAGACTGTGAGTTATGCGAGAGTTGTTTAACCCTCACATAACCCATGATCACCCGGTTTGCATGAGATGAAAAGCCTGCCATTCTACTACAGTTATTTACCCTGATTGAGTACAAAGGTGGCTAAATGTATTTATTTCAAATCTCTATATTTTGTATGCTTTAATCACATGCATACATAAAACAGTGTAGAAATAGAATGACAATGGCATTAAAGTAATAAAATCTGGCAGTAAAAAAAATACTATAAATGTCAAGCAGATGCCAGAATCTAAAAGTCCATGGTCCCATCTTTAGACCTTTTTATATTCTGCTGATATCAATGGAAGAATTAAGCACATGCTTAATTTGTGTGCAGTGGCGGCATACTCAGTATTAGTTCACCTAATATTAATTCACTCCTTATTAGTATGGCATACAATATTCTTAGTTTATTATTTATAAACATTCATATCCATCCTGATAATTTAAATAATTCTACATGGAGACATGATAGCACTCTTCAAATACTTAAAAGGTTGTCACACAGAGGAGGGCCAGGATCTCTTCTCGATCCTCCCAGGATCTCTTCTCGATCCTCCCAGAGTGCAGGACACGGAATAACAGGCTCAAGTTACAGGAAGCCAGATTCCGGCTGGACATCAGGAAAAAATTCCTGACTGTTAGAGCAGTACGACAGTGGGACCAGTGACCTAGGGAGGTTGTGGGCTCTCCCACCCTAGAGGCCTTCAAGAGGCAGCTGCACAAGCATCTGTCAGGGATGCTTTAGGGCGGATTCCTGCATTGAGCAGGGGGTTGGACTTGATGGCCTTGTAGGCCCCTTCCAACTCTGCTATTCTATGATTCTATGACTCTATGCAGAGGCATCAAATGGAAGCTTACAAAGAGTTTTAATGAACTGCAGGAAGTCGGTAACAAACTATGGAGTAATTATTTTAATTTTCAGTGGAAGAATTCTATTTCTAAGTAAAGTAAACATTACCCTGGGCAGCAGGGGCAGCCCTAGGATAAACAGCACTCTGGGCAAGGAATACCTTTGTTTCCTAACCCACGGTCAGCTTTGCAGGGCCACCCAGAAGGTTTATGGGGCCTGGTGTTGGAGGCCCTGCTGCTGCTCCCTACAAGGGCCCATGCATATGTGTTCAAAGCTGCCAGGGGGTGGGGGCGGTCACATGTGAGAATTATTGCACACACAGGCTTTATTTAAAGTGCTGCTGTGTAGCATTGCCTCAAAGAAACACGGTGTTCCACTGATTTTTACCCAGTGCAAATGACATGAAAGGGGAAACTGAAAAATCAAACGTACTTTAAAGCTAATTTTAGGAAGATCATTTTTGTAGTTACTACCCAAACAAGTTGTGAACCTTGATAGAAAGGTTACAGGGACTTGCTTTTTCCCACCCTGGCACACTGCAGACTGTGCATTGAAAAAACACAGCCAATGAGCTCAGCTTTGTGTCCCCCTCAGCTTGGCGCCCCCAGTGCCACCTTCGATTCAGCTGTTCAAGAAGAATTTCTGAACTGTTATATTTTCTTTTTATTATTATTTTCTTAAAACAGCTAATTTGTATAAAACTGTGACCCTTAAAGGGCAGTACTGCACCCCTAGGCGGCTGCCTCGTTGCCCTAATGGTAGCACTGGCCCTGGGCGCTCCGGGAGACCACCCAGCTCATCCACCCCCAAGCAGTTATAACCGCTTTAGCTGGTTATAACATTGCTTTTAGACAATTCCTACTAGAATCCTCAGGGCATGTTCGAGGCAAAGTTAAACATTCCAGAGTGCAATCCTATAAATTGTTTACTCAGAAGTAAGTTCCAATGTTTTCAGTGAGGTTTACTCACAAGTGGGTGTATATTGGCTCTATTTAATTTTTATTCACTCAGTATTTTAACAATTTTAACTTAAATTTAAATTTTACTGTTTTAACTCTGTATTTTAATCTTATATCAATTTTGCTGCATGGTTTTATCCTGGTTGTGCTTTTTATACTGTATTTTGTATTTGTGCTTTTAACCTGTTGGTTGTTTTATCATGGTTTTAATTTTTGTGAACCGCCCAGAGAGCTTTGGCTATTGGGCGGTAAAAAATGTAATAAATAAATAAATAATAAATAAGTATTAATTAAAAGGGGGGAGTAAAATGCATGCTTAATTTCTATATTGAAACCAATTGGACTCAGAACCTTGGCTGTTCCATACTGACAGAGAGGGTGCAATCCTATACTTGTCTACACAAAAGTAAACCCCATAGTTACTTACTCCCAGGTAACGATGTATGGGATTGCAGTCTAATTTCATCTGAAAAAAAGTTAATAGTCCCACTTTCACCATTATATCTGTTTCTCAAGAACTGCATGCTCTTTCACCTGGGAAATATTTTATTTTATTTTGCTGCTAGAAAAGGTAACTTTTCACCCTCCAGCATTTTGAGAAGAACTGATCATTCTGGACATTTCTAAAATCACTTCCTATACAGTGGAAAGTAGCCTTTCATACAGGCACTGATGGAGGGTAGAGTATTATGACACTGCCTAGTAAAATGACTTTACAGTACAATCTTACAGTGAAAATTAAGATCTATGGCCACTACTCAGCACAGACTCAGACAGCAATAGTATACTGATATACCAAGGAGTAAGGCCCATTGTATAGGATTGTACTGTGCAATGGATTATTTCTAGGTCTGTGCACGGACCGCCCCCCCAGCACCGCGGCCTGGTCTTCCAGTTTGAGTCCTCGGGCTAAGTTGAAGCCGCTGCCGGACCGCGGATGGACGCAGGTAAGACCCTTCCCCCTGCCCCCTTACCTGGCTCCGCCACCGTCACCGCATGGACTGTGGTGGCGGCACCGGCGGCACCAGGTAAGGCCCCCTTCCTCCCCCTTACCTACGTCCACCACGTTCTGGCAGCAGCTTCACCTGAGGCTGAGGCTCAAAGTGGAAGGGCAGGCCGCGGTTGTGGCCTGGTCTTCCGGTTTGAGCCTCAGCCTCAGTTGAAGCTGCCACTGGACCGCAGACGGATGCAGGTAAGACCCTGCCCCCTGCCCCCTTACCTGGCTCTGCCGCTGTCACCATACAGACTGCAGCAGTGCCAGGTAAGCCCCCACTTACCTTTCTTTCAGAGCTCCGGATCGAGGCAAAGGATCTGCCTTCATCTCGATCCGCTCTGTGACGCTCCACTGCCCCCCCCCCGATCCTCTTCGCCTCTGCCCTAAGGGGAGGTGAAGCACCCTGTTCCGCTTCTGCTTCTCTGACCCAAAGCGAAGTGGAGCACAGCCCTAATTATTTCCTCAATACAGCAAGGGAGATCTATATGCAGGAGCAGATAACCATAAAAATATTCAATGTGACTTTGGCATGCTTATTGGTAGGGACATCTTAGTCTGTGTTGTATAGTAAAGCCACATTTTTTTAAAAAAAAAATAAAAGGAACTAGACACATTATTTTGTAATCTGTATATGTTTCTAGACAACATTGTTGAAAACTCTTCCCCCTAAAGAGGTCTGTACTGGACTGGACTGGCAGCTAACGAAGTTGTAAATGGACTGGCGTAATGGGATCTCGCCGGCCAGTCCCTGTTAGTAGGCGGGCTGCCCTGTTTTGTACCAGCTGAAGTTTCCAGACCATTTTCAAAGGCAGCCCCACATATAACGCATTGCAGTAATCCAAACGAGAGATTATCAGAGCATGGATAACTGTAGCTAGGCTATCTCTGTCCAGATAAGGGCGTAGTTGGTATATCAGCCTAAGCTGATAAAAGGTGCTCTTTGCCACTGAGTTCACCTGTGCCTCAAGTGACTGTAGCTAGGCTATCTCTGTCCAGATAAGGGCGTAGTTGGTATATCAGCCTAAGCTGATAAAAGGTGCTCTTTGCCACTGAGTTCACCTGTGCCTCAAGTGACAGTTCTGGATCCAAAAGCATCCCCAAACTACGAACCTGATGCTTTAGGGAGAGTGCAACCCCGTCCAGGACAGGGAAAACATCACCTCACCGGACAGATGAACCACCCACTAACAGTACCTCCATCTTGTCTGGATTGAGTCTCAGTTTGTTAGCCCTCATCCAGTCCATTACCGTGCCCAGGCACTGGTTCAGAATTCTCATTGACAAAGCTGGATGCATCTTTTGATAGAGGATGACATGCACATCCCCACTTGGTATCACTAGTTGTTGCTGCACGTGACCACTTGTGCACAAGTGGAGCTCGGTCAGGGCTCCATGGCTTCTATCCAAAGAGGTCCTAGCACTATGTGCCATTCCAAAGGGTCCCCTATCCTCAGAACAGCTTTTCGGCAGGTGCAAAGGGCTGCCATTGAGAGCAGGGTAGGAGAGACCCAATAAACAAGTAGAACTCCACTTGCAGTCCTTTGGACACGAGCCAATGTGTCAATTTGGAGATATGCCAAACAACTGCCCATACTCCAAAGATTAGCACATGGCTTATTTCAAAGTCGGAAGAGACACACTGTCCAAGGTTTGTATTTAAACTTTCCCATTTCAAATGAAAGTTTTTCAAATGCCCCACCAGATCCTATATTGCAACATCCTTTTTGTTTTTTGTCATCTCCCTCCCCCCGACCCCACCCCTCCACACACACACCAGGTTTAAAAGTAGCTCTTAATTAAATCAGCTGTAATAGATATATAAAATCTACAGTAGCAACGCATGCTCTTTTGAATTACAGATGCCTTCTTCGGCTTTCTACTTTTTTGGATGACATCCTTTTAGCTCTATAATTTTATAATGATATGTGTTTGAAAAGTTGAGTAATGAATTAAAAAGTCCTTCTTATACTGACACTAGTAGGACAATTTTTTAAAAAGCAAGCCCTGTTTGTTCTTCTTGGCTGGCATTCATTTCATCACACCCACTGCTGTGCAGCTCACCAGAGTACAAACAAATCAATAGGAAAAATGGGTGTTAGTGGGCTGTCACACAGCATCTAGGAGCATCTGATTCTTGTGCAGTGAACAAGCAGCACACCATTCAGAGAACCCTGGTCAATAGATTACTATCATTAGGAGATGGAAGGGGAACACTCATGCATTCAAAACAGCAACAACTATGTTTTCTATATGTAGTATGAAATTACATCTGCATTTACTAGCAATAGTCAGATAGAAGTAAATGTTCCAGTTCAAACACTTAAGTAAAAAAAAATAGCATTCTTCTCCAATGAAGTCAAATGTTCACTTTCTAAATTAATTAATTAATTATTGAAATACTTTTAAATTATCTTTGAAACTGGCAGCTAAAAAGGCTAATGCAATTCCAGGTTGCATCATCAAAAGTGTGGCATCCAGATTGCAAGATGTGGTGGTACCATTCTATTCTGCTTTGGTCAGACCTCACCTGGAATATAATGTCCAGTTCTGGGCATTGTAGTTTAAGAAAGATATTGACAAACTGGAAAGCGTCCAGAAGAGGGCAGTGAAAATGGGAGGGGAGGGGGGAGAGGAGACCAAGTCCTATGGAAAAAGGGTGAAGCAGTTGAGTATGTTTAGCCTGGGAAAGAGATGATTAAGAGGTGATATGATCATAGAATCATAGAATCATAGAATAGCAGAGTTGGAAGGGGCCTACAAGGCCATCGAGTCCAACCCCCTGCTCAATGCAGGAATCTACCTTAAAGCATCCCTGACATATGGTTGTCCAGCTGCCTTTTGAAGGCCTCTAGTGTGGGAGAGCCCACAACCTCCCTAGGTAACTGATTCCATTGTCATACTGCTCTAACAGTCAGGAAGTTTTTCCTGATGTCCAGCTGGAATCTGGCTTCCTTTATCTTGAGCCCGTTATTCCGCGTCCTGCACTCTGGGAGGATCAAGAAGAGATCCTGACCCTCCTCTGTGTGACAACCTTTTAAGTATTTAAGTATTTAAGTAGCCATCTTCATCTTCCAATATCTGAAGGGATCATAGAATCATAGAATAGCAGAGTTGGAAGGAGCCTACAAGGCCATCAAGTCCAACCCCCTGCTCAATGCAGGAATCTACCCTAAAGCATCCCTGACAGATCCTATGTAGGATCCTATGTAGGATCCTACAGGATCCTATGTAGATTGTGGAGCAAACTTGTTTTTTGTTGGTCCAGAGAGTAGGATTCAAACCCATGGGTTCTCATTACAAGAAAAGGGATTAAGAAGAGTTTTTTGATGATATGAGGTGCTCAACCCTGGAACAGAGTGCTTTGTAAAGTGGTTTTCATTAATGTTTTTTAAGCATAAACTGGATTGACACCAATTATGAATGCTGTAGGAGTAGATTTCCTGTATCAACACGGAGATGGACTAAAAGACCTTTGAGGTTCTTTCCAACTCTGTGATTCCATGGGCTCATCTACACCAAGCAGGATATTCCACTATGAAAGTGGTATAATGGGCCCCAACAGTTGTCAGTGCACTTCTATACTGCTATAAAGCAGTAGTGGGCTCCTGCCTCTTATATACCCCTTTCATACCGCTTTCATAGTGAAATACCCTGCTTGGTGTAGATGAGCCCCATAACTCTAAACCATTGTAACAGAAACTAAAGTAGTTGCCATTTATTTATTTATTTATTTATTTATTACACTTATATACCGCCCCCATAGCCAGGGCAATCTGGGCGGTTTACAGAAATTCTAAAAAATTAAGATAAAAACAAGTATACAAAATTTAAAATTCTAAAACACACAACATACACACATAACGCATTAAAAGCCATTAAAACTAAACATGTGGGTAATTAAGATGTGCTGCTATATGTCTGGGCGAAGAGGAAAGTCTTAACCTGGCGCTGGAAAGATAGCAGCGTTGGCGCCAGGTGAGCCTCGTCAGGGAGATCGTTCCACAGTCTGGGGGCCACCACCGAAAAGGCCCTGTCCCTCATTGCCACACTCCGAGCCTCTCTCAGAGTAGGCACCCGGAGGAGGACCTTAGATGTTGAACGTAGTGACCGGGTATATTCACATCGGGAGAGGCGTTCCATCAGGTATTGTGGTCCCAAGCCATGTAAGGCTTAGTTTATAGGTCAAAACCAGCACCTTGAATTGGTCTTGGAAACATACAGGCAGCCAGTGCAAGCGGACCAGAGCAGGTGTTATATGGCTGAACCTTCTGGTTCCCAAAATAATCTGGCCGCTGCATTTTGCACAAACTGCAGCTTCCGAACCGTCTCAAAGGCAGCCCTACGTAGAGTGCAATGCAGTAATCTAACTTGGAGTTAACCAGAGCATGAACGACTGAAGCCGCGTCATCCCTGTCCAGATAGGGGCGTAGCTGGGCCAAGAAACAGAACGCTGATGGAATGTACAGGATTTTTGTATTGCCTCATGGCAGATGTGAAGAGCAACAAGATTATTCTCTTGGCTCATCGTTTGGACCATGTTTCGCCTTTGTTGAAATCTCTTCATTGGCTTCCGATCCCATATAGAATTCAGTATAAGCTTCTTTTGCTGACATTCAAAGCGTGTCATGGTCTTGCACCTTCTTATCTCTCCTCTCTCATTTCACTCTACCATCCCCCTCGTACCCTCCATTCTCCAAATGTTAAGTTGCTCTCCTGCCCAAGAGTTTCTATCTCTCTTGCCCTGCTTCGCCCATTCTCTCTGGCTGCCCCGTTTGCTTGGAATGCTCTTCCAGAGCAACTACGTACCACGAGTTCCATTGTAGATTTTAAAACGCACTTGAAAACTCATTTGTTTTCAATAGCTTTTGGTATTTTAGCTTGATCTACTGTTCTTATTACTATGATTATTCTCTTATTTCGGCTTTGAGAACCCCTTCCACGCCCCCTCCGTGTGTTTTAATGTGATTTTAGATTGTAAGCCTCTAGGCAGGGTATCGCTGTTTTATTTGTATATTTTGTACAGCACCAAGTACATTGTAGGTGCTATATAAATAATAATAATAATAATGATGATGATGATGATGATGGTTGGAAGCTGTGGATCTGTTAAAGAAGGGACCTGGAAACCCTATGAGAAAACTATATATTGATTCCAGTTATATCCAATGAGGGTCCAATAATTCCTGAACCAAGAGTCACAGGTAATAAATAACCTGCAAGAGGGGGAGGGGCAAGCTATGTGTAAGTGAAAGGGCTGTTAGCTGTCATCAGCAGTAGCTGGATGAATCAAAAGCCATTATTCATTCTGTTCATCTCCGTCAAAGAGAAGACTATTAAGACAGCTTTTGTAGCAGCAGCATGAATTGGGCGGCCCACAGGGTTTGCTTGAAACTGAATGCTTCGTGCATTCCCTCCTTTGCCTCCTGCCCCACTAGGAAATTGGTTCTAACGACTGTAACGGCAACCTTTTTATATATAGATAGATAGATAGATAAAGACCTTTGTGAGCAGAGTTAACAGGATTACATCATAATTATAATACTTTGTTTTTGAAATGTTGCCATTGGAAAAAGAAGACACACCAGGTGATGCTCTTTGACAGTGCCCCTTTTGTATAGCTCTATTTCAGTCTTCCAACGGCTGCCTTTTACGGTTATTAACAAGCCAGGACCAGACTTGCGCACATGTTCAGAATGCCTTTGAGACTTAGGGAGGGGCCCTGCTTTGAATGCAAAAGGTCTCGGGTTCAATCCCTGGCATCTCCTGGTAGGGCTGGAGAGCTGCTGCCGGGCAGTGATAGACTGAGCTACATACATGGACCAGCGACACGAGGAGGCAGCTTTCTGTGAGACAGCTTGTTTCATTTCTCTCCTCTTCCATGAGGAGGTGCAGGGAACGCTGATCAAATTTGCAGATGACTCCAAATTGGGTGGGATAGCTCATACCCTGGAAGACAGAAACAAACTTCAAAGTGATCTTGATAGGCTGGAGTGCTGGGCTGAAAACAACGGGATGAAATTTAATAGGGATAAATGCCAAGTTCTACACCTTGGAAAAAGAAAGCAAATGCACAGTTACAAGTTGGGGGATACTTGGCTCAGCAATACTACAAGCGAGAAGGATCTTGGAATTGTTGTAGATCACAAGCTGAATATGAGCCAACAGTGCGATATGGCTGCAAGAAAGGCAAATGCTATTTTGGGCTGCATTAATAGAAGTATAGCTTCCAAATCATGTGAGGTACTGGTTCCTCTCTATTCGGCCCTGTTTAGGCCTCATCTAGAGTATTGCGTCCAGTTCTGGGCTCCACAATTCAAGAAGGACACAGACAAGCTGGAGCGTGTTCAGAGGAGGGCAATGAGGATGATCAGGGGTCTAGAAACAAAGCCCTATGAAGAGAGACTGGAAGAACTGGGCATGTTTAGCCTGGAGAACAGAAGGCTGAGGGGAGGCATAATAGCACTCTTCAAATACTTGAACGTTTGTCACAGAGGAGGGCCAGGATCTCTTCTCGATCCTCCCAGAGTGCAGGACACGGAATAATGGGCTGAAGTTACAGTAAGCCAGATTCTGGCTGGACATCAGGAAAAACTTCGTGACTGTTAGAGCAGTATGGCAATAATCAACCTAGTGAGGTTGTGGGCTCTCCCACACTAGAGGCATTCAAGAGGCAGCTGTCAAGTATGCTGTAGGGTGGATTCCTGCATTGAGCAGGGGGTTGGACTCGATGGCCCTTCCAACTCTGCTATTCTATGATTCTATGAAATGGACATAGCCCATTTGTGTGGGTTGTTTCCTTTTATGTAGAATTGGGTTGACTGCTTGAGACTGACCTTAGGGATTACAATGGCCACCAAAGGCTAGTAAGTCTGGCCTCCTTCCCATGCTGGTAGTTGTAGGTGTAAACCTAGTTTTTTATTAAATTCTTTAAAAATACTTAAAACCCCAAAATTCATGCTTTAAGGTGGATTCCTGCACTGAGCAGGTGGTTGGACTCAATGGCCTTATAGGCCCCTTCCAACTCTACTATTCTATGATTTTATGAAAATTCAAGGCTGGCTCATAACAACAGTCAGTTTTCAGGTAAAAACCTCCCACAAAGACATAATATAGCAGAACAATAAAATGTGATCAAGCAAAATAACAAATGCAATACCACTCAAAATAATCAATTTAAAACCAGTTGAGATGGCATTCTGGTAAATAAAATGCTATTTGTACAGCACCAAAAGGATGTAAAATTCAGCACCAGGGGAGCCTTCCTGGGGAGGGATTTTCCATATGTGGGGTGCCAAAGCCGAAAAGACTCTATCTCCACTCACACTCTTCTCATTTCAGAGAACTTAGACAGTCTGAGAGAATGAAGAACCTCTGCCAAAGAGTTAGGTAGTTAGTTTTGTGTGGGATAAGGCGCACACCCAGTTCCCTAACTATTTAGGGGCTTTAAAAGTAAAGACCAGCACTTTAAATTGTGCCCAGGAATGGAGTGGCAACCTGCATAGCCTTTATTTTGCTGCTCTGTGAATTGAAAGCTGCAGTTCTTTAAAATGCAAAAACACTCATCAAGGTAAATTGCATGCTGAGTTCAGTGAAAAGAGTTCAGTTGACTCTTATGGATTCCATATGATGGTTCTAATCTTCCCACATAATCTTTTTTGAAATATATTTTTAGAAAATGTAAACCGTCCAGAGAGCTTCAGCTATTGGGCATTGTAGAAATGAAATAAATACAACAATTATATTTCTTTCTTATTCATAGCACAGAGTCCAGGGGCATTTTGTTGTTGCACTTTTGCAATCACGTTTTCTGAACCATCAAGGCACTTTATTTGTTTATGTATTTGCCTGCAACAGGCATCAGCGCTCTTATTTCTCTGGGATGCTATTTCACATTGTAGCACACCTTTAAAAAGTCTGGTTTGTTTGCTATACTGATAAATTTCATCTAACGAAATTATAATACTTTGACATTCCAAACAAATGTTCTGCTTCTTTGCAGTTCACACCCTTTGCTGGAAAACTGAACCATCTCCTTTTAGCACAGTCAGGAGGGGAAAAGGAAGAGGCAAAGGAACAGCCTGTGCTCCTGTGCTGCTGCTGCCTACAGAGCTGCCCAGCTAGATTTTTGCTGTTTTAGAGCAATGAGCACCTGAGGAAACACAAATCCACCTGGTGAGTGAGCTCCCTTTTCATTTATCAAGAAAATCCCTCAATTTGTTTTTCCTTTACCATTTTGATTCAGCACTTAATTAAAGCCGACAGAGGATAAAAATTAGAGCAACAACTTTTAAATTATGCTCCAGGCATTCCTTCACTTTTCTCAAAAGAAAATAGGCCCCTCTCCTAAATATGATCAGGGGGTCTGGAAACAAAGCCCTATGAAGAGAGACTGAAAGAACTGGGCCTGTTTAGCCTGGAGAAGAGAAGATTGAGGGGAGACATGAGAGCACTCTTCAAATACTTAAAAGGTTGTCACACAGAGGAGGGCCAAGATCTCTTCTTGATCCTCCCAGAGTGCAGGACACGGAATAATGGGCTCAAGTTAAAGGAAGCCAGATTCCAGCTGAACATCAGGAAAAACCTCCTGACTGTTAGAGCAGTACAACAATGGAACCAGTTACCTAGGGAGGTTGTGGGCTCTCCCACACTAGAGGCCTTCAGGAGGCACCTGGACAACCATCTGTCAGGGATGCTTTAGGGTGGATTCCTGCATTGAGCAGGGGGTTGGACTCGATGGCCCTTCCAACTCTGCTATTCTATGATTCTATGATGATGGCTACACTACATGCTACTTTTCCTTAGGCACGGCCTCTCTCTCTCTCTCTCTTTCTCTCTCTCTCTCTCAGGGCAGACTCAATTCTCCTTGATTACTTCCTCTCCTGCCACAAGTCCAAGAGAGGTGTGGCCATTCCCTTTATTTGTTCAGCAACAGGGACTAATGTGCCACCTCCAGATCACAACGGTAGTCAGCCAAATGATCAGCCAAATGGTGATCAGCCAAATGGTGGTGCTACAGAAGCTTGAACAATACAGGGTTTTCAGGCTGTGAAGGAGAGAAAATTGCGACTAACCAAATAGCCACCTACCACAGCTGACATTTCCCCATTAAAACTGAAGTAATAATAATAAAAAAAACCCTTTCATAACAGGTTTTTCCAGAGCTCCTACCAGAAAACATTACAGATTTGTTTACAGCAAAGCAGATATGCCATTGAACAGCCTCCATCATTTTAAAAATGTTACATCTGCTTTCATGATCAGTCTCTGCAAATTACGTGACAACTGTGCTGATTTGCAGTTGCCCTCACAAAGACCAGAGGTCATTGTGAAGCACAACTGCCATAGCACATACAGGGAAATTATGCATATTTCTCTGGTGATGGGGGTCGGCAACTCTTTTGCCCCCAAGGTCTGCATACAGAAAAAAGCAGTGGGTCAAAGAATGCGCACATGCATGCATATTCCTTAGCACATATGCTTCTCCGGGCTCCACCAGTCCCGATGAAAATTGCTGTCCAGACCCTGCTATGAGCCTCACTGTCCAGCTGATGGCTGGTCAACTGGTCAGCAAGGATGTGGTTCCCTACGCTTCACGGGCCACACCTGTGCTGTATGTTATGATTCCTCCTTTTATTGGGAGTTGCTTTTCACAACTTCACACAGCTTTGGCTGTAGTGAATTATAAGAACACACAATCTCAAATACCTCTCATGAAAATGTAGGCTTCCTCAAAAGATTGGAGGCCTTTCTTGTGAGACTCCACAGGATTGTGTGTTTTACCAGCTTCGGCTATTGAAATCACATGAAAAACAGAACATGCACTTCATACAATGTTAGGGACTATGTATGTCTTCTCCCATCATGCAGTAATCACAACAGCTGTCACCATGGACAAGAGACCCCTTTCATATTAACAGATTTAGCAGCATCAGGGAAATGTATCTCACTTTCCCCCAATACATGGATGCTTCTTATTCTGTCAAATTTGACCAAACCCTATGAATGGACATTTTTCTCATTTTTCAAGTCTTAAATTCAGTTTGTCTTGATTTTGAAGGTGTGTTTTTTTTAAAAAAAAAAATATTGCATGAAAATCCATGTGCATTTTGTGCACATTTCTATTACATGCTTTTCTGTATGTAACCGCTTCGGTTTTATATTGCTACAGAGAGCTTCTGCTATTGGGCGGCATAAAAATGTAATAAATAAATAAATAAATAAATAAATAATAAAAAAATTGTCCAATCAACACATTCTTTTGCTAACAATTTCCTAATATAATTAATTTTAATTTTATTTTATGAATATACACATTTTTGTGTGCAGGTTTCCCCAAAACACACATTTCTTTATGCATTTTTTAAAAATTGTAGAACTCAGTTGTGAAATTTGGTGAAGTGTGAATTTTAAAGGATATTTGTATTTCAGTTAGTGTATTGGTTCAAATGGGCAAAATTAGGTAAGTTTGCATTTAATATGAACGGAACAAATTTCTCTGCCCTCTCTACTAGGGGTGTGCACGGACCCCCCGCTCCGCTTCACTTCCAGATCTGCGATTTGCAGATTGGGCCGCTTCGCTCTGCCCCCGCTCCGCCCATGTCCGCTTCGCTCCGCTCGGAGCTCCGGATCCAGATCGGAGCTCCGTTTCCCCCCCCCATAGGCTTGCATTAAGCTAAAAAAGTATACAACTTTTTTCTGTGAAAGTTAGAAACCTCACGTTTGGCACCATGACACCTCATGGAGGTATACACACGCACGCCAAGACTCAAGGCAATCCCATCATCCCCTGATTTTTGGGGAATTTATGAAAATCGGGCACCCCATTCACACCCCTTTCGATAGCTCCGTCAATTTGCACGTTAGAAACCTCAAACTCACCACTATGACAGCTTATCCAGGGATACACATGCATGCCAAGACTCAAGGCAGTCCCATCATCCCCTGATTATTGGGGAATTTATGAAAATCGGGCACCCCATTCACACCCCTTTCGATAGCTCCGTCAATTTGCACGTTAGAAACCTCAAACTCACCACTATGACAGCTTATCCAGGGATACACATGCATGCCAAGACTCAAGGCAGTCCCATCATCCCCTGATTATTGGGGAATTTATGAAAATCGGGCACCCCATTCACACCCCTTTCCATAGCTCTGTCAATTTGCACGTTAGAAACCTGAAACTCACCACCATGACAGTTTATCCAGGGATACACACGCACGCCCAGACTCAAGGCAGTCCCATCATCCCCTGATTTTTGGGGAATTTATGAAAATCGGGCACCCCATTCACACCCCTTTCCATAGCTCCGTCAATTTGCACGTTAGAAACCTCAAACTCACCACCATGACAGCTTATCCAGGGATACACATGCATGCCAAGACTCAAGGCAGTCCCATCATCCCCTGATTTTTGGGGAATTTATGAAAATCCAACACCCCATTCACACCCCTTTCGATAGCTCCGTCAATTTGCACGTTAGAAATCTCAAACTCGCCACCATGATAGCTTATCCAGGGATACAGATGCACGCCCAGACTCAAGGCAGTCCCATCATCCCCTGTTTTTTGGCCGGGCTTAAACCTGCAGACATCGCAATGGGACCATTTCAAAAGAAATCCCAACATGCCATGAATTGGGGAGTATGAATGGATTTGGAACTTCCAAAACTCCAAGTGAGCGCAGGAAGGACTTCTCCCCTGAGTCAAAGCCAGACACACACAACATCCCTGCGAAGCGGGCAGGGGAGGAGAGAGGGAAGGCAGGCAGGCAGGCAGCAGACATTTCTGGGGGCATAAGGAAGTGAGCCAAGGATAAGCCAGTAATGCATATAAAATGGAATAAATAAATAAATAAATAAACAAAGGAGGGGTGGAATTAAAAGCAGCAGTGTTGCTGAATAAACAACAAGAAGAACTTTTTTTAAAAGGCTATATCTGTCTTTTACCAGCAATAGGGGGACGTGCCCAGGGGAGGGGGAAGCAGCAGCTGCCAATTTTACTGGTCAACCAGTCTTTTAAGAAGCAACGCTGTCAGTTCAACTCATGAAAGCCATTGCTCCACCACGAGAGCTCTGAAAAGTGGAGCTCTCACTTCAACTCATGATAGGCATTGCTCCACCGGGTTACTCTCTTTGGAAGGCTCTGATGGCCCTCCAAGTACAGGAGAGAGTGGGGGCACGTCCACATGGGATGCCCTAGGGGAGCTCATCCCCTTGCACCACATCTTTTCAGTTGTTCCCCAAAGTTAGGGTGGGTAGCAGTGCTGTGTTTCTATCTCTTATTATTGGCTTAGTATATGATTTCACAGGTTGTGTTTGTGCATTTGGTGGGGCTACTGTTTTAAAAAACACTGGGAAAAGTCCGTTCAGACTAAGAAAGAGAAGTTCCCAGAATCCCAAGTTACCCATTTTGCCTATCCCCTCCTCCAACTTTGGGATCATGTGATCATGACCGGGAGTTGACTCTGCCCCTCAGCCCTTTGGAAAAGGTATTTTTCCCGCTGGTTTTTTAAAAAATTCTAGTGCGTGACCCGCACCACGCAGAGAGCTGAGAGTAGTCTCAAAATGACCCCCATCCACGACACTCCAAGCACAATAATTTTTAGAAAGATAGCTTCAAAAACAACACAGTTATCCCCCTTTCTTTTCCGCAATGCAATCCTATGGGCGAAATGTTTCAAGATGGCGATAGAAGCGGAACGCGGAAACCGGAGCGCTCTGAAAATGGGCGCTTCTCTTCGCCTTGCTTCTAGGGGTCTGCGGTCCGCTTCTACTCCGCCTCTGGGCAAGGCGGAGCAGGCCAATTCGCTCCTGCTTCTGCGCTTCTAATCGGAGCGGAGCACATGCCTACTCTCTACCAAACTCACAGGCAAGGCAGGGAGGATCGAAGCAAATCAATATTTGGGTTGGCCAAATAATGAAGTGGCCATTTGACCTCGTTCTGCACCAAATTTTCATGGGCTTTGATTTTCAGTGTGAACATTGTCATTTCAGAGGAGAGGAGTGGAGCTCCTACATAAGGCAAACTACCCCTCATCGAAAGAAAAAATAATCTTGTTTTAAGCTGGAAAATGCATTGTACAACCCCTCCCTGTCTCTTGGCAAACACTTAGACTGGCTATTTATAGTTTGTCTCTGTGGAATTGGCGACTAATATGTTAAAGGAGCCATCCCAGAGTGATCAGCAGCATCACGTTCTTTTGGTGAAGTCTTTAGCTCATGACAGTAAGCGGCAGTTGTCGCTTCAAAGGAGGCAATCCTCTTCACCCCCAAAGGATTGCCACACACTCAGTTTTGCTGTTCAGCTCAATGAGCACAATGTCTTGACCGGCAGGCTGAGTGGCTGTCAATGGTATGTGAACTCTCGGCACATGTTGCCATGCAACAGAGGTCACGTGAATCCATCCTAAATTAGCCTGGTAGTGGTGCATGATGCAGGGAGAAAGGCATACCCATGAACTGTCAGCAGGTTTAGTGTAACATATGGAATTCTGCCAGTATGCAATGTCTGCCAAAAGGCACATTTACGCTCAGACAGCTGCATACAGGAATTTGGCTCTACAAGTAACAAGGCCCAGTAACATTTCGAAAGCATGACAAGTGCTGAGATTTTGGTGGTGCTGAGTGTGCAACGTCCAGCATGAATCCCGTGGGCTGTGTCTTTCTTCCAGTTGTGGCTGGAACAGTAACACCATATATTTATGTCTACAATGCTTCCCAACACAGTAAAATCCCTAAATAGTAAATTGTGCTTATTTTCTTCTTAGTGGTCATAGCAATGTGTCCAGTCTTTTGGTAGCAGTTTCATTGAGTTTGACCCGTCTGGGAACTTCATTTCAAATTTCTTTGTGTCATTGGTCCAGGTCCAATTCATAAGTCCATCAGGCTCCTGGTAGCTATGCAATGGCCTTGAGAAAGCTTTATCCTGCACATCGAAGCTGTGTGGCCAGCTGGTCAAAAGCAAGGAGCCAATGTGTGCAGGAATTTCAAGAGTTATCACAAGTCAAATTATGATTAGACCACACTGCATGACTGTACCCAAGGTCATTACTTTTTATCCTCTTAAAGATGCTTCAATTTGGGTAGCAGGTTATGAATATCATTCCTGAGAAATCTGACTCCTATATCAGGCAATCTCTTATTCACAACTGTCCTTCAAAAAGAAAAAGAAAAGTAATGTGCCACTGTATTCGTATGCTATCCTTCTGCTCCAAGACAGTTGATAATCACCATGTGTGCGGCAGCACTAACATGGAAGTTTTGGGATACCACAAGAAGGGAAGGGATTATAGCTCAGGATAAAGCACAAATGGTCCCAAGTTTAGTCCTTAATAATGCCAGTAAAAAAGGGGGGCTCAGATGGCAGGACTGTGAAAGACTGTGGAAGCCTTGGACCTGGTCCATTATAAGGCAGGCTATGCAGTCTTCATCATATTGGACCAGTACTCTGGCTCACTAGAACAGTGTTCTTCACTGCAAGGCCAATGGCAGCTTCCAATCCCCTCAAGGATGGCTCTCCACTTCTCTCTGTGAATGGCTATGAATGGGGCTGTGAACTTCCTGACTGTTAGAGCAGTACGAAAATGGAACCAATTACCTAGGAAGGTCCTGGGCTCTCCCACACTAGACGCCTTCAAGAAGTAGCTGGACAGCCATCTGTCAGGGATGCTTTGAGGTGGTTTCCTTCATGGGCTTGATGGCCTTATAGGCCCCTTCCAACTCTACTATTCTATGAATCCATTCTGGGTTTTATTCAGCACCAGCCAGAAGGAAGCAAGCACCTTGGATAGCTCCTTTAGAGTTCTGGATGCTTCTGACTAAAACCCAAAATGCACTCAACTGAGAAGGGCCACCATGATTTGTTATTCTGGTAGAACTCCAGAGAGATCTGGTCCATCCCATCATTGCCCAAGTTCCAAAGTGCATCCTTGAATTCCCCAGCAACCTTTCTCAATGCCCAATCAAGCTCCTCTGAAGTGACCCTGACATAGCTGAAATCAACAAAGTCACAGTCAACGTCTTGTGTGCCAACTGTCCCAATGGAGTAGGTCCCTTCCTTCTTGTAATGGAACTTCCCAATCCTGCAATGGAGCAGTATGATATGCAAAACAGCATAGCCTCTTCAATTTGGTGACCCACGACCAATAGTTCCAGCACCGCCGAACAACAGTCCATGTTGGCTTTTGCGAGGAAAAATAGGAAAGCTGCCCTCTGCCCAACCCAAAACCCAAAATAGATTTACAGCCCCACTGAAATCAGAGCCACCAGCCTACACATGATGACATGGAGGGGCATGGAAGGAGAACCCCCCAAAAGGCCTGCAGCCAAGTCTAGTACAGAGCATTGACACTTGACCCAGGGTGGGGGAGAAGAGAGGCTGCCCACAGTGCTGTAGAAGCCCCCAAGTAGCCTTGGTGGTATCTCCTAAAGGCAAAATGGCTTCTGCTTTTAAAAAAAATAGTCAAGACCACTACAGTAGAAGACAGCTTCACATATTCACAGCAGTGATACTGAACTAGCACAAGGCTTTATGCCACAGTGGTCATTCAGGACCAGTTGGCTAGTTTTGGCTTATTGGTGATCAGCAGGGAGGTTGGCCTAGTCTCTTTGTGTTCTGTGGGTGCCAGGCATGTGGATTCGGTGTACCTGGCCCTTGAAAAGCCCTCTATCTGGAAGCACCCAAAGAATAACTCAGTAGTTGCTCTTAAAGTGCATTTCTGTCCCTACTAACCCATATCTTCTTGCAGATCATAATGGTTTAGAGTTAAATGGCAGGATTAGTAGTGCTGAGAAGTAAGGAAGTGCCTGTCGCACTAATCTAAGACTCTGGATTATTACATGAATTTCCTCAGTAAAAGTTGTGTAGAGTGTGCAAGCAATAGCGCAGTGATTTATACCTGAGGCAAATGAATAAAATCACAAGCAGAAGCAAACCAGCTTTTGTAGCAGAAAAGGATGAATGGGTTCAATAAAAATCAGATAAACAGTGGCCAGGAATGCTTCTGGCTACAGAGCATCCCTAAAACTCACAGCAGAGAGCACAACTCTCCAAACTGAAAACAAGGGGCCGAATCCTGCTCTGGGATGCGTGTGAGCATTCCTGGTTTGAATTTTCAAAGCACAAGACAGAATTCTTTTAAAATAAAATTTCCTAAGTGTTCTCCCCCGCCCCATTTTTAGGAGGAGATGTTTTTGTTTTTTTAAATGACAGTTTCATCTCTTTAGTAAATATGATTAACTAGTTTCATCTTAACTAAATGAATGTGATTATCTAAACTAAAAATATATTCTTAAGATTCTTAAAAACTTTGAGCATAATCCATCTCCTCCTGCATATACAGCTCTGTGTATGTTGTAAGGCACCCCATCCTGGTGCCTGCCTTCGGCATGCTGGCTGAGGATGCTGGGACTTGTAGTACAACATAGCTGAAGGTCATCAAATTGGGGGAGGCTGTTGTAAGGGACACCCATGGCCCCTCCTCTCTCTGGCCAGACATGCATTGTACCAGGTAGAGTGCAACAGAGCTAGCTGAATGGAAATCCCACCCTTATCTCCCATGGAGGAATCCAAGTAGCCGCCCTTTCCAGGACCCTGTGTGCAGGGCCCATGGGGAAGATTGGGTTCCCACTATGTAGAGGAGGTGCATATAGATAGAGTCCCTATAAGGCAACACTATGGTTCTACTTCTATACCATTGCTGGGGAAAATATCATTGTAATGATCATCATTTAGCAGCAGCTCTGTGGAACTGCTGGGCACTAGATGGAGTTATGGCAAGGGACCAAGGTCTGTCACTTATTTCACCAAAGTGAGACCCACTCATGGCTTGTTCCCAGGTTGATGACCCCACCATGACCCTCACACACAGAGAGACAGATGTAACTTACTTGCTTTTTAAAGAAGGCAAATGAAGAATGCTCAGAATGTAACTTCAATATAGATGGATAATTTTGCACACAGTAAGTACGGAAGCTACGGGTGAGCTGAGTTCCGTTCTGCCTCTTATCTTGCTGCTGCTTTAGCTACTCTGTGGTGAAAATGTTCTTGTTTGTTACTCTCTCTCTCTCTCTTTTTTTTTTTTTATAACCCACTGAAATGAAGCCGGTCTTTTCTATAAATGGATGCCCTGTGACACCGTACTTTTAATATCACTCAGAAAGATATGGCCGTTGCCTTTATTTGACAACATTATAGTCCCCTAAACACTCATCTTCTATTTGCTCTTGACCTTAGCAGAATAGTACCCTATTGCTTTTAATAGAGCATTTTCCCTAATACATTGTTGACATAAAATGTCATTTAGAAGAATAGACAGGGGACCAATTTCGTACTGTCTAGAAAAATAGTTTGGCCGGAGATTTTTTTATTTTATTTTTTTACTAGACAAAGCCAGACTAAAAGCTATTACATGGGGGCGTGGGGAGAGATAAAGGCTGAAATGCTAGGCGTATTTACTAGGAGGTAAGTCCCGCTGAATACCGTGGGACTTATTTCTCAGAAAACTTGCTTAGTATTGAGCTGTACGGTGGATAAATATCCTAAATACATTTAGACTGTGTGACATATAGCTCTTAAGGGTGCTTCCAGGTGAGACTTTTATTGTGCAATCATGCAGGCTCATTCACGGAATTTTACGGGGCACCCTGATGCCGTTGTCTTTCACTTATAACCCTCCCATGTTTTCCCAATGTTTCTTCCATCTTTTATCTTTCTACACAAAACTTGTCAAGGACAGGCTAGCTGCACAGGGTCTGTTGACTGGTAGTATTGGGAACTATCTGCTTGGAAGTAGCCTAAGCCATTCTGCTGGAGCGAATTTCTCTTTCCCCCTGGAGGCTCTGTGCCGACCTCAGAACTCCGGCAGTGTGCTACTCCATCCAGTGTGCTTCCAGACAAAAGGATCATAGCGCTCTCCTATGGTTGGGTTTCCATTTTATATTGCATCAGAAACTGCAACAGAGAAGCTGCACCTACTAGGTATAGTGCACACAGTTTTTCTCATGCATATTCTGCTATGCTGTATCCACACAGTGGGCATAGGCCTTCTCCCGTTCCTCCTAACCCCTCTTAGTTGCTTAATTGCTTCCAGGGGTTGTTCTCTTCTGAGACAGTAAAGGAGATTATGTAGAGTGACTTTCCCTCTGACTATGGCCACAGCTAGACCTAAGGTTTATCCTGGGATCATCCAGGGTTCGCCCCTGCCTGAGCACTGGATCCCCTGTGTGTCACCTAGATGAACAGGTTTGACCCCTGGACGATCCAGGGATAAACCTTAGGTCTAGCTATGGCCTATATGTTCTCTGTGCTTACAAAAAAGGGGCGGGTAGAAGTTAAATTCTCCTCTGCAGGCAGCCTGGTGATGAGATGTTTACTCAAAAGCAAAATTGGTCTTGTAGAACTTGAGTAATAAACCTTACACTACCAAAGTCTTATGTAAGATATTTTTCATTTTAAAAAACTTAAGAAATAAAGTTAAGTTCAGGAGGGGCAAGGAGTCTGTCAGATATCAAGAGAGGTGTCCATAGACACATTGGCACCCATGGGTTCCATGAAGGGGGGCTTCCACACACAGTCTTCAGGGTGCCCCAAAAGCACTTCAGGGTGCCCCGAAACTCCTAGTGTAGCTACCTGGTCAGAAGAGACGGCGGCGGCAAAAAGTTCCCAGGGCTCGGCGGCTTCCTTGCTGCCGAGCCCAACTCCCCGCCGGCTTCCTGCTGCCGGAGAAAGAGCCACCCGGGTTGGAGAGCTCAGCGGAAGAAGGCCGGGCTCTTCCGCCGAGCTCTCCAACCCAGGTGGCTCTTTCGCCGGCAGCAGGAGGAGGCCAGCAGGGAGTTGGGCTTGGCAGCAAGGAAGACGCCGAGCCCTGGGAACTTTTTGCCGCTGCCGCCGCCGCCTCTTCCTCCGTCTCTTCTGACCAGGTAGCTACACTAGGAGTTTCGGGGCGCCCTGGAGCGCTTTCGGGGCACCCCGAAGACTGTGTGTGGAAGCCCCCCTGGAGATCCCATCAATAGGTACAAGGTGTTCTAAGGAGGTCACAAGGAGGTAACTGCCTTCTCATTTCCTACGTGCCAACTATGGCATTAAAAGAACTTATTGCCAACTAAACATTGAATGGAATTTCACTGGAACACACTATGAAACAGGCACCATTGTCCAATACAGGGATGGCAGGTTCTTGAAATATTTATTTTTGGCTTCTTGGGTTTCTTTGATTTCTCCTGTGATTCCAAGGGAGTTCATTATCTTGCTGATAAACTATTTCTCCCTGCAAATCACCTCCTCTATCATAAACACATCGCAGTGGACTTTTATTCTCTCTCTCTCTCTTTCTCTCTCTTCCCCCCTCCGCCTCTCTCTCTCTGTGTGTGTAAGAGCAGGGTGGCACCAGTCAAGAACCAAAGAGTTGTGCCAATATTCAAGTGATGCACATAGCCCATGCATCAAAGCTGCAGCTCAATCTGAACCACAGTACCATACTCTCCCAGCTCAGCAGGGGCGCTGGCCCTAAGCTGCAGTTTTGAGTAATTGACATAGTTGCCCAATGCAAGAAAACAAACTCAGGGAACGATTCTCATTAGACATCCCCCTGGTTAGCTACTCTGTTATTGTAAAACCCAAATGCCGAGATCCTACCAGCATGGTTCTGTTTTTAATTAGTTCTGATGGCACTGGGCTACATGCCAAGAAAGGGGGGGGGGATGAACTTCCTGCAATGGAAGCTTATTGCTCAGTATGTTGCTCCTCTGTACTGAGATTGTTTTTGCAACGTTTTATGAAAAAGGGGACTACTGATAGAAATCATGTAAGTTTTTACTGCTTTTGATTCTCCCTCCCACCAACCCCCTTTTCAGGCTCATAAAAGCACCCCAAGTGAAAGGGATCCTAAAGCTACAGCACAGATTTGTGAGACTTGCCTCACTGTTGTACTGATTAAAGACATCCCAACGCATTATTATTATTATTTTAATGGAGTAAGCCCAGGCTCCTGTTAAAATTTTAAGACCAATGACTTTTTAGTGTTTTAAGTAAATTAATTTAGACATTTTTCATAGTGCCTGCAGTAGAGGTAGTGAAAACAATCGCAAAGAACACATGAAGGCATTCCAACCATGTGGATGCTGGGGCTGTTTACAAGATATGGCAAAAGGGTTGTCCCTGTGAGGCCCTTCTTTGACTTAGGGTGTGTTGTTCTGGTTATCTTTTAAAACACCATGGTATTGGACTAGGGACATCTTTGCTACAAAAACAGTGGTGGTGGTGGGATGCACTCCAGCCATACAGCACTCGTTTTGCATGCCAGAGGCAGCAGGGTGACACCCACATTCTCCAAGCTTTGAGGGAGGGATTAGAGCTCAGTGGCAGAATGCAAGCTTTACATAGAGATGGTCCCAGGTTCAGTTCCTGGTAATGTCCAGCCAAAAGACTAGCAGGTGACGCAAAAGACGCCTGCCTGAGATCTTAGGTAACTACAACCAGGGCTGGTGCTACCATAGAGGCCACTCAGGCAGCTGCCTAGAGCGCCAAGGTAAGGGGGGCACCGAACGCCGCACCTGGAAGCCACTCTCCCACTGCGGCTCTGAGAGGGCAGCTTCCGGGCATGCCATTCTGAAGCTGCCCGCCCACTGCCCCCGCCCCCACCCCAGTGTCCTGGCTTCGCTTCAGCTGGGCGGGCATGATGGTGCCCCATGCCCAGGTCCACTGGGGTGGGGGTGGGTGGGTGAAAGCAGCTCACCTGCCTAGGGCGCAAAATAGTCTGGCACCAGCCCTGACTACTGCCATTGAGTAGATAATACTGAGCAAGAAGGTCCTGCTAGAAGGCCACTTCCTGTATGCCTAAGCCTTTCAGGACATAGACGAAGATTCTAAGGTCATCGTCATGTTTTAAGACGTGGAATTGGGAATAGTTTTTACCCAGGGATTTTGGTTTGGTTTTGCTCTTACAAAATGTAACTGCAGTGGCTGGGATCTGCCTCAGAAGAACCATGTGTAAGATTCTTTAGCGACCCACGAAAATGTAGACTAGTGGTATAAAGCCCCTGCTTATTGCAAGGCTAGCATCACACAAATACTTAGATTGAGGCCTATTATTTTTTTTCATACCTGCCCGGCCAGTTTTAGCTTGTGTAAAAGGAGCTTGAGTCTTAGATTCAAATTTATGGTAGAATTGCTCGGAAACACAGAATAGATTTCTAATCTTTACACCATGCAGGGGAAAGCACCCTTTTAGTGCCTCTGGTGGCTTTTCTGTTAAAATGGCCAGACCCAAAGCTGCATTTTTTTCCTTGGGTACCCAAAGTCTCCCCCATGGGTGTTTGGAAGAGCTGGTGGAAGGGGAGATGATTTTCAGTAGAAACACTGCAGGATGGGAGAAAGCTCACCTCCTTGTCAGGCACACAGCAGCATTCACCTCACCTTTTGTAAATAAAACAAGATTCCACCCTGGGGAAATGACATGTGATGAAGCAGAAAGGCCCTTCTTTCAAGACTGCCATCTTCAGAGGCACAGCTGGTGGGGACCCGAGAGAGGGCATTTTTGGTGGCCACTCCCAGGCTGTGGAACTCCTGCCCAAGGAAGGCTTGGCTTGCTCCCCCTTTGCCCTCCTTTCCCTATCAGGCAAAGATCGCTTTATTGAAGGAGAACATTGGCCTGTAAGTGGGTGTGTTGAGTTGAGAGTGCTGCTGTTGTTTTTCTTCAATTGGTGTGTTTTTATTCTATTTTAATGTATTGTTTTAATCAATTTTAATGGTGCTTGAGTGGCATTTTTTGGTGGAAAGGCAGAGTGCAAATCAAATGAATGAATAAATGAATAAAATCATGTGTATGTTGGCCCTGAAATGGTGGGTACAATAGTTAAACAATGTGAGGTACAAGCCAGGAAGTCTGTGGTTCAAATGATGCCTTGTCAATCAACTCATGGAGTGGCTTTGGGCTTTAAGGCACCATCCTTCAACTTCAACCCCCACCCTCCTCCATCAACAACTTAGAGGCCCATAATATTGACCTACTTTCCTGGATTATTGTAAGAAGTATTGAGATCAGTTGTGTGACGCATGTGTCCTATAGAAATGATACATATTATAATTACTGTCGTCGTCATAATATTTTTAAGGTAACCTGGAAAATCCAACAGGTCTGCTTTTAAATAGAGTCATCATGATTTCTTTAGGCTCCCTAGTTTTTCTTGGTAGGGAATTAAATTGTCCTGTGTGTTGCCATTCATCTGCATAAATAAATATGAACTGGTGTATTTATTCCCATAGAAAGTTTAGTGCGTACTCATTATGTTCTGAGCCTGTGCGGGGACAAAGGCTTTCACACATAAAGGATTTCTTTTCAGAAGTTTTCCCATGCTTAAGTCCTTAAGGACCTCAGTATATTAGAACACTTCATGGGATAACAAAGCAAATAGTGCCTGTCCCTGGGGCTATTTAAAAATTGCCCTCGGGGAGGGAAAGCCCCTAATTTTTTTTGATTGCACGATTTGCCGCAGTCCAAATGCCGCAGGCAATACACAATACAGAGCTTAGAAAGTGCCATCCCCTCTGGGCAGTATTATTGAGCATAGATTTGTAATGCGCATGAGAACAGGACCTATCTATGTCTAGGTACAATAACATTATTATTCAAAGGACTTTTATGGGTGAGGAGCAAACAGCACTAAAAAGAGAGAGAGAGAGTCCCCATTGCTCTGGTAGAAAGAATCTGAGCTCTCAGTGAAAAACCACATTTGACAAGATAAGGAGTGAACAGTTGAAAACCAGTTCTGCACTTATCATAGAATCATAGAAACATAGAATAGCAGAGTTGGAAGGGCCTCTAAGGCCATCGAGTCCAACCCCCTGCTCAATGCAGGAATCCACCCTAAAGCATCCCTGACAGACGGTTGTCCAGCTTCCTCTTGAAGGCCTCTAGTGCGGGAGAGCCCACAACCTCCCTAAGTAACTGATTCCATTGTCATACTGCTCTAACAGTCAGGAAGTTTTTCCTGGTGTCCAGCTGGAATCTGGCTTCCTTTAACTTGAGCCCGTTATTGTGGGGTCAGGTGATACAATAGTATCTTAGTACTCAGAGTTTTACGGCTCTGGGTGGGGGTGACGTGGGGCGGTCTCCTCACACTTTCAAAGTGTTGCATAAGAGAGGGGCTGGGTTTAACCGACTCCTGGCTTAGGACAGTGGCTCACCCATGAAGACAGCCAAGTGGCCTAAGATAGGGACATCCAGGGAGGGGTTGAATCTCCTTTATTGTTTAATAAAGAGGCCCTCGTTTATCCCAAGCTCTGGTGTCCATGTCTTTATTCCATGCTTCCTTCTCCACTTGCAACCAGTTCTGCTCTTATTGTGGGGTCAGGTGATACAATAGTATCTTTCAGAGCTCTTGGAAAGCAGTGTGTTTTTTCATTGCTGTGATCAGAGGCAACATACTACTATGCCTTATGGGTGGTCTGTGGGTGGAGATAGATCTTCTGTTGTGGATGGTGTCATGTATGCCCCTACTGCTCCAGTGTTGAGCAGCTACAGCCCATGGCAATTGGTTTGTTTTCGGAGAGCTGATAGGTGCTAGAGCTGTCCTTGCCATCCTCCGATGAATATTATGGGTGACTGGTGTTCCTCCCCAAAACGACATCCCTGTGTTAATTTTCTCCATTCTGTAGCATGTAGTAAAGTGTTCATGCACTTCCCTGCCTCACTTGACCTCATTGGTTGCCTCTCTTGAGAGTTGGGAAATGCACAATGTCATAACAACGTCATCACATGGGGAAATTAAGGTGGTAGCATTTGCCAGTTATATCACTGCTTTGGGGATGGAGTCTTCATTGCAGACTCATTTTAAGGAATTGAGCTCTGCTGTTCGCAGGCTTACAGGTAAGTCCTTTTCTCTCTTTAACAGCTGTCCTCTTGGAGCTATAAGCAGCTTCTTTTCCAAAACCTTGACTTTGTGCCTCTCTTCCAGCCTCTAGTCTCTTCCTGGCTACAACTCGGGATATGCTGGAGCCACAGAGATTGCCTACAGAGCCGTTTGGCAAGATCTCTGAGGCAAACTTGTTTTCCTGCCACATCCAGCCATATCTCCAACTCCAAATAAGTTTACCCCCCCCCTCCTGCGTGTGGTTCCCAAGCAGTTTCAAGTGTGGATAAATCCTCAATTTTCCATGAAAATGCTAAGTCCCGCATTTATCCAATATGCATGTGGCGACTCCCTACCAGGGGAACCTGTATATTAAATTTCATTCCATTTCTGCAAACTTTCAAGGAGTGAGAGGCCCCTCCCCCCCTTTTTTTTTTTTTTTTTGCACATGGGCAGAGAATGGAGTTCTGGAAAAGGCTTGAAAATCTGCAAAGGAAGCGGGGATGCAACAGGGGGAGGTCAACAGGGGGAGGAAGGTTGGAGGGTGGAATAAACTACACCGTGTAGCTTATTTGTCCCATTGTCTGTCAAGGCACAGTAGGCTATTTGCAAAATAAGTTACTGTGTGTAGCTTATAAGTCACCATCATTCCTGGGTACCACTGTCCACCACCATCCCAGCTCATATTTGGCCATGGTGGGAGAGGAATTGCGCCCTGAGGCAGTCCTGGGGGTTCCCTGCAAACCATCAACTGTCTTGAAAAGTATTATTGATCACCAGCCTATGTGTGCTATCTACATACATAGCACTGAATTATTATTAATTACTTTTGGTGATGTGTAGCTGGCTTCCCCCTTATCTTTTTACAACAATACTGAAAGGTAGGTTGGGCTAAAACATAATGACTGGTCCAAAGACATCCAGTGATCATAATGGAAGGCTGGGAATTTGAACCCAAGTCTTTTGTAGTCTAAATCCTACACTCTATCCACAACACAGCCCTGGCTTTCAAGGGAAATTGCTCTAACTTGAATACACCTAATTTGGACCTCCCCATGACCACTCCTTTTTATGCTATAACGTGCACTTGTAGAATAAGTTGGCAAATTTGTTTTAGAGGCGCTTGCACCAGGGATTAGTTTGATTCATTAATTTATGTGCATCACATGTACAGAACCCTGCAAGTATTCAATTATATTTGATGTCCCATCTTTTAACTGAATCATTACTTAGATTTGTTACCAAAACAGCCACTTTTAAGATGCTGTTATCCATCCAGAGAGGAGAGATTTACGCACTTACCTTCCATTACCATTAATAGGAGTTGCCTGTATAAATCACTCAGCACCAGTATGGGAAGATCAGGCCCTCTCTGAGTCCAGAAGATAAATGACTTTCACAATTGGAAGATCATTTTTTGGCGGAAAAAAGAGAGAGTAAGAAACGCAATTATCCAAGATGAGGCTGCATTGAAACGCTATGATCTGAAACAGTAAAGTCCATTCAATTTATGCTCCCAGCTCAGCAACAGGTCAGTGCTTAAACAAACAAATAAACAAACAAACACCCTAGCAATATTATTTTTAAAAACAGTGAAACAGAAAAGAAAACACACACACACACACACACACACAACTGTTGAGATAAATATATATATGTGAAAATACTTCATTGTAAGTTTGGGGGGTTAGATAGAACAGGGTTAAGAATTACTTTAAAGTTATTACTTTTGTTAGGAAGGTTGTGGTTAAATGGGACAGAAGGGCTAGGAAATAGCTGGAATATCATTGAGTGTTCTGAACAGGGTAAAACTATTGTGGTGAAGGTGGGAATAGCTTCCCTTCTCCCCACAGAGAAGGATGATGTAATCCACATCTCTTTGTGTAGGAACAAAGAAACTGCAATGTGAATCAGACTGAGATTGAAACAGAGGGAGAGAGCTCTGGAAAGGACCTTTAGGGGCTGCTCATTGGCGCCATTAGCCCCAGACCTTGGGGTAGATGGTTGGGATCCCACCGTCCCCTCAACTCAGCCCTCCTCCAACAGCTTAGCAGTGGCAGTTGCTGCAATGGCTGTTCACACAACACACTAAGCCACACTCAGTAGCCAAGTATGGGTTGTTTTGAACCATGGGTTGTTGAACCAGGATGATCAGGGGTCTGGAGACAAAGCCCTATGAAGAGAGACTGCAAGAACTGGGCATGTTTAGCCTGGAGAAGAGAAGATTGAGGGGAGACATGATAGCACTCTTCAAATACTTAAAAGGTTGTCACACAGAGGAGGGCCAGGATCTCTTCTCGATCCTCCCAGAGTGCAGGACACGGAATAACGGGCTCAAGTTAAAGGAAGCCAGATTCCAGCTGGACATCAGGAAAAACTTCCTGAGTGTTAGAGCAGTACGACAATGGAATCAGTTACCTACGGAGGTTGTGAGCTCTCCCACACTAGAGGCCTTCAAGAGGCAGCTGGACAACCATCTGTCAGGAATGCTTTAGGGTGGATTCCTGCATTGAGCAGGGGGTTGGACTCGATGGCCTTGTAGACCCCTTCAACTCTGCTATTCTATGATTCTATGAACCGTGGATCATTGTGTTGTCTGAATGCAGCCAGGGTGGCTTATTAACCATCCTGAACAACCCAACAAAAACCATGGGTTCTCAAGGTGGTTTGTTCAAGAAAATAAGGCAAACTGCATGATTAACAAGCCACCCTGGCTGCATTCAGAGATGACACAATAACACACAGTTCACTGGGACTCTTAGCAGTGCTCGTATAACACCTGTGTTAAAAAAAAATCACACTGGCTACTTATTAGCTACTAAGCCATGTACAAGGTTATGTTACTGTCATATAAAGCCCTAAACAGTTTGGGACCAAGCTGCCTAGTAGACCGCCTTCTCTTATAAATACGCAGGCAACCTTTAAGATCAATGGGGGGAGGGTCTTGCTGGTCATTCTGTAATTAATGGAATGTCATCATGAAGTAGCCAGATGGTGGGCCTTCTCTGTAGTGGCACCCACTGTTTCGAAAGCCCTCCCTTGCGTAGTTTGGGAGGCAGCAAATGTGGCATCTTTTAAACGCCTCCTGAAGACACATTTGTTCACCCAGGCCTTCACAGCTTCAGCTATGGGGCAGTATATTAAATAAATAAATAAATAAATAAAATTCCCTGGGTCGTAAATAAACTAATTATGCCACTCCATTTTACTGCTCCTTTATTGCAGTTGGACATTGTTTTAGGCCATGTTTTAATGCTATGCTTTAATATTGTGTTTTTAATATTGTACTTTAATGTTGTGAACCACTGAGAGATTCTATTATGTTCAGCAGTATATAAATGTTACAAATAAATAAATAATCCATGGTTTAAAACAACCCACACTCAACCACTGTTTGTGGGTTAGCATGTTTTGTGAACAGCCATGTCTTTGCTTTTTCTTTAACTCTTTGCAGTGGTAACGCTGCAGAGACAAGGTTGGGGAAGGCCATAGACCATCTTTATTTCCCCAGAATATCCTGAGATACTCTGAGGAAACCTACATTTCCTACATTTTGACTTGCAACAGAGGAGTGAAGATCCCGCGATGTGTTTACTGCGAGATCCCTCCTCTGTCTACACGTGACACGTGACGACCTCAGCAGGAGAGGCGTCGTGTCCGCCATTTTTTAATTTTTTAAAGAGGCAGCAGCGCACGAATGCTCGTGCACTAAAGGTAAGTGTTTTTTAAATTTAACTCTCCTTCCTCATTCTCCCCACCCTACCTCCGATGGGCGCAGCTCCCAGCGAGGAATCGCGCGGAGCCGGGCCAACCCGTGGCATCTGGCCACACGTTCCGCGGTCTTGGGCTCAGCCCGGAACCATGGAAAAAACAGGGCCAAAGGCAAGGGCTCTATCCCGGGGCAAGGGAAGGATGATCCCTCCCTGATCCCGAGATCCCCTGTGCGTCATGTGGATGCACAGGGACTATCCCGGGGTTTGCCCCGGGATAAAGCCTCGTCTAGCTATGGCCAAAGACAGTGAGTGGGAGTGAAGATTCTATCTGCAGCACACCCAGTGTTGCCTCTGTAGAAAAGTACATTTAAAGGCGAGAAAAGGACCCATCACTTGGTACCACACGGCCCCCTGTGAAGGAGGGGAGAGAAACCAGCTAGGCTCTGGGAAGAAGGGAACCAACGGGTCCACTTTTGTCTGTCCCCCCCCCCCAAATGTTTTGCAGAGGTTGTCAGGTGCACTGGACAGCAAAACTAAAAGGTTCTGTAAAAGGTTTAGGAAAAAAGAAAGACAAAGCACCCCTTCGTTTCCTTCCCACCACTGCCAGTGCTTGGCAGGCACAAGGAAGAGTGGAGTGAGGGAAAGCAAGAGGCGGGTGGTGGTAGCAGGAGGGGAACAAAGAGGTTCCCTTTTCTTTCGTCTTAAAACACTTTTCACAGAGGTTGTCAGGTAAGCTGGGCAGCGAAACTCCTGTGCAGCAGCCAACCTCTAAAATCCCTTGGTGAGGGGAAGAAAGTCACTAGTGAGAATGTTTCCATATTGTCTGATTCAGAACATATAAATAATTCCTCAAGATTAAGATGATTTTATAGTTTCTCTAAATTTTTCTGAAATTTATCAAGAAGAAACACTCTTCCTTGCTACTACTTTTTGTTTGGGGTTGGGAGGAATTACAGGTATTCTAAAAATTCAGGATTGCTGAATTATTTTCTATAAGTAGCTTTCACTTCTGCCCTGGCTTAGTTTGAAAAAGAAAGGGTCTAAAGGAATTAATATACAGATTGTGTGAGTCTTGCCATTAAGTTGAGGGTAGTTGAACCATGGAATATTGAGTCAGTTAAAAGTAATAATTCAAAAATGGAAGCTGAAAGAACTTGCTTGAATCGAGAACAGTTTATATAGGATCCTAGAAGTGAGCATTAGGTTCAGGAGTGTGTGTGAAATAAAGTTGTAGTAGTAGTTGTTGTTGTTGTTTTTAAACAACTTCTCATCTCCATTCTATACTCCTCCACCATCCAGTAGTGCAGTGGAGCCAGGTTCACATGGATGCAGCACCATCATCATTATTATTATTATTATTATTATTATTATTATTATTATTATTATTATTATTATTGGGGCCACTGACTCATCTGCCACCTTGGAATTCCAGTTCTCACTGAGTTTAGCTGTAATCCTTACAGGAGCCAGCAGAGATTAATTTTCCCAGCAACAGTGTGAAGTCATGCAAAGTATTGTGGTTTGGTTTGGTCTTGAAGGGTAGTTTACAAAAGACCTCCTGCTCCTGGTGTAGATGTATACAGCTAGAACTGGGTTGTTGCTGTGGGCCAACCCAGCAGCCTGCCATTTTTTTTACTCTTCTTGGTTGGAGGCGTGGCCATGGTGACTGTCATGATGAGCTCCTGCCCTTCAGAATTTACTATGACACCACCGCCCCCCCCCCCCAGCTGTATAACAATAAAGCACCTAGGCTCAGAGCTGGGAGCTAAACCCAGTTCTAAACCTTTTGGTACTATATACAGCACAGGAGGGGAAAGTTTGAAGCTGGGGATGTACTGCAGAATTTTGTTGCAAATTCCCATTTTTTAAAAAAAGGAATTGTAATTTCACCCACTGACTATTTTAAATACTGTTTTATAATGTACACATAGAAAAATAAGGGTGCATAAACAGTGGCTATGTTGAAATGAAGATACCACACTGATATAGAAGAAAAGGAACAAAAGCACTGATACTGACAATAGGTGTTTTGAACAGCGCTATTGCATGCACTTGATTAATAAGCACTATGATCCTAAATATGTTTATTTAGAAATCTCATTCATTTCAGTTTGATTTACCTCTAAATAAAAAGTATGCCTAGGATTGTAGCCGAAAGCTGTGGTGCTGTAGAGATTTAAGTGCACTTCCCTCTGCCTAGGATCAGGCTGTGCGAGTAGAATCCTATGCACACCTACATGGGATTAAGAACAAATGGGATTTACTTCTGAGTAAACTTGGGTAGGATCAGGCTGCATCTCATTGAAGCCAATGCAAATTAAGGAGCCTAATTGTGCACAGGGTTGTATTGACAAAAATGATGCTTCAAGCGCTCCAGAAAATTAACACAGAAAGCTTCTAAAAATAAATCTCTGAAAAACAAGAGAGCCAGAAAGCACTGAAGAAATCGCCTCTCCCCACCCCTCACATGCTAAAAAAAAGAAGAAGCGAAATGGTCGATTGTCTCTTTGTGACATATTTTTTCTCTCAGCCTTGCATATTTGCATTAAAGTGATTGTGAATAATGTACATTTGACCAGTGCTGTCTGTGGAACTAATGCCTATTAAAGTGATGGGAAGTAGCATATGTTGTGCCTAGGGCAGAGAAAGCCCAATCACCCCCACTGCGTGAGGCTCCAGCTCAAAATGCAGGGCAGCCTGGGCTTTATCCTAAATGAACCCAGCAGGGAGAAGCAGGACCGAGCCCCTCATTCTGCGTTTGAGCTTCTCTACCAATGTCTAGAGAGTTTGATTCAAACATGGCAAGGCTAACTAACAGCCATCGGTTATCATTCCTGCTGGTGCAGTGACACCCTCTTTCCCTTCAGACCTGCTTCAAAAATGCAGGGGAAGCATTCAGAGGAGAAACTGGCATGCGTATCCAGTTGTTTTCAAGATGTATTCAGTTTATTTGCAACCAAAGCAAATTGAATAAGAGAGAAAGGAGACCCCTCTGCTCCGATTATCCTCTCACATTTTGTGCCAGTGCACAATTCTGTCAGTAATGGTCAAATGACTTGGGTTTGTGTGGTTTCACTTTTATATTCCTGCACTGTACTAGAAATGTTCTGCTATTTGAAGGCTATGTAAAGCCTCTTTTTGGGTGAGTCCTATTACATAAGTTTTCAAATGACCTCCAGCATTAAGTTCAGATCCAGAACAGCCTTCCTTCTCTTGCTGTGATCTCGATAGCTGGGACAAAACAAAAGGAAACAAGCATTAAATATGAGTCCATTGAAAAAATGTATGCGTATGAGAAATTCAGCTAAAGTCGCAGGGAACAAAAGTTATCAAGTTGTCATGGCTACATCTGTCATTATGCCTTTTACTTCATTAGATGCAGTTTTGGAAGCATAGATAGCATGAGGATGCTTTTTGATATAACAACTAGCCTACTGCCTTATCACCCGTCACTGCTCCTTCTGCCCAGTACCACTGAACAGAAGTGCATCTCCTCTCCTCTCCTTTCCTCTCCCATACTCCAATACCTATCAGCTGACAGGACACATTCAGATTTCATGCGTAATGATGCGATCAGAGAGCGAAGTCGCTAGTTCTCAGTTAAGGTCTGGAATGGATTCTAGAAAGGTTTTTCTGTCAAAATGATTGGAGCTGAAGTATTTGATGCCAGAATCCATAGGTCTGTATCCCATTTTTGTATCCCATTTCCAAACTTAGCAGGTTGTGTGTGGAGGAGGCCACAATGAAGCAGTTGCCACAAAGGGCCCCTTAGTGGGTAATAACAACTAGGGCTGTGCTCTGCTTCTCTTCGGTTTGGAGAAGCAGGAGCAAGGCAGCCTGATTCGCCTCCAGAAAAGGAAGGGGCGAAGAGAGTTGGGGGGGAGCTGCAGATCAAGGTGAAGAGGATCGCCTCAATCCGGAGCTCCGGATGCAGGTAAGTGGGGGGGAGGACTCATCTGGCGCTGGCACCACAGTCCCTGAGGTGATGGCGATGAAGCCATGTAAAGGGGCAGGGAGGAGGGAGGCTTACCTGCGTTAGTCACGGGCTTCAATTGAGGCCCCGGTTGAAGCTGGAAGTGAAGGCCGAGACCTCTTCCAGCTTCAAGCTGGGGCCTCAATTGAAGCCCGCGATGACAGACACAGGTAAGGGGGTGGGAGGGTGGCTTACCTGGCGCCACCGCCACCACTGCCGTCCATGCAGCAACAGCAGCGAAGCCGGATCTCGTGGAGCGGCGCGAAGAGGATCAGGCCCAATCCGGATTTTCTGGATCAGGCCATGAAGTGGATTGGGGGGTCCGTGCACAGCCCTAATAACAACCCTAGTTCTGCCTTCAGTTAATTGAAATAAGCACGCACATGTTTTGAGCACAGCCAGGTAAAGCAAAGCTGAAGAAGTCCGAGGTGAGGGAGAGTTCTGATAGTTAGAAATATCAGGTGGTCGCCCTTTGCAATGGGTATGCAAAGCCCATTGGAAAAATTCTGTGGGCAGATTTGTACAATCAGCAGATTTCTCTGGAAAATCCATTTACAAGGACGAATCGCGCAACCACTCTATAACTGCACCGAAGCCTTTAGTGGCAGTGTGAGATAGACACACTGCCACTAAACTATTACCCTCATGCATTTTTTGGCATGAGAGTAATGTCAAACTAGACATTACCATGGGAAATCTGTGATTGGATCTCCCTGTGTTTGTTTGTTTTTTAAAAGAGGCAAATGAAGCTGCATGAAATGGGGGCAATTTGCATAGGGGCTGTGCTGATATGGGAGGATGTGTTTATAACTCCTTTCTCCATGCTTTTTTTCTGATTCAAATCTCCCAGAAAAACGTACTGGTATCCCAATGTCAAATGCGCACACCACCACCCTGCGCTCTGCCTTTGACTTATGCCTTCTCTCTTTTGCAGAGGGAGGGAATGTATTCTGAGCAAGCAAAGGGTACCACTAGGCTGTGCTCCTCCCGCATCACATCACTGCTCCCTCTGTGCTGCAGTGTTGTAGGAGCCTGCTCCCGGTGCAACAGTGTCCCTCCAGTGCTCCCGGTGCGACAGGATGCCTTCCCAAGTGACTTGAGGATAGCAAAGGCTATTTTGTTGATGTCTGAAACAGGGTGGGTGGGACCCAGCATGGCGTTCCTCAAATGATCTTTGTTTCCCCTATCCCATGGGATCCAAAGAGTTTGACCTAGTTTGGCAAAGTCAAGACTGCCTTGGAGCTGAACTCTCCAGTAGAAATTTCAAAAATTAAACCCAACATTTCCTGTGACTGTCTGGGACTTTGTCTTTACAGATTATTTTCTGTGATTCCAGAGATTATTGGGGATTATCTCATTATTATTTTATCATGTTCCCCCTTGTAAATCACCTGCTTTCTATTATTTATTTTTAAGTCATTTCCCTTAGATTGGAATTATCTTGTTAGTAAGTTATGAGGTTCACTTTCCACAAAAAGGAAAAGGACGGGAACCTATCCCTATAGCTTTTGGAAACTCTTTCTCTCTCTCCCCCCCCCCCAATTTGATCTCCCAATTTTGATTCATTTATTTAATATGAGATATTGCTTCTTCTGAGGTTAGAGACCTGTCTTTGTAATAAAGTCTTAAATTCGGGGATATTTCCACCTTAGATGCTGGGTGACCAGATGCAAAGGAGGACAAAGCACGTATGTTTTACTTCTCCTGAGCCTGCAAAAATCATCTTCCATACTGTTGTTAAAGGTATAAGAGTCCTGTCTTTACATATGATTATCATAACTGTAAGCACCATCTCTATGTGCTCATCAAAGAGGTTAAAAGCAGGAAAGAACTCTTCCTTTTTAAAAACACAGGATCAGGGTTGGTTGTACCATTTCAGTCTGTAGAAAACAGTAGCAAAAGCTGTATGTTTTCCACATGTGCATATTTAGATATGTTTAAGTTTCTGATCAAATCAGTGCCTCCCAGATCCCAGTTCTCAGTGATAGGATGCTTCCAGACAGAGGTGTCCTAGCACTGCTGACCACTTGGCATCACACAGCAGTTCTGACTTTTCTGGTTGTTCTTAATGAAATTTCCATTGTAAGAAAAAAGATGGACGATGTGGTGGGATAACACAGTAGGGCTACAAGGGGATGACGACCACCCGACCCCACCCCACCCTGGTAAAATTCTGGGAATGTAGCAGGATTATGAAGCAGCCTCATCTGGAATGAGCTGTAGTATATTCTTGTTGCAAGAAGCTGCTAACCCTACCAAAAACAGTTGCTTTGGCATACCAGAAATAAATGAGAATTACAATGAGAATTCACGGCCTAGTTCCTAAGAGCAGCAGTCCTCTGAGTAGACGCTGAGGTCCCTTTTAACCTAATTTCCCCACCCTTTAATCCTGTATATTGGGTTGTATGGTCTGTACTTGATTTTATGCCTCGTATGTTTTATGTGTATAGGTTTGTCAGTTATATCTGAGCTAATTAATTCCCTATTGACTTCATATATATTATATATTATATTATATTCCATCCTCTGGAACTCTCTCCTGCATGTGGTCCGAGAGGCAGAAACTGTGGTGAACTTCAGTTGTTTCTTGAACCCATTTACTCAGGCTTTCCCTAATGTGTAACTGCACTGCTCTGTTTTACTGTTTCTGTAATGTTTTTAATGTATTCATCATTTTATATCATTTTTATATTGGCATTTATATTGTATTCTGTATTTTTATGCAATCTGCTTAGAGATACTGTGATATCAGGCAATATATAAGTAGTGGAAATAAATAAATATATTATCAATAAGCTAATTCCCAATGTCATCTTTGAATACAATTTTGATTCTTTTGTTTTTAACAAAAACCATGGCCTGTTTTAGGGTTATGTGAGGGTTGTTTAACCCACACGTAAAGCATGCTTCCTGGGCTCAGAGAACACAAGCAGCTGCGGTCACAGCTCAAATATTCGAAATGGCTCCTGGCACGCACTGCAACCCACTGTGGTTTAAATAAGCTACTGTGGGCTGTTTGATTGTGTAATCAAACTGGGTAAGGTTCCTGTCATTTTAAATTGCTGATCAATGACGTTATTTTTTTAAAAAAAATGCTGTTTATAAAACTCTTTTGCTTTGTTATATGATTGTTTGTTTTTATATTGTTTGTCTTTATTATTTAATAGAAAAGTAGGGATGTACCTGCTTTCAATACATACATAAATAAAAAACCTGTCAATTAATCTGAGGATTTATACATGCAAAAGAAATATGGCTGTAGAAATTTCTACCCACATATACAGTTCTCTTGCACAATGTTCTATCAGATTCATCCATCCAATGAGAACCTTCAGAAGAAATGATTCCAGAATTATGTGATCAGACTTATTGTCTCATTGTGCAGCTACTTTATCAAGACGTTCACAAATGTTTTACCCATACTCTTATTGAAAACATTGGTGAAGGCTACCAGTTCAGATAAGATACAAAACAGATGAACATTTGTCCATTTTGCAAACACAAACTCAAACCAGATCTGCATTGTAATTCTGAAATGTTCTTTTCCTTCTGATGGAAACCCAGGAAAGGAAACGGAAATACCAAAGTTAGCAGAAAGCCTACAGTTCTCATGGTTGGATAGGAAGCAGATGTGGCTTTAAAAAAAAATCTCAGAAGAGAGGCTTTTCGCATAAGACATCCTTCCAGCATAGACTTATAGATTTAGACTCAATCTTCCAGATATTATACTTGTGTTAAGACCCATTCAAGCAAACAGAAATGACTCAGTGAAAGTATTCTTGGGATAGTAACCCTGAGATCCTACAAAACTGTCCAAGTTTTCAAAACATTGGGACACAGATGTTTATAGCTCACTTTAGGTCCAAGCTAGATGAATCAATTGTATACCATTAAAACTGACCTGGTCTCTCCCAAGGAATCCTGGGAATTGTTATTAGGCGTGCGGCTGACAATTCTCTGGACCACACTCTCTGCATCTCTTCTGTAATGTTGTGTTTCCATTGCGGGGATATTTCATTCCTGGAGCCCTCAAATGTTAAGATAGGGTGACCCTATGGAAAGGAGGACAGGGCTCCTGTATCTTTAACAGTTGCATAGAAAAGGGAATTTCAGCAGGTGTCATTTGTATATATGGAGAACCTGGTGAAATTCCCTCTTCATCACAACAGTTAAAGCTGCAGGAGCTATACTAGAGTGACCACATTTAAAAGAGGGCAGGGCACTGGCAGCTTTAACTGTTGTGATGAAGAGGGAATTGCACCATGTTCCCCATATATACAAATGACCCCTGCTGAAATTTCCTTTTCAGTACAACTGTTAAAGATACAGGAGCCCTGTCCTCCTTTCCATAGGGTCACCCTAGATAAGAACAAGTCTCCCCTCCTCCGTATCTCCACCATTTTGTCAATGTTTAATGTTGGGTTTGATTTGATTTCTTAATGCTTTATTACCACAGGCTCCCCTGCTATACAATTCTATAGTGGTTTGGTAAAACAGCAGCAAGGCTTTTCCCTTCAGCAATGCTCCAGCATTTGTGAATCCTTTATTTTGTCTTCTACTGTTTTTTAAAAAATTCTTTAGAGGCAGTGTTCTTGCCTCGGAAAAAGCATATGCATAGTGTGGAAGCACCCTGAGAGTTCAAAGCATTGTGATGGGGTATTGTTGCATTTCTTTTGCCCCACTGTCATATTTAGTCAAATAGCTTTTGCAGGTTTTTGAAGCAGTACAAAATAAGTTTGTCAGAGATAAACGCTAGAATGCTGCTTCATACTGGGTGCAAAAAAGCCTAGGGGAGGGGGAAGAGAAATAATTTCCCAGCCACAGCACCAAAATAGTATGTTGGCATAAGTAATTCATGTCCTATTCTGCTTGTTTCTTAAGGTTGATGAATCTGATCCAAAGACCCATATGTATGAATGGGACTTAACTTATACATGACTAACTTAAGTTTCATTCATTTCAATGGGTCTGTCCTAACTTGGGCTAACACTGGATCCCATCCCATGTGTCCCATTTGATCCTGGTCTTTGCATTTAGTTAATAGCTGGCTGCCTTGAGTTTTCGTTATCAACAAAACAAGCTTAGTTTCATTAGAGTAGCTGAATATGTGGAATGAATATTGTAAGCCAGGCTTGTATACAAATTGCTTAGAAATATTATTCTCCAAAAGGCAATTTTGGAAGAATTTTCAGAAATGTTATAGATCAATAACCACATTGAACATCTGATCACTTCTGTTAAAATCTACAAAGCATTGCATGTGAGAATAGCCCAGACAAAGACTTTTTCCCTTTTTCTTTTTAGGAAATAAAGAAAGCTCGTATTTTTAAGGTTTATCAAGTTACATATTATTAAAGGAATCAGACCAAAATCTAACCTTTGAACCAGCACGGGGAAGTTCTCATTTCAAAGAGAGCTTTCGTAACACGTGCCAACAATGTGCACCGTGTCCCCAGTTGGCAAAATGTTGGCAGCCATTCAAAAACCCATGTTAACAATGATGCTTTTTTAATAGATATATCTATACAGTAGATCTTCTGTGTCTCAACACACTTGTTTGAACAGCATTTCAAATCTAAACCACAATCTTCATGAATATATAAGAAGTTCCAGATGTTCCAGCATCCCACGACATGCATTTTAACCAAGTTTGTTCTGCACTTGGGTTGTGACAGGCAGAAAAGGCATATTGATTAGGCTTATTGGCAAGCTTGTTGTTTTATTATATTTTATTGCCACTTCCTAGTGGATGGCCTGTTCCATTAAACAAATAGCATTTGGTGCTCTTTAGTCGCAGTATCTTTGAAGCTCTGTTTTAAATGCACCGAGGGCAAAGTCTGAGCCCTTCACCATCTTTAATACATTTCTCTATTTACTTATTCCCAGAAGGACCATGGATATGCAAGGGAAGCATTTGTCTCTATTTACACGTGGTGGGAAGGATACAGAGATTCAGGTAGCTTGATTTCATAGGTCACTTTATTAATATGACTGTGGCTTCCACTGCCAAATTATTTTGAGAACCGGACCCTAAAAGACACTTTACTAAAATGTGTTTCATGAATTGGAGCTAGAGGGTACCTTCTGAGCAGTGTGTGTGCGTACATGTGCATGTGTGTTATAGGGATCTTTTCAAGAGGTGTGATAAACATGCAGCAGGTTATGCCTTATGCTTCAACAAAGTAAGGGGAAAGCTTCTTCTAATGGGGAAAAATAGCTCAAAAACAGCTGTTAAGGGTTACAAATTGTTTTTCATAATAGATATCTTGCAGAAGAAGGAAAAAATACTTAAGTATACCAACCCCCAAGAATATGAACTGATACACTAATTCTAATACTCCCAACAGAGATAGAGAAAATCAGAGGTTAGGAGCAGGGGGGTGGGGCAAGCATTTGCTAAATAAGGAAGGGAGAGGGTACTATGGGAATGACAAGGCAGGACTTAGGAGGCTATATGTGGGGTGGGGTGCTGATAATATGGAGCTTTTCTGTACAAAGCTGTTAATCTACTGTATCTACTTTTGATTTCATTGCAGAATTGAGATCTGAGCACTACACAAGGAATATTTCCTTTCCTGCTTTTCTGCTACATAACCTCTAGGTGGCACTGTGCTATAGCAGAACAGCACAAATACACAAGAGGATTTCACAATTAAATGCCATATTTTCCCTTCTTTAAAAAAACCAACACCTCGCTGAAAGTGCTGTTTAGACCCAAACTATCTCAAAAACAGAAGTTTTGCAAAAATGAGAGCTCTTCTTAAACCCTGACTACTCCAAGGAATTTAACAAACATGGATAGAGGGAACTAGAGAAAGACGCAAGGGAAGGAAACTAACTAGAATGCTAAAAAGCTTGGCTAAGTAAGCATAGCTGGGTCACTTGACTTGAGACCCTTGTAACAACCTCAGTGCAACACTTCAGATTCCCCACTTGACCACCTCATGTTTGGATTAAAAAATCAGCAATACATGTGAAGGTTGTGGATCCTGTAAGGCCACAGAGCCCCCGCAGGCAAAGTAATGAGCTCATAGGTGGAGCTGTGTCACATATGGAACCTGGCCAAAGAGACTCAATGGGTGCTTCAGCAAGGGGTGCAGCTCTATCTGGGCATAGAAAGTGACACTGATCTATTGGGGCAAACAAGGCCACAAGGTGGTTCATGCTGAAGGGAGGGGACTCTGGCTGCGGAGATACAGGATAAGTACCATAGTAGGGGAGGGAAAGGGTGAGGAAGGGATCACAAGGGATGGGCTTGAGTGTCAAATGAACCCAAAGTGGTTCTTAGAGCTGAAGGATTGGAAGATCACATTGATAAAAGCAGCCATCATGGCTTCTTCCTACCCCACCCCTGCTGTGTGCATGACCACCATTTGCATAATGACCCACAACGCTGTGCAGCTTGCCATGTCATCCGAACCTAGTGCAGCAGGAGTAGCTTCTAGCCCACCCTACAACCCATGACACAACAACCCCCATTGCATTGCAGGTAATTATACAAATAGTCTCATACACAGCATGCGAGGGTGTGTGTGTGTGGAGAAGCCAGGATAGTTTCTTTTACAACATGATCATCCAGACACCCTCAGAGAGTCTGTCAGTGCTGACACCCATGATGTCAGAATGAAAGAACATGCTGCCTGAACTCACGGACAGTTATAGACTTCAAAATGAAGGGTACAAGAAGATCAATGACTCTGGAGCTGGACTAAGGATGGGGTAGAACAAAGGGATTAATAGTTGGCCTTTGTGGAATGAAAGGAGTTTCCTCAAGGAGTTTCCTGGCTACTTGACTGGGTTAAAACTACCAGAGCATTGCCAAAGCCATGCAATTGGGAGACAGGAAAAAGTATAAAGAACAAAAGGGATCATGAGGGATGCCCAGGTAGTGCATTAACTACCTGATGTATCTTCGAGTGGGGATGCTTCACAATTGGTCCTTGGTTCCCAAGGCGCTGAGTTGGGCAATTTAGAGCTACCCTTGTGGGTAGACTGGCTGGGGTAGTGATACGGTAATAAAGGAGGCATTTGCATGTATCTGGAGTTAAGGCACCTCCTTATAGTTTAATCAGACCAATGACAAATATTGGTCATTGGGTGCTCTCTCCCCTGCTACCATCCTTTCTCTCATTCCTGGTAGACTTCAAAGTTCTTGGTCTTGCTGCTTTTCTCAGAGCAAAAACAATTCTTTAGCCAAGGTGCCAGGGTGCTGCCTACCAAAACTACAGAGCACAACTACATGTATGCATAAAGCCATTCAGGCTCAGCTTCTTTGTAACACGTATCTATGACAGGGTTCTTATGGTGTCTCAGTGGCACCACACCTTCATATATCAGTGGGGTACCATGAGACTATGTAGGAGGAGACTGTGTTGTGTCTCTTCCCCATGCCAGCATTAACCAATTCTTTCAAGGGTTATTGCTGGCATGAGAAGGAATTACAGCATAGGCTTTCCCCACACGGTCTGAGGCTCTCACCTTACTTGGGGAATCAGGGCGGAACAGTGCTGCTTGTGGGTCCCATGGTAGCCATCAAAGGTCCCATTCAAAAGTAAGGTCTATAGCTAAAACAAGAATGGACATGTCATCAAAACAAAGTGAAGTAGAATCACCTCTGGAACATTACCAGCAGGCTACTCAGGCTTATTGGTAGACTTAGGCCGTTGCTAGATGGGGCTGTAATGCGCGTTACATACCGTCGTTGTCTTTACAGATACACATGACGTTCACTGGGATCCGTGTTCATCCTGTGGTAAAACCTCTGTTGTGGCGTGTTTTATGAAACGTCTTTAAGCGCGGCTTTTTCTGTTGGCGCGTGCTAATTTGGATATGGGAGGCGGAGGTGTGGGACGAAATGAGGTCAGCGCAGTTTCCGGCGAGGTCAGCACTGGTCAGGAAAAGGCGTGCTAAGGGGAGTGGTCAGCGGCTTTGGCCAAACCTCCTCCTCCATTTGCGCCCCGTCTGCAGCTGTGGCCGCAGCGCGCGGCTGCTGCTTTTTTTTTTTTAACCAAACGGGTCCACTTTGCGCACGAACGGAGGACCGGAAAAGTGGCTGGCGAGCTGTTGGGTGTGTGTGTGGTGGATGTGTGGGATATGTGCAGCTCGGTACCTCTGTGTGGGTCACTTTTCGGGAAGGCGGGCATCCAGCTGTAATGGGAAGTTGGTGACCTGGCGCAGGGGGCAGCCACAGGTACCGTCCTCATGCCGGTGGTTTAGGCTGCGCGGATGATGTAAAGGCGAGTGGGGAATGATGGGCACGGTAGAGGCACGCAGGGCTGTGTGCCTATTGCTGTGGGTACGCGGCAGCTGGCTGTAAGGGGGCAACAAGCGAGGGTGGGCGGCCATTTTCCAGCGGCCATGTGGCGGCAGGTGGAAGGCCAGGGAAGCATCAGCTCAGGGGTGGGCACATGCCCTGGGGCCCCTTTGCACTGTGTCAGTACACTCCCCTATCCTACCGACTGCATTTGCTTGGGCGGGGGGAGTGACGGCGGCAGGCTGCTGACACCGGTTTCGCACCTCCGCTAGTGCGGAAACTGACGAACCCCCCCCCTTCTTTCTGCTAACGATGCCAATGAGCAGGGTTTGCCCTTCGGGGTAGACTCAGGAAGACTAGACGTCGTGCAGTTTGAATGCATTTTATTGAACACATTTGGTGCAAAGGACGTTGGGATGGCGGGGGAAGGGCACAGGGCCGGTCATCGCCGGCAAAATTCAGAGGTGTGATGGGAGATGTAGGCGCAGAGTGCCCATGCAGACGGCTGTCCTCGGATCACAGTACGCCTGTCATCATCTCCGAAAGGAAATGGCAGCATCCCAGCCTTGTTAGTGTTGCTGCTCAACAATGCCACTCGTTCCCATCCTCCTGCCACCGCTGGCCACACCCCCTGTGGGTCATCCCCCAATCCCAACTGGCTCCCCTGTGCCCAGCCTGAGGGGGGGGGCGGCATGGAACAACAGCAGCAGCGCCACTTCAGCCGCTGCCGCCAATCTACACGAATTGCGCTCTTTCGCACTTGCACAAATCATGCAGCGGGTGAAAAACACACACCTGGAAATCAGGCCGGTGTGGCTGCGCAACTCGTGCTCGACCCGACAGCACCACAACCGGAGCAAACTCCCGCAACCACCCCCCTCCAACACCGGGATAATCCTCACAAGGTGTGGACCATGAGGCGTCACACCTAAACAGGAAAATCCGGTTTCACCCCTCCTCAAGCACGGAACACCCGGTAGGTCTAGCAAGGCCCTAAGGCTGGTTTCAGCAAATACAGAATCCATACTGGGAAAGCCATGACATCCACGCCACATCCAGAGGAGCAAATATATAAATGTGGATGAAGCTATGAGTGTGGTTGAGTGGGGTTTTCCAAGAATAAGCCATAAAGGGCATCATAAGACAAGTGTTTTATTGCATGCTTGTTGCTAGCTACTCACGGATATTTGCGGGTCCCTCACACAATGATGTCTGCGTCCCACACACCTCCTGACAACGCCACCCCCCACCCCCCGGTAAGTCTGACTTATTTTTAAAGACGGAACTTGTCGCTGTCTCCTGCTGTGTGCAGGAGAAGCAGCGCAATCAAAATGGCCCACTAAATGGCCCACATGCACGTTGTCTACTTCCTCTTTCAAAAGAGGAAGTAATGAGGAACACAAGCGCGGGTGGAGAAGCGACATTAAGGAAACACAATTCCCCCCCCCCCCATGTGATGATGCTCTAAGCAAGACTGGGTGAACCATGTTAGCTGCCCTTCTGAATATTCCTGATTGTAAGATGTAAAACTTTAATTATTGCTCAGGACATATTTCTGATTTCAGGGTGGAACAAAGTCATCCCAGATTATCTCAGCCACACTTTCCTTATAATTCTCCATAGAGAAGATTCCACAATCTCCCTAGGAACCTTGATGAAAAATTGGATGTTCGGTTAATGCATTTTAATGCATTTGTGAAAATGCATCAGTTATGGTCCAATTACTCTGCTTTAACTGGGTTTGGGTTGCAGTTTTATTTGGGAAGGAACTATAGCTCAGGGACAAAACACATGCCTTGCATACTTAAGTTCCCATGTTTAAACTAAGATAGTGAAGGCTTAGAAACCCCCTTCCAGAGAGTATTGTCGACACTGACAATACTGGGCAGGATGGACCATGGTCTAACTCAGCAGAAGGAAGCTTCATATTGTTCATATTAGTCTTCATTTTTGAAGTTTGTGTGTGTGTGTCTGTGTGTCTGTGTCTGTGATCTCTGCATATATATAATGCATCAAACATGTTTCTGATAGAATACATTTCTCCTTGTAGAAAGACTTTGTCAAACTTCCGAAGTCTGTATGTTCCTCTGACTGAATTTTAAGCAAAATATGCTGCTTTTTAAAAAATGTGCATTAACCATTGACCCCAGGCATCTACTGACGCTTTTAAGTCTACCAAATTATTCTTATTTTAGAGACAAGCCCTCATGGGCACTGGTGCTGACTTGTCCTGGGATGCTAGAATCACATTTTCCCTTTAGTGTGCCCTGTTTCTCTTCCAAAGAAGGTGCCAAAAGTTCACAATTCAAATTAACCTTGGGGGTACTTGCTGATTCAAAATGTCCTCCTTTAGTTGGCGGGCTCCACCATCTAAGTCAATGTACTGTAAAGCATGTGCATGGAACAAACAGTTTTCCTTAGCATTTAGAACCAACTGTAGGGAAAGGGGGAGAAGATAAACTCCCCCAAATGCATGGCCATAATAATTTAAGAAGCAATTATTCACAAGAAATATATTACCAGGAGAGAAAAGAAACTTGCTTGGCAGTCCAGTGGATTAGCCCTCTCCTGCCATTTAAAGAAAGGAAACTACTTTGTAATAGGAAAATTATTTTTTATATCTCTGATCTCACTTGCTGCTTCATCCCCTTCTGTTCTGCTGATAATTTCAGCATCTTTTTTATGAAGAGCAATTCCAGACTCTATTATTGTTCCATGCTCAGACATTCTCATTGGAAATGAAAAGCTGCACTAACCTTCCTTCCTGCTCAAACAATCCTATGAGAAGTTGATAAGACCAGAGAGTCTTCTAACTTAGGGTATCTTTTCTTTTCTTTTCTTTTCTTTTCCCACCACATTTCAAATCCAGATTCAGATATTTCTCTTGGAACATTTTGCCTGGTAAATACAGAGATTCCACCAATCAATGAATTGTTATGTAGAATAATGGACTATTATCAGACATGACAGTCATGAAAATGGCTAGGATTGCAGGGGTTGTAAACATTTAAATATGCCCCAAATACTAGAATGTGTCCTCTAGGCAGAGTCGGCACTACCATAGAGGCGACTCAGGCAGCCACCGGTAAGGGGGGAGCCAAACGCCGCACCCAGAAGCCGCTCTCCCACAGTGGCTCTGAGAGGGTGGCTTCCAGGTGCGCCGTTCCAAAGCCACCCACCTGCCCCAGCATCCTGGCTTCATTTCGGCTGGGCAGGCGAGATGGCGCCCCGTGCCCAGATACGCTGGGGTGGGTGTGGGTGGGTGAAAGCAGCTCACCTGCCTAGGGTGCAAAATAGTCTGGCTCTAGAGCAGTCCCATCAGAAATGACCATTGCTTATTTAAGTCTGTGGTTTTCAAACAGTGTTCTGGTAAAGCCTGAAGTACCATTGAACCTTATCTGGAGTTCCTCAATGAGGACATCAGTAATATTGGATAAACTTGCTGAAAGTTTGTCTGTTCAGACAATCGAACAGCCCACCATGGCTTATTTTAGCCTCATGCTATTTTAGCCACATGTGGCACATGCTATTTTGACTATTTAATAGGGGTGTGCACGGACCCCCCGCTCCGCTTCACTTCCAGATCCGCGATTTGTGGATCGGGCCGCTTCGCCCCGCCCCCACTCCGCCTATGTCCGCTCCGCTCCGCTCGGAGCTCCGGATCCGGATTGGAGCTCCGTTTTTCCCCCCATAGGGTTGCATTGAAAGCTAAAAAGGTAAACAACTTTTTTTCTGTGAAAGTTAGAAACCTCACGTTTGGCACCATGACACCTCATGGATGTATACACATGCATGCCAAGTTTCAAGGCAATCCCATCATCCCCTGATTTTTGGGGAATTTATGAAAATCGGGCACCCCATTCACACCCCTTTCCATAGCTCCGTCAATTTGCATATTAGAAACCTCAAACTCGGCACCATGAAAGCTAATCCATATGTCCACATGGACGCCCAGACTCAAGGCAATCCCATCATCCCCTGATTTTTGGCGCGGCTCTAACCTCTAACGCACCACCCATAACCCTAATTCACACCCCTTTCGATAACTCTGTCAATTTGCACGTTAGAAACCTCAAGTTTGGCACCATGATAGCTTATCCACGTGTCCACATGGACGCCAAGTTTCAAGGCAATCCCATCATCCCCTGATTTTTGGGGAATTATTGAAAATCGGGCACCCCATTCAGACCCCTTGGGATAGCTCCGTCAATTTGCACGTTAGAAACCTCAAACTCACCACCATGACAGCTTATACATGTGTCCACATGGACACCCAGACTCAAGGCAGTCCCATCATCCCCTGATTTTTGGCGTGGGTTAACTCACCCCAAATTGTCCCATTCTACAACTACGTCAATTTGCATGTTAGAAACCTCAAACTTGGCACCATGATAGCTTATCCACGTGTCCACATGGATGCCAAGTTTCAAGGCAATCCCATCATCCCCTGATTTTTGGGGAATTTTTGAAAATCGGGCACCCCATTCAGACCCCTTGGGATAGCTCCGTCAATTTGCACGTTAGAAACCTCAAACTCACCACCATGACAGCTTATCCATGTGTCCACATGGACGCCCAGACTCAAGGCAGTCCCATCATCCCCTGATTTTTGGCGCGGCTTAACTCACCTCAAATTGTCCCATTCTACAACTACGTCAATTTGCACGTCAGAAACCTATCCTTTGGTCCCATGACAGCTTACCCATGTGTCCCCATGGACACCAAGTTTCAAGCCAATCCCATCATCCTCTGATGTTAGGGGAAGTTTTGAAAATCGGACACTCCAGTATGTCAGGGATTTTAAAATTGCAATGCAGACAGCTCAATGGGGCCAGTTGAAAGGAAATCCCAACATGCCATGAGATAACCCTAAATCTTCTGGCACACTTGAAAAATGGATTTTTGAACTTGATAAAGTCTAAGTGAGCACAGGAAGGACTTCTCCCCTGAGTCAAAGCAAGACACATACACCATCCCTGCGAGGCGGGAAGGGGAGAAGGGAGGGAAGGCAGGCAGGCAGCATGCATTGTAGTGCCGCAAGGATGGCTTGAGCACTAACGCATAGCAAACCAACCCGTAAGCGGGCACAAGGTGCAAGTGAGGCAAAGATGGCTGGTTGTTTCTTTCTAAGCCAGCAGTTATGCATTGAGGGGCACAGAGGGGGACGACTGGGAGCAAGCGTGCCGGAGGGTGCTGGGCACGAACCGCAAAGCCCATCTCCCAGGCACCAGGCGGGCAGAGAGGCAGGCAGAGCAGGCAAGGAGTCAGTCCTGGCAGATGCCCCACCACAGCAGCACCCCGGGGGAGGCGGGCAGACAGGCAGGCAGGCAGGCAGGCAGGCAGGCTGCGGGCATTTCTGGGGGCAAAAGGAAGTGAGGCAAGGATGGCTAGTTTCTAAGCCAGCACTGCAGTTAGTCACACATTGCAAACGCAAACCATCCCAGCGAGTCGGTCACCGAGGAGGACAGGCTAGCAGAGGGGCGGGCAGAGTGACATGTCATAGATCTAGTATTGGGGAGGAGTCAGTCCCGGCAGATGCCCCACCACAGTAGCACCCTGGGTGGGCGTTGGAAAACGCCATCTTGTGGGTCCATACTTCCCCCACCCCATGTTAGCAGAACCACCTCCATTTTTAACAGGAAACTGTAAAATCTCCATTGCACTCCAAGCAAAATGTCAAAATGCCCTGTATGAGAATGTCTCCTTGTGTGCGTCCTTGCATCCTTGATTACTAATATAAACAAGAGTCCTGGCTCCAGCTGTCTGTGTTGAAGTTAACTCTCTGTAACTTACTGTCAGGCCAAAGGTATTGTTTACAGGACTGTTTAGCATAATTAACTATGCCTCAGTGTTATGTTCTGATTGGTTAATGCTGCTACTGGGCCCTGCCCCTTGAAAGCTTTAATACTGTACCATATTCCCTATGTCTTTTGTCTGATTGCTCCCTTTGAAGAGACCAGGCCTTGATTACTAATCAATAAAGCGCTTTTGAACCCTCTGTCGCTGGAATGGTGGAGTCGTGCTTAAGGGCTGTTTGGATCTCGTCCTTGGGTGAAAAGAACATTGATCTAACAAATGGCGCCTGACTCGGATCTACCCCAAGACGGATTCATGCCTGCCAGTGGAGCCTAGATTGAGAAGCGATCGCCAAGAGAGATTTCTCTTGCCTCAAGTAGGTTAACATGCACTGTGCAGACATGGAGACCGAATTGACGGGACCATTCGAGCCAAGGTTACAAAATCGACTCCACCCGACAGATGGAAGGGAACAGGCAACAACAATTTGCAATCAGACGTGATTAGAAAGGGCGAAGACGGGAGACGGCTATTTGGTGAGTGAAACCTTTAATCCCATGGACCCTGACGGGAAATGGAGGGAGTGGGTGTTCACAATTGACCTCAGAAATGGGAAGCTTATAGTCAGTATTGGAAAAGAGTCCCCGAGCCCATTGGGGTTGTTGTCTTTGGGAAAGCTTTCATTGAAATTGAGATTTTGAAACTGTAACAGTGTAACAATGAGTTAAAAATGTTTGTGACTGTGAATGAATGTCTTTTTTATGTTAGATTGTGGATTTTTTTGAACTTGATCCAAAGTTAATTTCAGCTGTGTCATTGGAATCAATTTGCAAACATAGAAATGTAATTGAGTAAATGTACCTCTCAAAGGATCGCCCTTTAGTGTTGGAATGTGAATTACATAAAAGTTGGTGTTGTGTTAAAGTGAAAGAAAAAATTGTCAGTTTGTGTTTTCCACCCGGCCCAAGTGAAAGAAATTTGAAGTTTTTGTTTTCCTTCTGTGGCTAGATTGGTGTTACATCCCTCCTATGCTTAGCAGCTAGAGATAAGCAGTTTTGTTCAGTGAAAGTTTTTGTTTTAGATTTTGAAGACTTTGTGTATTTTCTCTTTCACAAACCTCAGATAATTAGAACCCCATTTTCACGGAAGAAATGTCTTCCATAGCTTTGAAGATTCACTGCCTGAGTTGAAAAGCTCAAGTCCTTGTTGCCAACCGTTTTGCCAAGATGAGAGAAAGAAAAAGTATGTTGTTAAAAGTGGATAAGAGAAATGTCTGAAAAAGAGAGAGAGAGAGAGAGAGAGAGAGAAGGCTGTGCAGAAGAGATAGTTTGAAAGACTTTTAAAAAGGTTGTTTTGGTTGTTTTGCAAAGATGTTGATTTGAAGTGAAGTTGATTTGAAGAAGAGTAAAGTATGTGAATAGCAGAGGTGAAGAAGATGAGAAGTTGAAACGTAGTGAAAAAGGAAAGTGTTTGAAGGTTAGTGTACGTGGCATGGTTTTTGACCAGAAAGAAAAGGGGGGTGAAGAAGCCCTGCCTTGAAAAAGTTAGTGAATGGACAATCTTGCATCCTCTGCTGATGAAGATTGGAAATACTGAATTGCTATATTTTTGTGTGTGTTTTGAACGTTGTGTTCTGAAAATTGCCCAGTGGTTCTTTTTTTGGGGGGCAGAGATATTCTAACTTTGGCCTAATAGAACTTTTGAAATGCTTTGAGCCCTAAGCCTGAGCCCTAAATGCAACTACAATTGAAGCCTAAAAGCACCCCTGTGTTCTTGCATCAGTATCCTTTGAAATTAGAAGCCAGAAGAAAAATACAACTATTGCTTTTTAAAAATGGACTTGTGAAATGATTAAAGCAATTAAAAACTCCAGCTTGCATCACTGTGTTTGCCCTACCAGCCTCAAGTGTGCTGTGCCAAAAACGTGGCACAGACCAGTGGAGTACAGTGGCAGAAGCTAACACCTGAACCCTGCCTGCCAGTCCAGATATGAGATCAACCTCCTCGTGGACCCAAGGCTTGCCTCATTGAATCCTGCCACGTTGATACCTGAACTACAAAGAAAAGAAGTTCCAGAGCATGAATGCCTTGAAGTCTTGCAACTTGGCACCAAACTTCGCCCAGACCTATATGATGACCTCGAGTTGTTTACTGATGGATCCAGCTACAATTGTACAACAAGCAGCTGAACTCGTAGTATGCACAGAAGCCCTGATGCTTGTTTCAGGCAAAGGACTATATTTACTGATTCAAAATATCACATGGACAGATTTGGAAAGAAAGAAGATTTGTGACTGCCCATGGAGCAGTGACCCATGGAGAATTAACAGTTGATCTGTTAAAAGCCCTGATGTTGCCAAAAGAATTGGCTAATTTGTCTACAAGCGAGCTGCCATAATTGGAGCTAGCCCATTTCTCAGTATTTGAATCCACCTTATGAAAAAGAAGACTTGGAATTAGCACAATAACTCTAAGTTTTCGAGAACCCAGAAAGATGGGATTTGTTACCCCTGATGTGCCAAGAATCATCATGACCTCCCTGTCATGACCTCCCTGAATCAGCCAAAGAATATAAATGCACAGTGAATTGTTTTTACTGGCTTCATTTGTAAATGCATCAAAAGAGAGGCCTCTGCAGACATGGACTTGTTATCTTTTTTTTAAGAATCCAATTGACTTTGTTGAAATGTAAAAGTTTTTTGAACACCTACTTGTTTTTGTTCAGGTTTTTTTCTGAACACCTACTGTTTTGTTCAGGCCTGAAACCATAGAATCAGATCTAGAAAGCTATTTTACTTCTTAGGTAGTGTAGAACATGGCACTTTTGTCCTAAAAATAGGCTGGCATCTCATGAAGATTCCAGTCTGGTAGGCAGATAGAGTTAATAGGACCCTGAAAAGAGACCCTAGCAAAAATTAAATTAGAAATTTCCTTGAAATGGGTGGATGTATTTCCAATTGAATTGTTAAAGTCAGAAAAAGTCTTAAATTGTTTCATTTTGAGCTAATGTTTGGCTTTTCCTCTCAGTTTTTAGTGGGGGAACAAGAAAGAATTAAATAGGAATTGGGAAATGTTTTATTCCAAGAATATGTAATTGCCCTGCAGTTTTCTCTTTTCCAGCTCCATCGTTACCTGCACCTTTCCAGAGATTGTCGTTAGAAGAACCCTGGCTATTCCAGCCTACCTGCTTAAAGTAGGACCCCAGGATTGAGAAAGCCCTTGCTGCTTTGTACTTGTAAGTTGTAAGTGAAATTATTATAGACAGATAAATGGACACATTGTTCTAAAATAAAGCCTCCCCTGTGCCAGAAGGACACAGGCAAAGCAAAGTTCATCTGCCTTCTGGTGCACCGGAAGCCACCAGCAACATAGGCGAAGAAACCAGCACGGAGCAACCTAGGTACTCAACCCAACATTTAAAAGACACTAAAGTTATCTTACATGTGTGTGAAGATTGTGTAGTTGTAATTTTGATAATTCTTACTTTAGTAGGTTCCAAGTGTTTCTTTAATTGTCATAGCAAATGTTTTTAAGAAAGGATTTGTGCCTTTTACCACTCATAAGTGACTTGGCTTCGTTCCACAACTGCCAAATGTTCTTTGCAAAAGCTTATCTTCCTGCCCTGCAAAAGCTTGTGATCACCACACAAGCCAAAATATCAGAATTGTGTACACATATTATGATTCTACCCAAGGACTTTTAGAGCCCTACGGTAGTTGTAAATGAAAGTTAACAAAGAATAGCAGAGTTGGAAGGGGCCTACAAGACCATCGAGTCCAACCCCCTGCTCAATGCGGGAATCCACCCTAAAGCATCCCCGACAGATGCTTGTCCAGCTGCCTCTTGAAGGCCTCTAGTGTGGGAGAGCCCACAACCTCCCTAGGTAACTGATTCCACTGTTGCACTGCTCTAACAGTTAGGAAGTTTTTCCTGATGTCCAGCCGGAATCTGGCTTCTTTTAACTTGAGCCCGTTATTCCGTGTCTTGCATTCTGAGAAGAGATCCTGGCCCTCCTCTGTGTGACAACCTTTTAAGTATTTGAAGAGTGCTATCATGTCTCCCCTCAATCTTCTGTTCTCCAGGCTAAACATGCCCAGTTCTTTCAGTCTCTTTTTATAAGGCTTTGTTTCTAGACCTCTGATCATCCTGGTTGCCCTTTTCTGAACACGCTCCAGCTTGTTTGTGTCCTTCTTGAATTGTGGAGCCCAGAACTGGACGCAGTACTCTAGGTGAGGCCTAACCAGGACTGAATAGAGAAGAACCAGTACCTCACGTGATTTGGAAGCTATACTTCTCTTAATGCAGCCCAAAATAGCATTTGCCTTTCTTGCAGCCATATTGTGCTATTGGCTCATATTCAGCTTGTGATCTACAACAATTCTCGTTTGTAGTATTGCTGAGCCAAGTGTCCCCCATCTTGTAACTGTGCATTTAGTTTCTATTCCCTAAATGTAGAACTTGGCATTTATTCCTATTAAGTTTCATTCTGTTGTTTTCAGCCCAGCACTCCAGTCTATCAAGATCACTTTGAAGTTTGTTTCTGTCTTCCAGAGTATTAGCTATCCTACCCAATTTTGTGTCATCTGCAAATTTGATCAGCGTTCCCTACACCTCCTGACAAATCCATTTCGGCTTCTAGTAATCACTGCATTGATTTCAAGGTGTTTACAGATTGACTTCTTTACAATCTGTTCCAGAATTTTCTCAGAGATGACTGGTCTGTAGTTCCCAGGTTCCCAGGTTCCTTTTTGTTTTTTTGAAGATAAGGACAACGTTAGCCCTCCTCCAGTCGTCCGGCACCTCACCCATCTTCCATGATTTTACAAAGATAATAGACAAGAGTTCTGAGAGTTCTTCTGCTAGCTCCTTCATTACTCTTAGATACAGTTCATCGGGCCCTGGAGATTTAAACTCATTCAGGGAAATTAGGTGTTCTTTGACCATTTCTTTATCAATCTCAAACTGCAATCCTGCCTCCTCAAACTTCTGCTTCACTTTTTCCAGGGGAGTCATAGACCCGCTTTTAGGAGAAGACCGAGGCAAAATAGGAATTAAGCACTTCAGCCTTTTCTTTGTTGTCTGTTATCAATTTGCCTTCCTCATTAAGCAGTTGAACCACCCACTGATGATCTATTTAGATGGCTCACTAGTTATCCAATATGGAGTAGTTAAAAGAGGGATTTCTTGCATTGTATTTTGTTCCATTGTAATGATTTTTGTTTATCCTTGCTTTTTGCCTTCCCTGTATTTTGTCTTTTGTGAAAAGTCTTGCAAAGTCTGTAATCCACCAGCAAATGTATTTGTATTGTGAAGCCTTAGCCACAGATGATCTAAAAGAAGCTAGCAAGCTTAAGTTTTGAATTGCTTTAAAAGGGGGGAAATTGTTAGCAGAACCACCTCCATTTTTAACAGGAAACTGTAAAATCTCCATTGCACTCCAAGCAAAATGTCAAAATGCCCTGTATGAGAATGTCTCCTTGTGTGCGTCCTTGCATCCTTGATTACTAATATAAACAAGAGTCCTGGCTCCAGCTGTCTGTGTTGAAGTTAACTCTCTGTAACTTACTGTCAGGCCAAAGGTATTGTTTACAGGACTGTTTAGCATAATTAACTATGCCTCAGTGTTATGTTCTGATTGGTTAATGCTGCTACTGGGCCCTGCCCCTTGAAAGCTTTAATACTGTACCATATTCCCTATGTCTTTTGTCTGATTGCTCCCTTTGAAGAGACCAGGCCTTGATTACTAATCAATAAAGCGCTTTTGAACCCTCTGTCGCTGGAATGGTGGAGTCGTGCTTAAGGGCTGTTTGGATCTCGTCCTTGGGTGAAAAGAACATTGATCTAACACCCATGTCCTGCAGGGTTGCCTGCCTAACCCTTGTGGGGATGGGAGATGGAGAGCTTAGAGTGACAGTGCCAGCAGCAGCAGCAGCAGCAGCAGCCTTCGGCTTTCCCCTGGAACCAGTCGCCTTGCCCGCCTCTTTCCCCAGCAAGATCGCCTGGTGCTGCCTCTGAAGATGCATCTTCATGCTGCTGGTTCCATAATGCCCTGTAGATGAACCCCTGCTTAGGGTGAGTTTGCAGTGGCGACAGACAGCAAAGCGGGGATCCGCTCCCAACTCAAAGTGGTCCCACACTATACTTGTCTTTCGCTTCCGTGGTGACACCACCAATTGCCCGCCTGAGCTCTCTGGTGTTGCCACAGAAACAGGGGTTGCAGCGGAAGAGGTGTGGGATGAGACTGGGGAGAGAGCCTCGGCCTGCTGCTGCTCCTCCTCAGCCCCCACATCCTGGAGGACCACCGCCTCTTCCTGCTCGTCTAGGAGGTCTGGAGACAGGTCCAGCAGCGGGCTCATGGGCTCAAACATTAATGAAGGAGTTGGGGATACTCCTCCTCCGCCGCCTACTGTAATGGCACTGCAGCCACGTGCCTCTTGCAAAGGGGCACTTTTCCCATTCCCACCCTCAAAAAGAGAACGCCAGGCACAAGTAGCAGAAGAGACTGCCTCTGCCTGCTGCTTGTCCTGCTTCTGTTGCAGAGCAGCCAGCCAAGGACTTGCCCGTTTGATTTTCACAGCAGGAGAGGCAGCCTGCTTACTGGTGCCAGCCTGAGCCTTGCCTTGAACACTGCTTTCACCACGCCCCTTCACAGACATGCGCCTGCTCCCTCTTCTCATTTTGATTATACTAATACTAATAATAATATGTATAAGAATATACTAATAGTAATAATAATATGTATAAGAATATAATATTAATATTAATAATAATATGTATAAGAATATACTATATGTAGGGAAATGGGACAAGAAGTGTGTGTATGCTTTGCCCAAACAGGATTTGATTAAATGCTCTATCTGTGGCTGTTGCACAGCAGACTCACAGTCCAAGTAACACAGAGCAATAGAGAAAAAAAATTTTTTGGTATTTTTTGGGTTTTTTTGTATATAGATAGAAGGAACAAGGAAGATCAAACATAATCAGGCTTTAAGAGAGGGGAGGGGGGGAGAACCAACCAAACAAACAAACACACACTCCAAAATTTAAAAATAAAGTTTATATTAAATCAAAGTAAGGGAAAAACACAGAGCAAACTAAGCAAAAAGTCAGAAAGAAGCAAACACACGCCAAGCTAAATCCTATCTCCAAAGTCCAAACACAGCAGCAGCTAAAACTACCTCCTATCCCCACGAACGCCAAAACCCACAAGATGCTGAGAGCTCTGACTGTGAGGGTGACTCTGGCTTAGTCCCCCCCTCAAACGCTGGGATTGGAGGATGCTTCATGAGGTGATCAGTTCTCATCAGGATTGGGAGTTGAATGTGCCTGTCATCGCTTCAAATAAACCCCGCCGTGCTGCAGCCGGTTTACCCTACCGTTTGTATTGTAAATGTACCCGATTTTTTTTAAAAATATTGCACATGAACCACAGGATGCAGAAAGTTGAGAGTAGGCTCAAAATGACCCCCATCCACGACTCTCTGAGCACAAGAATTTTCAGAACGATAGCTTCAAAAACAACCCAGTTATCCGCGATTCTTTTCCGCAATGCAATCCTATGGGCGAAATGTTTTCAAGATGGCGATCAGAGCGGTCCACCTGAAAGAGGAGCTCTGAAAAATGGGCGCTTCTCTTCGCTTTGCTTCTAGGGGTCCGCGGTCCGCTTCTACTACGCCTCTGGACAAGGCGAAGCAGGCCAATCCGCTCCTGCTTCTGCGCTTCTAATCAGAGCGGAGCACATGCCTACTATTTAAGCCTCAACTATTGCTTGTTGTGTCATCCAAGCCCAGAGGGGGTGGGTTATGTGAGAGTTAGACAGCCCTCACATAACCCAAAAACAGGCCATAGGTTCTGGGAGGCTCGTTTAACCTTCACACAACCCATTCAGATGACACAACAAGCTGTGGTTGCAGCTTGAATTTTCATGAGGAGCCTATGGTCACCACAGCTTATCATGGTCATTGGCATGTGCGCACGTTTCATTAGGGTGTGCACTCAGGGAATTTTATTATTACTTTTTAAAAGGGAACATTTATTGAATACTCAGTCATAAAGGACATTATTTTCATTCTTTCATTTATTTATTAAACACTGTAGACATTGATGCCTACTCCCTATTCAGCTCACCTGACCGTGGGAGGGCCATGGCAGGTGGGGGCGGGGAATGAGGTGTTGCTCCTCAAGCCCCCACATGGGTGGGGCTTCATGGTGACACTGGCTGGAGGAGGGGCTTAAGAGGTGATATTAGCCTTCAGGGCCCTCCTCCTGGCCTCTTTATTTATTTTATTTACAATATTTATATACCGCTCCCCATTCAGAATTTCAGAGCGGTGGACAAAATAGAATAAAAACAGATTAAAAACATAGGAGATTAACTTCCATAGGAGGGGGGCCACCACACTGAAAGCCCTTCCCCTGGTGGACTCCAATCAGACAATAGGTCTATATGGAACCACCAGGAGCAGACCCTCGGATGACCTCAGTAGGGAGAAGGTGCTCTCTCAGGTATCCTGGTCCCAAGTTGTTTAGGGCTTTGTAAACTAGTAAAAGAACCTTAAACCTTGCCCAGTAGAGGATAGGCAGCCAGTGCAGTTCCAGTGCATATTAAAATGATAAACTGGATATGCTACTTGTGGTCAATTGTTCTAGTTTTGGAGTCCTGTGTCATTGTGCATCACCTGCATATCAGTCCTTTACTAACCTTCTGCACTAAAATCAAGACAGACACAATTCTTCTAGCTTCTCATCTGCAGTTGAAGAGGACAGGAAATGGATTCTCCTGAGAGCTCAAAAAAGTGGGAAATTCAAATTGTGATTAAGGCAAACTTCCAGGGAAGCCTAAAACAGCCTAATTTTGCTTGAAAGCAAGTGAGATTTGAATACTCAAGGCTTCCTTAGTGGATGTTTTTGTTGCTACTGTGAGTTTCAGCAGCTTGGAGGAGGCAGTGTGGGGTGGGGGAGGTGGTAGGGGCTGCGTGTGGCCCTCTCCTGGGAAAGAGTTCAAGAGTTTATTGTTCTCATTTTATCTAGCCCAACACCAGGTCCAGGCACTTGATTCAGATGCTAAGGAGAAATAGAGCTGGAACATCAGTACATCTCATCCAGTCCCTGTGTGTCCTCCCTTCATAACTTCATCAAAACATAAAAGGCATCGATAGCAAGAGAGAACCTTGAGGGACCCTATAGCACAAGTGCCAAATCGTTGAGCAGAAATCACCCAACATTGTGCCATGAAAAGCTCCAGGGAGTCCCAAGCACCCATCCACACAAGCTGCTACCTGCCATATCTCTGCACGATTCATGTCCTTGGGTTGCCTCACTGCTCTGCTCTTTCCACCTTGCCATCAGCCTCTGCTAGAGGTGGGTAATCCTGTTGCATTGAGGATGGTTGAATGAATCAATCACCCCCAACAGAGATATGTGATGAAGTTACCCATTGGGCCTGGGTAACAACACGCTAAGCCATGGTTTGGCAGCTAACCCCTTTTGCAGCAAATGGTTAGTGAGCATGTTTAAACCATGGTTATGTAGCCAACATGGTTAGAAATGGTTCACATGGCAAGCTAAGCCATAATATTTAGTTCAAAGTGCTTAACCACTATGGCTTAGTGTGTCGTCTGAACTGGGCCATTGTGTCTATGCAATGCATTTGCCTCCATCCATTCAGGAGGCACTCTCAGAACAGTGAATGGCATGGGGTGAATGGCATCCTCTGACTGCATGCAAATTTGTATGCTTACGCAGCAGAAGTAAACACATAAGAAACGCCATGTTGGATCAGACCAAGGACCCATCAATTCCGGCAACCTGTTTCCAACATTGTCTAGCCAGGTGCCTATGGAAGGACCAGAAGCAGGGTAAGATGTTGGTTGGCCACTGTGTGAACAGAGTGCTGGACTAGATGGACCCTTGGTCTGATCCAGCATCAGGGCTCTTCTAATGTTCTTACGCCTTTCCGAGTGTAGACGCGAAGGGCACCTTCTGTTTTAATTCAGAAAAAAGTGTGTCTCAGTAGTCTGTGTCTCAGAAGTCTGTGAAACATTGTACAACCAAAACAGTAACGGGAATTTGTTGCATGACTGTTCTGCAGGCTAGCAGGAAGCAAGTCACTCTTTGATGGGGCATGGCACTAAATGAATTTACAGACTAATCTTATTCCCACTGAAATAATGTAAGTTTCCCTATAGATAATAACAGCAGTAGGATCAGATGCTGTAACAGCTTGGATTATTTTAACAGCTAACACTGTGCTTCTGGTAACAAGGGTATTTAAAGGTTTATTATTTTAACAACATCCTTTCTCTTTCATTTATGTTTCAAATAAACAGATGCAGTCAGGTTGACACTTCAAGAAGAAAGAAACTAATGTCAGCGTGGCAGTTATTAGTGTACAGCCAGAATTAGGATTCACTTCTGGCACAATATTTGCTAAGGGTGAAATTGGCTTCAGCCATTTTTGTTTCAAATTATTTTCACCATAAAACAGACCACACATGCTTTGGTCTTCAGGAATTCTTAATCAGCATTTTTTAATGTGTATGTGGTTTCTACTGCTTAAAATGCCCTGGGATGAACAAGGGATATCCAATAAGTTGTGTGAGGCTCAGAAGGGGGAATTATAAGGTCATTCTGCTCTAGAAAAGGATGTGGACAGCAAGTCAAGGGGCAGACTACAGCAGTTGGCTGGTTGATCCCTCTGGTGTGCTGTGTGAGGTGTGTGACAGATAGTTGTCACAGCTGAGGAGCCCTGGTTCATATTAGAAATGGGGAGCAACAGGCAGTTTTGATTACTCAAGTTCATCTCAATTTGTAGCATGTTCAGAGGCAGATGGAGCTCCCTGAGACCACTGCTGTTGGATGGCCGTACACCATGGCTCCGTTCTGACAGTTCACACTGCAGTCATGATATCTACCCTGATATCTTTGGATGAAGGGTGGTTTAAAAAACCATACTACTATTACTGCTACTATGTCTGTATTAGTATTACTTCTGTAACGGAACTCAAGGTCCACCTGACATCCCTGCAAGGTAGGCTCCTGGACCAAACATCCTAAACTCCCAGGCAACCCGCCTCCCTAGCCCTGTCCACAACCTGGATGGGTCAGATGTTCCCAGAATAAAGCACAAACACACATTAGGGACCAAAGCAAGTTTATTAACACCACTAAGACTAACGTGTAAGGCCTTGGTCAGTAAAAGCTAAGCAAAAGGGAAGAGGGAAGGTTGGGGAAAGGAGTGGGGGGGAAAGGAGTAAGAAACGAAGCTGAGGGAAGGAAGCTAGCAATTACCCCAATAAAACCATCAGTCGTTCCACCACCCAGCCACAGCGGCGGATGACCTTGTCCACAATACCCCAACACTTAAAACATAAGAAAAGCCTAACTAACTCCAAGCAGTCCCCCCTGACTGCCCGGACCTGATCTTCCCTTGACATGCCTGTCATCCAGCAAAGAAGATGGAGACTCTTCCACACTACGCCCTTTATCCCTTTTTGGCCACCTGGCCCCATAATCCATCCCAACCAACTACTGCCCTTCCTGGGCCTCTGGCAACCCCTCCCAACAGCAGTGAGACCCACATTCTTTCCCACAGCTGAAAGGAGTTGACTTCTAAGGACTTCTGATAATCCCCAGGTGCTCCAGGAGGAGTTGGAAATGCCAGGCAAAGATGACTTTGGCAGGCGCGCCCAGCTCCTTCCCTCCCACGCGAGCCTGGGACAGCAAAGTTCAAACCACATTAATGTACACATTTTGGCAGACACAAAAAGCAACATTGAATTAAAGCAAAACCCAGGTCAGACCCCTTGTCCTTCACAACTTCTACTATTACTACTACTACTACTACTACTACTACTACTACTACTACTACTAAAAGGTTTCCATAGGAAGAATCACCAGGTGGGACTTGCTCGTTCTCTCCTTGACCACCATATTTTGGATAAATAACTTATTCTCCTTCCCTTAAGGCATACTAGTGAAACTGCTATTATTACTATTATTACTACTACTACAATTATGATTAATGTTGTTGTTAAGATGTATCTTATTTTCTACCACCACCTGTTAGGATTGCACCCGAGGAAGCCTCCTCAGATGAAGAGGAGGCAAACTTACAAGTAGTAGAGGGTGTCTCCTCCCCCACAGCCAGACCAGAGACCGGTGCACAGTTGGAAGGGAGTCGTACAATGGAGGAGGATGCAGGCCCCGTGGAGGAGCCACGGGTCAGTCAGTCACTCCCTCTGCCTGCCTCTCCTGAGGCTGAGTCAGAGACGGAGGGGGTTCGACCACCCAGCCCCCGCGAAAGGAGACGTAGGAAAAGGGCAGAACAAAGGCAGGGGATCAGGCGAAGTACGCGCCTGCAGAACAGGCACGGAGAAAACGCTGAGCTGTAGTAAGGGGAATGAGGCACAGCTGGGAGCTGGGTGGGGTCATGCTGGCAGGGCTTGAAAAGGGGAAATCTGACCGCTGGTCCACTGTAGCAAACACCTTTCGTTCCTCCGGTTGCTACTGTGCCCCACGCCTTACCGTTTGTCTGTGACTTTGGTTTCCTGACCTGGACTGGCTTGATTGACTCTGCTTGAACGTTTATCCCTGGCATTTTGGACGACTGACTTGGCTCTTGATATCGGACTGGACTTGACCTTCGCTTGCTCTTGGCTCCTTGACCCCAGCACCCTCTGTTTGGTTCTTCGACCCGGATCGGTAGGCTTGCACTTCAGAACTTGTCTCTGGCTAGAACTATTGGACTTTACTTAAAGGACTGTGTTTTTCTTAAACTGCAGCAGTTCCCTCCTGCATTCTTGGCCAGAGATTTATGGCTGGGTAATTGGCAATAAAACACTAAAGCAATAAAGCATTCAGCAGAACGCCTTGACTCGTGGCTGGTCACTGAAAGAGTGTTTGCTACACAGAAAAAAAATGGAGGAGGCAGTTGCAGATGAAAACCAAGTCTTAAGGCAGCAAATTAACCAGCTGGCTGCAGTGGTGACGGCTTTGCAAACACAGCTATCGCAGATACAGCAACAACCCCCTGCACCTCCTCCAGCTTTGGCACCTTCCCGTAAGTGTCCTATCGCCCCACCGGAGAAGTTTGACGGCTCACCAGACAAATTTGCAGCCTTTCTGGCACAATGTGAGTTGTACATGCAGCTGCGGCCCCAGGACTTTCCTACAGCTCAAGTTCAGGTGGGGTTCGTGATAAGCCTGCTGACGGACGCTGCAGCTAAATGGGCAACTCCTCTGCTATTGCAAAAGAGCCCACTACTCCAAGACTATAGGGAGTTTGTTAAAGAATTTCGGGCTGCATATGAGGACCCGCAAAAGGCAGAAACTGCCAATAGGAGAATCCGGCGCCTCCACCAGGGCCAGGATACTGTTGCCACCTATGCCAGTGCATTCAGGTTACTAGCCCAGGATCTCACCTGGAACGAAGCAGCCTTGATGGACCAGTTTCAGGAAGGGTTGCACGAGGAAGTCCTGGATGAACTGGCAAGAGTGGATCGGCCTGGGACTTTGAAGGCACTTATCCAGTTGTGTCTGCGCATTGATGGGCGCCTAGAAAGCCGTAGGGTGGCAAAACGATCCCACCCACCCCGAGCAGCCACCCCTGCAGGTTATAGGCAACCAGCAGTCACCCCTGCACCTAGTTCCCAGTTTGGGGAAGAGGAGCCTATGCAGCTGGGTGGAGCCCGACCCCGCCTCACGATGCAAGAAAAGGAGAGGCGGCGACGGGGAGGCCTGTGCCTCTACTGTGGCCAAGAGGGGCATTTTGCACGAACCTGCCCTGCCAAAGGGCCACGCCCCATGGTGTCGGGAAACCGGCAACCCCAGCCCTAAAGGGAGTCCTAGGACTGGGGCAGGGATGCGGCCCATCATCGGAGACTCCACCTCGCCACTCCTGTCAGCCACTGGCTCTGCCAGTGACTGTGTGTCAGCTAGACCAATGCCCAGTTCAGACCATGGCCATGGTGGATTCAGGGGCCTCCAGCACATTCATGGACATGGGGTTTGTGCAGCAGCAGGGGTTTCAAGTGTACCCACTTGCCATGCCCCTCAATATTGAGACAATTGATGGGAGGCCTTTGGCGTCAGGTTTGGTGACGCATGAGACCGAGCCCTTGTGGGTGGAGATCCAGGGACACCAGGAGCAGATTCGGTTTCTGGTGGCAGCCATAGCTCATTTTCCGGTGGTCCTTGGAATGACATGGTTGACGTTACATGACCCCCGCATTTCTTGGCCCCGGGGGGAAGTCGTCTTTGCATCAGACTACTGCAGTTGTCATTGTTGGCCGGGGACAGTGAGTGCCATTCTCGAAGGACCTCGGGGGGACCCGCTTGAGGGGCTGCCGGCCAAGTACCGGGACTTTGCAGACGTGTTCGATAAAAAGGAGGCAGATCACCTGCCACCCCATCGGCCATACGATTGCACCATTGACTTGCTTCCTGGGACCCGGATACCGGCGGGCCGGATTTACGCCCTGTCTGAACCGGAGTTGGCCGCCCTTCGAGACTTCTTGGAGAAGAACCTGAAACGGGGGTTCATTCGGCCGTCTACCGCCCCAGCAGCTGCACCTGTCCTCTTCGTGAAGAAGAAGTGTGGTGAACTGAGGCTCTGCAATGACTTTAGAGCTCTTAACCAGATTACCTGCCGGAACCGCTACCCGCTGCCGCTCATCCCAGAACTCCTGGAACGGCTGCGTCACGCCACCATCTACACCAAACTAGATCTACGGGGAGCTTATAATTTGGTGCGTGTACGAGCGGGGGATGAGTGGAAGACCTCGTTTCAGACCAGGTACGGCCAATTTGAATATACTGTCATGCCCTTCGGGTTGTGTAATGCGCCCGCAATATTTCAGCACTTTATGAACGATATATTCCGAGATTATCTAGACCGTTTTGTCATTGTCTACCTTGATGACATTTTGATCTATTCAGTTAGTCCCCAGGCTCACGAATCTCATGTGCGAGCAGTGCTGCAACGATTGCGGGAACACCATCTATACGCCAAATTGGAAAAATGTGCTTTTGATTTGGATACGGTGGACTTTCTGGGGCACCGGATATCGCCGAAAGGTGTAGAGATGGACTCTGCAAAGGTGTTGGCCATCGAGTCCTGGCAACCTCCTCGGAATGTAAAGGAGGTCCAGCGTTTTTTGGGGTTTGCCAACTATTACCGCCGTTTCATTCCTGAGTTTGCCCAGGTGGCGGCCCCAATCACGGACTTGCTACGCGGAAAAAGAAAGTTCCAGTGGGGTCCAGAAGCTCAGCAAGCATTTCAATGCCTGAAGGGCCGGTTCACCGCGAAACCCATCTTACAGCACCCGAATCAGCAGACCCCATTTGTGGTAGAGGCAGATGCATCGGATGTGGCTGTTGGGGCAGTTCTGTTGCAGACGGTGGGGAAGGGGGAGACCCTTTTACCTTGTGCGTTTCATTCCCGCAAACTGACCCCGGCGGAGCAGAAATACACGATTTGGGAAAAGGAATTGCTTGCCATCAAGGACGCGTTTGAAACCTGGCGTCATCTACTGGAGGGGGCCCGGTACCCTGTAGAAGTGCGGACAGACCACCGGAATCTGGAGCATTTACAAACATCACGGAAACTGAATCAGCGTCAGATCCGGTGGGCTCTTTTTTTCTCACGGTTCCACTTCAAGGTGACATATATCCCCAGCACTCAGAATAGGCAGGCGGATGCCCTCTCTAGGAAACCGGAGCATGCCGGTTCCCGGCAGGAGGATCCCGCTTCAACTGTGTTACGACCTGAAAACTTCCTGGCGGCCCTATTGCCACCTACACTGCTTCCTCAACTGCAACAACAACAGGGACAAGATCAGTTTGCTCAAGCGCGGCTACGGGAAGTGGTCGGTGCAGGGGCAAAGCACTCATTGCCTTTTTCAGTGCGGGATGGCATCCTGATACACCGGAACCAGATGTATATACCCCCAGGACCGCTGCGGGCACAGATCCTGCACCAATGCCATGATAGTAAGCCAGCGGGGCACTTTGGGCTGTACAAAACCCTTCACCTCCTAACCCGGGAGTTTTGGTGGCCGAGGGTGTATGCAGATGTGGAGCGGTATGTACAGTCCTGTGCAACGTGCCGCAGGGCAAAGCATCAGACAGGGAGGCCCGCGGGACTGTTGCACCCCTTACCCACACCATCGGGACCCTGGAAGGTCGTGTCCCTTGATTTTATTACAGACTTGCCCTCGTCAGAGGGGCATACCACCATTCTGGTGGTGGTGGACCTGTTCTCCAAAATGGCCCATTTTATCCCATGCACGGGCACCCCGACAGCCAAGGCCGCGGCAGAATTGTTCATTCGGCGCATATTCTGTTTGCATGGTTTGCCGGAAGGAATAGTGTCGGATAGAGGGTCTCAATTCACGTCCCGTTTCTGGCAGAGCCTGTTTTGTCTACTGGAGGTGAAGTTACACCTCTCCTCGGCTTTCCACCCACAGTCAGATGGGCAAACGGAGCGCACTAATGCCACCTTGGAGCAATATCTGCGCTGTTATGTGAATTTTCAGCAGGACGATTGGGCGGGGCTTCTACCACTTGCGGAGTTTGCATACAATAATTCCCCCCACGCATCCACACTGCAGACGCCATTTTTTGCAAATTATGGGTTTCACCCCTCATTCTTTCCCTCATCAGTGGCCGCCTCCACAGTACCAGCAGCTGATAACTTCATACAGGAGCTGCAAGCTGTCCATGCCGTGTTGCGGGAACAGTTGGATCGGGCGAAGCAGGCTTATAAGCAAGGGGCGGACAGTAGGCGGCAGGAAGGGCCGGTATTGAAAGTAGGGGATCAAGCATGGCTCTCCACCCGGCACCTCCCAGTATCGCAACCCAGCCGGAAGTTGGCACCCCGGTTTATTGGTCCATACCGGATCATTGCCCAGATCAATCCAGTGGCATTTCGCCTGCAACTTCCACCCTCAATGCACATCCATCCTGTGTTTCATCGTGCATTGTTGGCACCGGTGGTACCAGGACACCCACTTCGAATCCAAAAGAGGCCACCACCTCCAGTGATGGTGGAAGGGGAAGAGGAATATGAGGTGGCAGGGATCCTGGATTCTAGACGTCACAGGGGACATCTGCAGTACCTGGTGGACTGGAAAGGGTATGGGCCAGAGGAGCGGTCTTGGGAAAATGCTACTCAGGTTCATGCCCCAGACTTAGTCTGCCAGTTTCACCGCCGGTACCCAAGGAAACCACAGCCCCATGGGTTTTTGGGGGGGGACCTTGAGGGGGGGAATAGTGTTAGGATTGCACCCGAGGAAGCCTCCTCAGATGAAGAGGAGGCAAACTTACAAGTAGTAGAGGGTGTCTCCTCCCCCACAGCCAGACCAGAGACCGGTGCACAGTTGGAAGGGAGTCGTACAATGGAGGAGGATGCAGGCCCCGTGGAGGAGCCACGGGTCAGTCAGTCACTCCCTCTGCCTGCCTCTCCTGAGGCTGAGTCAGAGACGGAGGGGGTTCGACCACCCAGCCCCCGCGAAAGGAGACGTAGGAAAAGGGCAGAACAAAGGCAGGGGATCAGGCGAAGTACGCGCCTGCAGAACAGGCACGGAGAAAACGCTGAGCTGTAGTAAGGGGAATGAGGCACAGCTGGGAGCTGGGTGGGGTCATGCTGGCAGGGCTTGAAAAGGGGAAATCTGACCGCTGGTCCACTGTAGCAAACACCTTTCGTTCCTCCGGTTGCTACTGTGCCCCACGCCTTACCGTTTGTCTGTGACTTTGGTTTCCTGACCTGGACTGGCTTGATTGACTCTGCTTGAACGTTTATCCCTGGCATTTTGGACGACTGACTTGGCTCTTGATATCGGACTGGACTTGACCTTCGCTTGCTCTTGGCTCCTTGACCCCAGCACCCTCTGTTTGGTTCTTCGACCCGGATCGGTAGGCTTGCACTTCAGAACTTGTCTCTGGCTAGAACTATTGGACTTTACTTAAAGGACTGTGTTTTTCTTAAACTGCAGCAGTTCCCTCCTGCATTCTTGGCCAGAGATTTATGGCTGGGTAATTGGCAATAAAACACTAAAGCAATAAAGCATTCAGCAGAACGCCTTGACTCGTGGCTGGTCACTGAAACCACCCCACTTTGGACTTTTCATTGTAGTGTAGACATTGGCTTGTTTCCTTGAGGCCTGACCTATACAAACAGCTCATCACATGGTGAAAACATTTCTGCAGCAGCATTTCAGACTCCAGATGGAAGTAGCATTTCAGACTTCAGACTCTAGACTCATGTTTCACTGCTCATGATCATACACAGGGACACACATGCACACACACACGACTTAGAAAGCTAGAATGTCAGAGAGAGAATGAGAGAGGGGGGGGAGTTTTGTGTGTCTGAGACATGCAAAATTCCCCACTGCATCTGAAGTGGTATGGTCCAGGAAAGTGCAATCTGTTTAGACCAAGCTTCAGGTTGGCACAGGATGAAATCAATGGAACATACCTCTGAGTAAATGCATTTAGCACCAAGGCAGTAGGCTTCCATCAAATAGCTGCTTACAAAGGGTGCTGGGCCTGCTGCACCAGCAGAATGTCACAAACTATGATGTTAGCCCATCGTAGCAAAGATAGTCTGAGGGCACTGCAAGCAAATGTCAGCATAAATATCTAAGATTGTGGTGCCAGATGGCATCCCGAAATTGCATACACTGAAGAATAATCCAGTTAGTAAGCGGACATCACAATTGTACTTGTAGGTGCCTGTTAGAACAAATCGAGTGGGTGGGTAGTGTCACATAGGTATGCGTGTCACCTCTGACATCTGGACATAGCCAGTATTCTTAAAAGTTGTGCAGTTAAGTTGTGTCAAGGCCTACAGTAAGTCCATGGTGTAGAACTTACACAGTTTGGGGCCAGGTTACTTGAAGGAACGCCTCCTCCCATATGTACCTGCCCAGACCTTAAGATCATCTACAGGGACCCTTCTCCGTGAGCCCCTGCCAAAGGAAGTGAGGCAGGTGGCTACTAGGAGGAGGGTTTTCTCCTCTGTGGCACCCCGGTTGTGGAATGAGCTCCCCAGAGAGGTCCGCCTGGCGCCTACACTGTACTGCTTTCATCGCCAGCTGAAGACCTTTTTATTCTCTCAGTATTTTAACACTTAATTTTAACTTAAATTTAAATTTCACTGTTTTAACTCTGCATTTTAATCTTATATCAATTTTGCTGCGTGGTTTTATCCTGGTTGTGCTTTTTATACTGTATTTTGTATTTGTGCTTTTAACCTGTTGGTTGTTTTATTATGGTTTTAATTTTTGTGAACTGCCCAGAGAGCTTCAGCTATTGGGCGGTATAAAAACGTAATAAATAAATAAATAAATAAATAAATAAATAAAATAAACTTTAGATCAAGCTTCACATCATGCAGACATCTACTATAGCAGAAAGTCCCAGATAATATGTGTGTCCTTGCCATAAACAAGACTATAGATGCACTCTGTCACTTCCTCATTTAGCGAGGTTCATTCAGCTGGGTCACAACAAGCAACCTCATGTGTAGAGAGACAGTTCTAACCTCCCTAGATGAAAAAACTTCAGATATGTTGCTGCACGTGAACCAGCTGAGTGCAGCTGGATGGAGAACGGACTTTTCAGTAATAGCCCTGAAGCTTTGAAATTAATTTCCTGAAATCAAGAGGTCTGGCAAAATTCTTCACTGCTATGTTTGAGAAATAACCATAAGGCCTATCCATTCTTGCAAGTGCTTGGGAGTTTAAATTGTTGGATTCTGTTATTGTTGTCAACGAACTGTGATTATTTACATTTATTTTTAATTGGTTGGGTGTCTATTGTTATACAGTTTTTAGCTATTGATGTTTTAAAGTTGTTTTGCAAGTTGCCTCAAGCATTAGGAAGGGGGTATAAATATTTAAAACAAATAATTTGGTTCCCAAAAATGCACCATCTCTATCACACACGCACACATACGAAAATGATTTTTTAAAAATCCAGCTCTTTCTCCTGAAGTAAAAGAGAATTAAAATAAGAGAAAATTTGTATCTTTTTTAACTTTACCACTAAGAAAGAATGAAAAGGCACCTGGGGCTTTTTTAAAAGCCTTTAAATAAACATTTGGAACCAACCAGCTGGCAAAACTGAGGGATATCCTTTTCACTTTATGGAAAGCCCTTCATGGTCAGGAAATATAAACCTCTCATCACATCGGCCACAACTAGGATTACGGCTTCATATGGCAATATTTTTTTTTTCCAAATGTACTTTGTGCAGACCTCAAGCAAACACACACTCAAGCCTGCCACAAACCTAAACCACAGTTTACTAGACTGACGGCCTGATCCTGTGCATATACTTACTTGGATGTAAGTCCACTGAGCTGAATGTTATTCACTCCCAAGTAAAGTATCCCTAGCATTGGAGTCTAATTCAGTTAATGATGCTGATCTGGAACCAAAGGCTGAAATGCTTGGTCAACTTGTTTCTCTTATATTTTCCAGATACAAGCCGATCTCCTTTCTGCATACTCTCGAAACGTCTAGGGTCTGAAAGGATGCCTGTAGCCTCCTGCCCCCATTTGGGTAACAGGCAATCCGTGCCCCCTGAAAAGCCACCCACAAAGGCTTTCCAGAGGAGGAGTCTGGGAGACACAAAGGGCAGTGGCATAGGATCAAACAACATGTTCTGCCATGGTCCTATTACTGATTCGGAACAGGAACACGGAACTCTGGAAGAGATATTATACCATCCCCCAACCAACCAACCACCTATTTCCCCTGAAATTCCATTCATACAGCCACCCCCCTGCCCAGAGGGGTGGGAGGGGAGGATAAAAAATATAGAGAGAGAAGTCTCTGTTAGAGCCAATGAAGGCTTCAACAAATAATAATAATAATAATAATAATAATAATAATAATAATAATAATAATAATAATAATAATAATAATACTCCCCTGGTATGTGTGGGGGGGATTTCAGGGGGGGAATGGGTAGGGGGGAGGTTCAGCTCTAGGGTGACCATATGGAAAAGAGGACAGGGCTCCTGCAGCTTTAACTGATGTGATAAAGAGGGAATTTCACCAGGTGCTGCATGCATACAAATGCCACCTGCTGAAATTCACTTTTCTGTACAACTGTTAAAGATACAGGAGCCCTGTCCTCCTTTTCATATGGTCACGCTGTGTAACAGTAGCTACTCTTGGGTTAATTAATGTGTGTGTGAACACATGCTATGGCCATTTTCAATATTCAGCCTCTAATGGGCCAGTTGGGGGTTACTACGTAATATCGAAACCCAGACACTATTGGTTAATCTTGGGTTAAACGACCCATAGTTAACCTATAATTAGTAGCTAGGTGAACTGTGAGTTGTTAACCCACAATTATTATATTGTGTTCATGTTCGTATGTCATGTAGCAACCCCTGATTGGCCCAGTTGGGGACTGAATATTCAGAAAGGCTGTGAAAAGCACCCTGCATGCACCGTAGCAAATCATTGGTTAATTAATCCACAACTTGCCATTGTTAGATACAAACAGCTCAAATATTGTGGAAAACTCAGATAGAGAAAGCCAGTGTGGTGTAGTGGCTAAAGTGTCAGACTGCTGGTCAGGAGATTCAGGTTCTAGTCCCCATTCAGCCATGGAAACCCACTGGGTGACTTTGGGACTCTCAGCCCAACCCACATGACAGGGTTGTTGTGAGAATAAATTGGCGAGAAGGAGGATTATGTATGCTGCCTTGGGTTCCTCGGAGGAAAAATGGTGGGATATGAATGCAATAATAAATAAAATAAATATAAACGACAGTAATTTCAAGTGAGCACTGTTGGCTTTGTTTGCATGTGGTTCTTATTGTTAGAAGGAAGGCTTTGGTAACACTCCCTTCTATGCCTTTAACACACAAACACACACATGAAGTTTAGACTGTAAATCTATGGCCATGGACTTGTCCTTTTTTCACCTCTGTGCAGAGCCTGGTAATTTTAGGTGTTTCACAAAGAAAATGTGATGAAAGATTCTAATGATGAATGGTAATGATGATAATAATCTGCCAGCTTCAATTTAACCTGGAAATAAAACTGGTTAAAACTGGGTGAGGCAGGGCTTCCCTCCAAATTTGGTAGAAAAAGGAGGGAAGTATAGAACTGTGTAGCCTTAGCATGGAATTTCTATTCTGCTTTTCAGAAAGGAGGAGGAGGAGGAGGAGGAGGAGGAGGAGAAGGAGAAGGAGAAGGAGAAGGAGAAGAAGAAGAAGAAGAAGAAGAAGAAGAAGAAGAAGAAGATTCCATGGTTGTTTATGTAAAATAGGGTGAAATAGAGTTTGATCTGCAATAAAAGCTTGAGCTGGTTAAATCACACTAACTGATTGGTTTAGTGGAGGCATGGATGGACCATTCTTCATTCTCAGTAAACTACACTAATATTTTTATCATGTTACAGAAGTGCAGGTATTGCACACAGGATCAGCTACAGAAAGAGTAATTTCCAGATGCTCTGTCACAACTATACATTATCATTATTCCATCACAACCCCATTGGGAGGCGTACATAAGTCAGCCACATTCCCAATATTGCATTCACATTCAGTTACCATCACCCCCTCCCTCTTGCCACCACTAACATATAATCACTTGGACAATTTCACATTCAGTTATATACACTTTCCCACAGCACTCACATCTGGTTATACTCACAGTGCTACACCCACCTTTAATTACAATTGCTCTGTCACACTCCTGTTGGTGCTGCACTAGCCATGCTACACCCACACGCCATTACAATCACTCTCCCATATTCACATTCAATTGAAAACAGTAGTGCTACACCTACAGAACTGCCTGTCCCTCATCTTCCGCATCCACACAAAAGCAGCATGTATTGGGGTGCTTGTCAGATTCACAGACAGACAGACAGTAAAGTTTTGACTGCTGATGTTATTTTCATGGTGACAACTGGAAATCATCCCATGTTTTCTTCATACAATATGGCAAAAAAGAAATCATGGTCACCAGGAAAAATCAAAAGATACAGATTGCACATGTTTATCCTTTCCATGTAAGTTGCTAATAGTGTTGGGCAAACCCCATCAGTTGAATGTTAGCCTTATGATGATCCTTATGATTTCAATGCTTGCTTGTTGGTCCAGTTTGTTATTCCAGAGCAGATCGCCTTGACCCCAGCTGTGATCATCACAATTCCACAGCCATGGGCTTGGGTTTCTTGGGTGCTCTTGTCCAGTAATCGTTCTGCATTGTAGCTGGTTGTTTGTGTCTTGCACGTGCCCATCTCAGTATGGCATTGTGTTATTTTGAGATCATTGTGTGATCTCAACCCTACTCTCTCAACAGTCCTAGTCCAACAGCCTAACCACTACACCATATTCATCCTCAAGCCTCCCTTTTTGTGAAACTGAAAATGCAATAGTGGCATACTTCGCAAAGGTATTGTAAAAATTACTGAGATGATGCATACAAAGCAGTTAAGGAAAAATGATGTAGTGATATTTTTTACTAATATAATTCCTCTGGGTAGGGAGGGCCGGTGTCCCTTTATGTAAGCTTTCCCCAACACGGTGCCCTCCAGATATTTTGGACCAGAATTCCCATCTGAAGTATTACAGCACAGGCCTGTGGAGTTACGTTGACAGAAGACTGCCCGGGCAAAGCAGGGCTTTGCTGTTATCTTCCTCCCTGTTAATTGACCATTGTTCAAATGCTAGACATGTCCTGCTGCCTTCCAGTAACTAACATAGAATCAACAACCAAGGCAGACTAGCTCAGCAAACAGAAGGGATTAAAGATGTGGATTCAGGATACAAGCAATGTGATCCAAGGGGTTTCGGCGGAAAGGGAGGGGGGAAGAAGGAGGAGATTTTTTCCCTACTTAAACTCTGTGTATGCTCAATAAAGGGACTTGAGTGGCCTCGGTCGCTTCAAGTCACTTCAACCATCAACCCTCAGATGTGTGCGTGAGTATTTACTACACCCATCAGCCCCAACAAGCATTTCCAAATGTTCTGGATGATGGGAGTTGTGGTGTGAACCATTTGGAGGGCATCACATTGGGGAGAGCTGCTCTACGTTACATACAACACTTTTACTGTTGATGCGAAATAATGGTAGCAGAGTGGTGGGTCATTGCTGCAGCGTAGCTGGATCCACAACTAGGATGTTGTAGTAATAATAGCAGGATGATCGTTCTTCCAGTCATCTAGAGACTCATTATATAGTAGAAATCAGGGGAAGCGCATGTGATATTAGCTGTTGCGTGAAGTTGGTGCCAGTGTAATAGGAGGAAATAGTCGTTGTTGGGATGATCCAATTAGATGATTTCTGAAGATGGGCATTAAGGTGACTGTCATCCATATTAAAATCCGTGTTGCTCTTTTGGGTGTTTTGACTCTGGCCCTTGTGGCGGCCCTCAGCACCCTGCACGCGCCCACAGCCGGATCACAAGATGGGAAGCCTGGGCCACCTCGCCTTTAATTTCCTAAGTGCTGTTTTGTAAGGCTGTGTCATGCTTCTCAGTTCAAACACGCTTTGGCTCTTTATTATTCATGGGCCTTTTTCTCAGTCGGTGGTGTTGAATAATAAAACAGCCCAGGATCAAATGGGCCAATTCTCCACGCCTGACACCAACTGCTACTGTTCGCTGGGCTCTGCCAAGCGTTGCCTCTGATAATGAGTGGGATTTGGTTAAACAGTAAATTAATGAATAATGAAATATCCAGGTTGATCAGTTAGAGAGCACGCTTGCTTTGCCCCGGGCGGAACGCTGGGGGCAAAAATTACTCTCAAACGGCGCTTGCCTGTCTGCTGGGCTGGATAACTATTTTACAGCCTATTGCCTGGCAGAATGGACCGGAGGGGGGAGGGGGGAGGCTGAGCAACCCAAAGAAAGCTGACGCGGAAGGGGCAGCCGGCAGGACGAGCTAGTTAGTTATCGCCTTGTGGAAGGCTAAATCCAAAGAGGGAAGTTGAAAACCCCAAACCCTTGGAGGGTTGGGAAAAACACAGATGAAAGCTGCCGGGTGGGGGAAGGATCGGTGAAAAAAGCCAGCTGGGAAGTCTCATTCATTTCAATGGATCTCCTCTAAGTAGGATAAACACTGAATGTAACCCGAAGCTCTTGATGAATGCCCCCCCCTCCAAGCCCCTAATTTTGGAAGTCTAAATTTGTTTCAAAAACAGAGGGGGGGGCAATCCAGTTAAAAGAAACGTTTCAAACATTTATTCCCACGGAATAAAAAGCACGTGTTTGACTTTCGTTTTAAAAAGTCCCTGAGATGGGCTGGATCGCGTCTAAAGTTAATACCAAACTTGCAGCAGGCAATGTATTTCGCTGCGCTTTGGACTCGAGAGCCGTTTTTTGTTTTGTTTTTTACTTGTAATCCGGCTTGGGTTCCGTGGCTGTTGGATGCATGAGTAAGTAGACTCAGAGTGGAGCTGGTCTTTGGGGTTTGATCCTGGCTCCCTTGAAGGTAAAGGGGAAAGAATCGATCACGCACGACTCTTGGGCGTGGGGTGTTATTGATCTGCACACACACTTCTGGGCCCCACTCTGTAGATTAGGAAAAACGAAGAGACCACAGAGCGCCATCTCTGAAGAGGCGCGCACAAAATGTGTTTCCTCCCCACTCCCCACTTCTCTCTCTCTCTCTCTCTCTCTCTCTCTCTCTCTCTCTCTCTCACACACACACACACACACACACACACACACACACACACGATTGGTTTAATGAAAACCCCTGAGCACGGCTACTTGTCGGGGATGGACTTTCAAGCCCGCATTGCCATCCGGGTTGCCATCGCTAGATGTCTATGAGCGGGCAGGCAGTGGCCACTCCTGCACAGCGCCTGCGGTCAGAGGGAGATGCGCCGGATGTACACTACTACTTTAAAGCGCTTTATAACAGTTTTGACAACTGTATCTGGAGCGTGTCCTGGGCCCCAACAGTTGTCAAAACTAATGAAGTGCTTTAAAGCAGTAGTGTAGATCCTGAAGGCTGGGCCTGGGACCCTGCTCAGGTCTTTGGTGCCTTGTGGAGTCAGACAGCGCCTGGCCGAGCCAGGAAGGAGGCTGAAGCGCCAAGTTCTCACGTTTGGGCTAGACCTAAGGTTTATCCCTGGATCATCCAGGGGTCAAACCTGTTCATCTAGGTGACACACAGGGGATCCAGTGCTCAGGCCGGGGTGAACCCTGGATGATCCCGGGATAAACCTTCGGTCTAGCTGTGGCCTTAGAGGAGGAAAAAAGAAAACGCGAAAGTCCCGAGGACGCCATGAAAAGGAATGGGCTGGGAATACAAAAGCCCTGCCCGCAAAGAGAGGCCCCTCTGGGGTTCGTTGGGTTGTTTGGCACTCAGCCGCTTCCCCACGGGTGAGTCAGGGCGACCTGCGGCTACGGCAAAAGCCGTCCTTGGCACCCTCGCGCAAACCGAGGGAGGCCGGAGGCCCGGGGACAAAGGCTCCCTCCAAATTCAGGAAGGCACGAAGAATGGAGGCGATCTGCCCAGCGCCTTGACGCATAGCGAGTCTTAGGGCAAATTACAAACGGAGGTGGGCGGAATAGCGCCCGTCCTGTGGCCACCTGGTGCGATTCGACCCGGGGATTGCCGCTCTCGCCTCCTAGGCCACAGCTAGACCTAAGGTTCATCCTGGGATCATCTAGGGTTCGCCCCTGCCTGAGCACTGGATCCCCTGTGTGTCGCCTAATCTCAGCCCACTACACTGCCCGGAGTATACTTTTCTTGTTGCATCATTTCACCAGAGGCAAGATCTAAAGCTGATTATCCTATTACCACCATCTACTAATTATTATTATTATTATTATTATTATTATTATTATTATTATTATTATTATTATTGGTGGTGGTGGTGGTGGTAGTAATAAAATCCTCCCTTGTACTTTCAGCGCTATTTCAGATGGAGATATGATAACCAAATTCCTTTTAGAATATCAGTCATCCTATAGAGATTTCCTAGTTATGTTGCCATTGTTATACATCAGGTTCATCGTCATATTCTGCTGTATATTTTCCACTGTGTGGGAAACCACAGTTCTACCTCATGCTCGAAGAAATGAACTCTATGGGAGTTTAGGGTGGGTGTTGGCCTGGCCATATCCCATGTTCAGAGTCAAGAGGACAGCAGGACTCCCTTCTATCTGAGCTGCCTTTTGGTTGACTGGGATAAAATGTGTGAATGCCGCTGTCAGCCGCTGCTGTTGACACTTAAAAGTTTAGCTCCGAAGCTCAGTTCATTCGAAATTATTGGTGCTTAATTCCACACTTAATGCCATTCGGGCCAGCCCAGGATGTCGGTTCCATCTGTAAACTGCCCAGAGAGCTTCAGCTGTGGGGCGGAATCTGAATGCAATAAAATAAATAAATAAATAAATCTACAATTTATTTGAAATCTCCCTTGATCCTCCCCCTATGCTCAAACTCCTGCACCGTGACTACAACCAATATACACTTCATCGTCCTCCATGGCCCTCTAGTTGAAAGAAACAAATCCCACGGAGACAACTCCCACATTCTCAGGTGTTTAGGATGGAGAGTTTTAGAGACTGGATTTCCGTTCCTGGAGTTTTAGTCCTGGATCCTAAACGTGAAAGTAAAGCCGGCTGCTGTTGATCGTGAACCCTGGTGCTTCCAGTGCCATCGAATGAGATCTGGGTTTTAAAATCCAAGGAGTGGCTTAAATTGTCTTGTGGGTCCTGTTGTTGTTGTTAGTGCCTGTATCTAAATTTTATTTATTTGTTACATTTATATCCCGCCTTTCTTCCAAGGAGCCCAAGGTGCATACATAACCCTACTCCTCTCCATTTTATTCTCACATCAACCCTGTGAGATAGGTTAGACTCGGCCTCAGTGCCTGGCTGGAGGCATCCCATGAGCTTCATGGCCCAGCCGGGGCTAGAACCCGGGTCCCGACCAGTACTCTAACCACTACACCACACTGTAGCCTGGGTTTTGAAAGGAGAAACTACCAAGCAGTCGAGCCACAATCCCAGTAAGGCTTTCTTATAAATGTAAGAAATAAATCGTTTCCAAACGATTGAAAGAGAGTGCGCGAGGCGCGCGCGCCTAACCTAATGCAAAAGACAAGGCACCCGACGCGCGTTTTAGGCAACGCACCAAGGCGTTAAACGCCGGTATCATTTAATTGGTTCCAGTTAGAAGCTTGTTCCGTGGTGGTTAACCAATCGTACGGGAGGCCTAGATAAAGACCTAGGCTGATAGAGCTAGAGCAGCCTTCCCCGATTTGGCAGCCTCCTGATGTGGCTGGTTGGGGGATGCTGGGAATTGTAGTCCAACACATGGAGGGCACCAGGTTGGGGAAGGCTGCTCCAGAAAGTAGCAGGTGATCCTTTCCATGGCAATCAATCACGAGCGTTTCCAAACGACTAGGGTGAGGCATGCCTACCCAAGAACTATTCAGAGGCAGCGCCGAGGCACTTTCCAGACTCGCCTTCCAGGCCCGAAAAGGATGGGGGGGGGGATGTCCCAGGGGTTCAGGAGGGCGGAAACCGGGACGGGGGTTTCTTTCTGGTGGCATCGCCGCGTTGAAGACGAGCGCCCGTGCCAGTCACGCCAAGGTGTTTGGCCCCGGTCAGTTCTAGCCATTCTCCACGCGGGAGATCTCAGCGGGTTTCCATTAGGGATGTGCTCCGCTCCGATTAGGAGCGTAGAAGCAGTAGCGGATTGGCCTGCTCCGCCTTACCCAGAGGCGGAGTAGGAGCGGACCGCGGACCCCCTAGAAGCAAGGCGAAGAGAAGCGACCATTTTTCGGAGCTCCGAGTTCAGTCGGAGCGCTCCGGTCGCCATCTTGAAAACATTTCGCCATAGGATTGCATTGCGGCAAATAATCGCGCATAACTACGTTGTTTTTGAAGCTATCGTTCTGGAAATTCTTGTGCACAGAGAGTCGTGGATGGGGGTCATTTTGAGACCACTCTCACCTCTCTGCGTGCTGTGGTTCACGTGCAATATTTTTTTAAAAATCGGGTCAACCGCGGGGCTCAAACTGCGTTTCGGCTTTTCGCCCATAGGATTGCATTGAGGGAAAGAATCGGGGATAACTGGGGGGGGGTTTAAGCTATCGTTCTGAAAATTCTTGTGCACAGAGAGTCGTGGATGGGGGTCATTTTGAGACCACTCTCAACTTTCTGCGTGCTGTGGTTCACGTGCAATATTTTTTTAAAAATCGGGTCAACCGCAGGGCTCAAACGGCGTTTCGGCTTTTCGCCCATAGGATTGCATTGAGGGAAAGAATCGGGGATAACTGGGGGGGGGTTTAAGCTATCGTTCTGAAAATTCTTGTGCACAGAGAGTCGTGGATGGGGGTCATTTTGAGACCACTCTCAACTTTCTGCGTGCTGTGGTTCACGTGCAATATTTTTTTAAAAATCGGGGTTTGGGTTTTTTTTTTTTATTATTATTATTATTTTGGAAGCGATGACAGGCACATTCAACTCCCAATCCTGATGAGAATTCATCTCCTCAGAAAGCATCCTCCTCCAATCCCAGCGTTGGAGGGGGGACTAAGGCAGACCCACCCTGAGAACTTTCTGTTTTGTGTCTCTTTGTGGGTTGGCGTTCGTGGAGGGAACACTTACTTAGCTAGTGCTCCTGCTTTGGAGATAGATTAATTTAATATAGGTTTAGTTTGGCGCGTGTGTGTGTTTGTTTGCTTCTTTCTGACTTGTAGCTTAGTTTGCCCTGTGTTTTCCCCTTACTTTGATTTAATATAAACTTTATTTTTGAATTTTGGAGTGTGTGGTTGGGTTGGTTGCCCCCCCCTTCCCTGTATTAAAGCCTGACTGTTCTGCTTTTGTGAAAGCTTTCTTTTGAAAGCATACACACACTTTTTGTCCCATTTCCCTACATTTATATTCTTAAACATATTTTATTATATTCTTTCACATAGTCCATTAGTATATATTCTCATACATATTATATTAGTATTCATATTTTGTTCTTCTTATAGTAGTGGTTGGTTCTTTTTCCCCCTCCCCTCTCTTAAATCCTGATTGTGTTTCCTTCTATCTTCTATATACCAAATATACCAAAAAAATTGGATTCTCTTTTTCTTCTCTGTGTAACTTCGACGGAGTGGGCTGCTTTTGTCAAGTTCAACAGGCAGCCACAGATTGAGCATTTTGGGGAAAGCATACGCACACCATTTCCCTATTCTTAAACATATTATTATTATATTCTTTGACATAGTCTTAGTAGTCTATTAGTATACATTCTCATACATATTAGTAGTAGTATTCATATTTTGTTCTTCTTATAGTAGTGGTTGTCCCATTTCTTGTCCCATTTCCCTACATTTATTAGTAATATTCTAAAACATATTATTATATTCTTGTAGATATTCTTAGTAGTATATTCTCATACATATTAGTAGTAGTATATTTTATTGTTCTTGTCCCATTTCCCTACATTTAAACATATTATATTCTTCTTATACATATTCTTAGTAGTACCTTATACATAGTATTAGTAGTATTAATATTTTGTTAGTCATCATGAAAAGAGAAAGCAGGCGTGCTGAAAGCAGCAAGGCTCAGTCTGCCAGCAGGGCTTCCTCTCCTCCTGTGAAACTCAAACGGGCAACTCCTTGGCTGACTGCTCCAAAACAGAAGCAGGACAAGCAGCAGGCAGAGCCACTCTCTTCTGCAACTTGTGCCCGGCGTTCTCTTTTTGAGGGTGGGAATGGGAAAAGTGCCCGTTTGCAAGAGGCACGTGGCAGCAGTGCCATTAGAGGAGGAGGAGTATCCCCAACTCCTTCATTCTCCTTTCAGCCCACGAGCCCGCTGATGGACCTAGACGAGGTCCTCAGCACAGTGGAGGGGGGGGAGGAGGAGGAGGCGGTGGGCCTCCAGGATGTGGGGGCTGAGGAGGAGCAGCAGCAGGCCGAGGCTCTCTCCCCAGTCTCATCCCACACCCCTGTTTCTGTGGCAACACCAGAGAGCTCAGGCGGGCAATTGGTGGTGTCACCACAGAAACGAAAGACAAGCATCGTGTGGGACCACTTTGAGTTGGGAGCGGATCCCCGCTTTGCTGTCTGTCGCCACTGCAAACTCAGCCTAAGCAGGGGTTCATCGACAGGGCATTATGGAACCAGCAGCATGAAGATGCATCTTCATAGGCAGCACCAGGCGATCTTGCTGGGGAAAGAGGCGGGCAAGGCGACTGGTTCCAGGGGAAAGCCGAAGGCTGCTGCTGGCACTGCCACTCTAAGCTCTCCATCTCCCATCCCCACAAGGGTTAGGCAGGCAACCCTGCAGGACATGGGGTGGGGGAAGTATTGACCCACAAGATGGCGTTTTCCAATGCCCACCCAGGGTGCTACTGTGTTGGGGCATCTGCCGGGACTGACTCCTCCCCAATACTAGATCTATGACATGTCACTCTGCCTGCCCCTCTGCTAGCCTGTCCTCCTCGGTGACCGACTCGCTGGGATGGTTTGCGTTTGCAATGCGTGACTAACTGCAATGCTGGCTTAGAAACCAGCCATCACTTCCTTGTGCCCCCAGAAATGCCCGCAGCCTGCCTGCCTGCCTGCCCGCCTCCCCCGGGGTGCTGCTGTGGTGGGGCATCTGCCAGGACTGACTCCTCGCCTACTCTGCCTGCCTCTCTGCCCGCCTGGTGCCTGGTTTGCTCCCAATCGTCCTCCTCTGTGCCCCTCAAGGCGTAACTGCTGGCTTAGAAAGAAACAACCAGCCATCTTTGCCTCACTTTGCGCCCACTTATGGGTTGGTTTGCTATGCGTTAGTGCTCAAGCCATCCTTGCGGCACTACAATGCATGCTGCCTGCCTGCTTTCCATTGATGGTGCTATATAAATAAATAATAATAATAATAATAATTCTCCCCTTCCCGCCTTGCAGCGATGGTGTATGTGTCTTGCTTTGACTCAGGGGAGAAGTCCTTCCTGCGCTCACTTAGACTTTATCAAATTCAATAATCCCTTTTTCAAATGTGCCAGAAGATTTAGGGTTATCTCGTGGCATGTTGGGATTGCCTTGGAACTGGCCCCATTGAGCTGTCTGCAATTGCAACTTTAAATCCCTGACATACTGGAGTGTTCAAATTTCAAAAGTTCCCCTAACATCAGGGGATGATGGGATTGCCTTGAAACTTGGTGTCCATGGGGACACATGGGTAAGCTGTCATGGGACCAAAGGATAGGTTTCTAACGTGCAAATTGACGTAGTTGTAGAATGGGACTTGATTTGGGGTGAGTTAAAAAGTTTAAGCCGCGCCAAAAATCAGGGGATGATGGGATTTGCTTGCAACTTGGCGTGCATGTGGACACATGGATAAGCTCTCCTGGTGCCGAGTTTGAGGTTTCTAACATGCAAATTGACGGAGCTATCCCAAGGGGTGTGAATGGGGTGCCCGATTTTCATAAATTCCCCAAAAATCAGGGGATGATGGGATTGCCTTGAAACTTGGCGTGCATGTGGACACGTGGATAAGCTATCATGGTGCTGAGTTTGAGGTTTCTAACGTGCAAATTGACGTAGTTGTAGAATGGGACAATTTGGGGTGAGTTAAGCCATGCCAAAAATCAGGGGATGATGGGATTTGCTTGCAACTTGGCGTGCATGTGGACACATGGATAAGCTCTCCTGGTGCCGAGTTTGAGGTTTCTAACATGCAAATTGACGGAGCTATCCCAAGGGGTGTGAATGGGGTGCCCGATTTTCATAAATTCCCCAAAAATCAGGGGATGATGGGATTGCCTTGAAACTTGGCGTGCATGTGGACACGTGGATAAGCTATCATGGTGCTGAGTTTGAGGTTTCTAACGTGCAAATTGACGGAGCTATCTAAAGGGGTGTGAATTAGGGTTATGGGAGGTGCGTTAGAGGGTAGAGCCGTGCCAAAAATCAGGGGATGATGGGATTTGCTTGCAACTTGGCGTGCATGTGGACACATGGATAAGCTGCCCTGGTGCCGAGTTTGAGGTTTGTAACATGCAAATTGACGGAGCTATCCCAAGGGGTGTGAATGGGGTGCCCGATTTTCAAAAATTCGCCAAAAATCAGGGGATGATGGGATTGCCTTGAAACTTGGCGTGTGTGTGTATACGCCCATGAGGTGTCATGGTGCCAAACGTGAGGTTTCTAACTTCAACGGAAAAAAAGTTGTTTACTTTTTTAGCTTTCAATGCAAGCCTATGGGGGGGCAAAAACGGAGCTCCGGATCCGATCCGGAGCTCCGAGCGGAGCGGAGCGGAAGTGGGCGGAGCGGGGGCGGGGCGGAGCGACCCGCTCCGAAAAATGGCGGATCTGCAAGTGAAGCGGAGCGGGGGGTCCGTGCACACCCCTAGTTTCCATCCACCCCTGGCGGCATCCGAAAGACGGCCCGGGCAGTCCTGTACTTGCCTGCAGCGGTGCCATTACGTCATTTTAGGCAGGGGACTTCAAGGTCGCGGGGGTGGGTGGGGTGCGCTCTTCTCGACTTCAAAACGTGGCGAGCCTCCTGAGTGGCCCCTTGGACCTCTGCCCCAAATCTTGTCCTGACAGCACCACTGAGGTCTACTCAGAAGCCGCGTTGCGTTCAATGGGGCATACTCCCAGGTAAGGGGGTACAGGACTGCAGCCACCTGCTTACCTGAAAGTAAGTCTTCTTGAACACACACATTTTTATTTTGGGTTGGGTTTTTTAATTGCCTAAATAGACACGCCTGCAATCCTATACAGGGGCAGTAAGCTTATATACACCAGTTGCAGGGGAACATGGGTGGGAGGGTGCTGTTGCACCTGTGTCCTGCTTGCGGGTCCCTCCTGGTCGACAGCTAGTTGGTCGCTGGGTGAACAGAGCGCTTGACTAGATGAACCCTTGGTCTGATCCAGCTCGGCTCATATGTCCTTACCTGGCAGTAACTCCTATTGAACTCAATGGAACTTCCTTCTGCGGAGAGGTGCAGCGCTGCTGTTGGGGCAGAAGTCCAGGATCCCACACAAGAGAATGGGTGCTGGATCACATGGTTTGTGACTGGTGCTTTCGTGGCCCAGGGTCCAATACGTCGGACGCAGAGGTGGGAGGGGGTGGTTCTCACAGCTTAGAGAAGTGATCTCTGGCTCGTTTACACTGGTGCGATTGTTAGATCAGCGACAGGTGAGCGCAGGTGTTGTGTCCCGTTTACTTTTGAACCGTCAGCCCTGTCGCGCCCCCCCCCCCATATTCCACTCCCCCCCCCCCGCGTACCTCAACATAAAAAGAAATCCCCATTGAGCTTAAAGGAGTGATTCCTATGCATGTTTAGACAGCAAAAAATGTCCTACAACCCCCAGCATTCCCCAGCCACAGTAGCTGGCTGAGGAATGCTGGGAGTTGTAGGACTTTTTTTCTGTCTAAACATGGAGAGGATTTTGTCTGAGAAAACTTTCTTCCCAGACACTTTGCTTCGGATCCTCTAAAGATCTGAAGAATCTCATTTATTTCTTTTAAACCGGTCCCCTATTTCAGCAAAGAAACCGCAGTGGAGGCGGATCAGGTGCGGATGCGCGCCCAGAGAGGCTGTGGGGGCATCTCAGGGATCCCCTCAGCAGGGCGTGTCTGAGGATGCGTCTTTTCATCCGCCTTGCAACGTGGGTGGGAGAAAGCCATCTCCCTCGGACACTCAGTCTCACCAGCGCCTTCTTGTGCCCACCTGAATGAAGCCAGTGTGTTCAAGATGGCGGAGGCAGTTGTCTTCTTTATATTCCTTTATGTAGTGTAGTAATGGACCCGAATCTGTAGAGTCCCACGTGTGGTATACAACGGATTTGTAGAAAACGATTTTTTAAAAATTTATTGCATTTCTATACCTAAAAAACCTAAAGTTTTGTGTTATTTTCTTCTAAGATTAAAGGGTTTGATTCTACTATTGGTAATCAATTAATATGTTAGCAGATTAATCAGAGGAGGCCCATTTTAATTGGTGAAGGCGAATTTTAAAGAGTGGACTGAGAGTTAAAAGCACACCTCTTTTATGCTATTTTGGTGCTAGTGTGTTACTGTGCTAGGTAATTTAGAAAGTTTGAGATTGTCTTTTCTTCTAGTGGTAGCTTGTAGCCTGATAAGTAGACAGGTTTAGTAGAAGGACTGTATCCTTGGTTTATAATGCAAGTTATTTTATATTTTCTTCACTATCTCAAAGAACCTGCCACTTTATGTTTTTGTAATATGCAGATTTATTTCAACTGAATTGATTACAATCCTGCACATGCCTACTCAGAAGTAAGTCCCATTGAGTTCAATGGAACTGACTCCCAGATAAGTGAGACTTGGGCCATAGCTAGACCTAAGGTTTATCCCTGGATCATCCAGGGGTCAAACCTGTTCATCTAGGTGACACACAGGAGATCCAGTGCTCAGGCAGGGGCGAACCCTGGACGATCCCTGGATAAACCTTAGGTCTAGCTGTGGCCTTGGTTTTAAAAGTCGGTGATTAATCAATACGAATTCTTTAATAAGATGATTGGCCTAATACAGATAACGCAAATGGAGGGCACAATCCTGTTTATTACATACTTTTAAGACCTACTACGATAGTACCCCAGAGTAAATTGTTTGTGTATTGTATGCTGAACCATTGTGTTTTCCTTGTATTGTATCCTCTTTAACAGGCGTGGAGAGGAGCGAGCTCTGGAGCGAAGTCAATGCTAAAATAAATTAAACAAACAATATGAATGCAGGAGGTGTTTAATCTTTGCTTCCTTTCCAAACACATCGACGTGGCTGTAAATTCCATTGATTTCGATGGAACTTACTTCTTAATAAATGAGGTTCGCTTGCTCAGTCAAAGCGCAAGCTATTAAATAGATTGTTAGAGACAAAGATCGAGAGATAAAAAATAGAACTCCGGATTATTTCAAACCGGCGACCGGTTTTATCACAGGGCGATGTTACTTATGACGAACTCCTATAAACCTGGGCACAAGCTAGGACAGAAGAACAGAGTTCCCCCTAAAGGTATTAAAGATACAAAATGTTGTTTATAGCTGTATAAATCAAGATGAAGGTTTGTCACAGGGAAATGACCGAGATGCCAGTTCGGAATAGAAAAAAGAAGCGAGGCCCTTTATGGACACAGCATCGAGAATAGCTCAGAAAATTGTCCCGAAAACCATTCTGAATAAAGATGGGGTTCTGCTGATCTTATAAGATAAAATGAGCGAGATAATTCACTGGAAGGGAGAGAGAAAATAGGAAGAGGGTTAGATCAAAATGTTATTCCAATTCTGATCACACATCCCGATCCTAAACACCTAGTTCCAGTCCAACTAATATCATTCCTGACTAATCAGTCCCACTGAAACGAGGGAGACAAAACAGTCGACTAATTGGTTCTGTCCCATTGATTTCAATGAGACTTGAAGTACAATTAATGTTGGCTGGATCAGGGCCTTTCGTTTCATTTCAGTGGAACATACTTCCTGGCAAGATACAAACAGCTTAATGGTTTACTAAGAGGAGGAGGAGGAGGAGGAGAAGAAGAAGAAGAAGAAGAAGAAGAAGAAGAAGAAGAAGAAGAAGAAGAAGAAGAAGAAGAAGAAGAAGAAGAAGAAGAAGAAGAAGAAGAAGAAGAAGAAGAAGAAGAAGAAGTTTAAAACAGCAGACTTCTTAGGTTCTAAACTCTGTTGGCCCAAATCTATGAAAATTGTTCATTACTTTATTTTATTTACAGCACAATCCTATGCATGTTCAGATAGGGAAAAAAGTCCTACAACTCCCAGCATTCCACAGCCTGGGAATTATAGGACATCTTCTGTCTAAATATGTACAGCGGTGCGCCTTTACTTACTTAATACTTTTTCACACTTCTAATCCGCCCAGGGCAGGTTACTATAATCGCACCCAAAATAGTGGCTCTTACTTCTGAGAGTGTACCGTGGTTTCTGATGCTAGTGCCAAGGATCAAATTCCCACAGACCTTTAGTAAGCGGTGGATGCCCCAAGACTATTTACTGCTGACTACAATAAATAGTCAGCAATAGTACTGCGCAGTCGACGTCTAACCCTTACATGCGGTGGAAAGAACCGCAGAGGAAAAGATTCGGTTCTCCGTGCCAATGCTATTCAGATATTATTGCGAATCTAAAGGGCATGGGTGTGTCAATCCACAATGAACTATTGTTCTAAAGGAGGTACCGTTTTAATTATTTCTGCTGGGAACCAAAAGCCTGGCCTTTGGTATCTCCATGGAACATCTTCCTCCTTTCCTTTTATTCCCTCCTTCCCCCACAGAAATGACCGGGTGGAAGAAAACCCTTCCTATAAAACCTTAACCTATAAAGCCCTACATGGCTTGGGACCGCAATACCTGATGGAACGCCTCTCCCGACATCTAAGGAAGCTCGGAGGATGGCAACAAGGGAGAAGGCCTTCTCGGTGGTCCCCCCCCCCCCACTGTGGAATGATCTCCCCAATGAGGCTCGCCTGGCGCTAACATTGTTATCTTTTCATCGCCAGGTCAAGACTTTTCTCTTCTCCCAGGCATTTTAACAGCATTTAACAACGTTAAGTTTGTTTTTAATGGACCCCAGAATTGTTTTTAAATGGTTACTGTTGTTTTTATACTGTTGTTTTTATGTTTTTGATGGTTTTTAAATGTTGTATCCTTTTTAATGTTTACCATTTTTAACTGTTGTAAACCGCCCAGAGAGCTTTGGCTGTGGGGCGGTATATAAATGTAATAAATAAATAAATATAAATAAATAAAAAAGAGGAATGGGCAACTTATCCCTTTTTAAGATGCGAGAACCTTGGGGTGGATCCCTTGTTAGTTCTACTTAGAGTAGACCAACTGAACTGAATGGAACGTAAGTTCGGCTAACAACGGATACAACCCATTGGAAAGAACCCCTTACATTTTGCTCGATCTCATTCTTCGCTGACAAAGAAATCCTTGGAAAGGAGACCACAAATCAGGAAGGTTTCGTCTGGGTTTCTCGGAAGCTGCCCTGGTCCTGCTCAGAATGTTCCGTTCAGAATCATTCCTGGTAAGGTGGTGGGCGAGGAAGGAGGAGGAAAGATCACACACACACACACACACACACACACACACACACACACCCACACACACACCCACACCCACACCCACACACCCACCCGGCGCCTTTGGAAAGAAACGCCCGCGGCTCTTCGTGGTCTGGTGGACGCTCATTGTCCTGGCCAGAGGCTGTGGGACATCATTCTCTCCGCTGTTTTCCCTTACGCCTCTAAAGTAACCTTTCCCAAGCTGGTGCCGCGCAGGTGAGCTGAGCTCCAACCCCGACTCTGCTCCACCCAATCCAACACATCTGGAGGGCGAAAGGCTGGTTGGCCATGGGGCTGTCCCCTGCCCCAGCGGATCCAGCTGTTTCCCCCAGCCCAACCTGGTACCGGGCTGACTGGGAATGCTTGCAGTTGTGGTCCAATAAATCAGGAGACCACCAGGTTGGCGGGGTGGGGGTGGGGGAGGGAAGGGCGCTTGTGCAAGCTCCATTGTAACCGATAGCATGTGAGCCCAGGGAAGTAGGATTAGGGTCGCAGCCTTCACACTCGCCAGCCAAGGAATGAACGGGGAAATCAGTGGCGGGGAAACTTATTTGGAAGTACGGTCGACTGAAAACCAGTGGGATATTATTTCCAGATTTTAAGGCTGTAATTTTATGCATGTTTAGTCTAGGGGAAAAAGTCGTACAACCCTTGCTGGGGAATGCTGGGAGTTGTAGAACTTTTTTCCCCTGTCTAAACATGTATAGGATTGCACCCTAAAAATGTTTAGGATCCGGTATTAATATTGCTTAGAAATGTCAGTATTGAAATCAATGGTATTTCCACGCAAATGTGTTTAGAACTGGGTGGGCATCTCAGTCCAGGTATTTGGGCTTCACCTGGTTGTTACCCCCTCCTCCTCTCCACCCTTTCCGCTGTCCAGGATTCCTCCAGATAAAGAGCCCCCCTTTATGGCAGTTGTAGGCTATAAGCGTAGGAGGCACCCAGGCAGGTCCCGGCATGACTCAGCCCCGGGCTCTTTGGCTGGGAGAAGGCCGCCACCTCCCTCTCTAGGATACTTTGACTACTGAGTAATGAAGGTTACACTTACCCATTGAACTCAATGGGAGTTACTTCTGAGTACATATGTGTAGGATAGCATTGGAAGGCACCCTATCGTTTCTTTTGTGGAACGAATGTGAAAAATGCCAAAGCTTTCACTCAGTTCCCCAACCTGCCCTTAACTGACTCTCACCATAATACTTAAGGGGACTGAATTGGCGGATAACCTCATCTACTTCAGTTTCACTGAGATTGGGCTGTTCTAGTGGGCCCTGTGCAGAAGTTGACTTTGCCGCACCACTTACATTGAACTGGTTTTCTTCCCATGAATCGGCTACTTAAAAACAAAACAGACAACTGTCTGGCCAAAGCGAAACATTTTAGGCCTCATTTATTTCTGTGGCAGAGTAAAAGACATGATGCCCATACTGTACACATCATTTTATATTCGAATGGGGTGTGTACTTATGTGTACAGTTGGTTTCATAGAGTTTGTTCGGTGATGTCCTGGGACTTGGGCTATTCGAAAACTAGCATTATCCCTTACCTGGCATAAGTTCCATTGAGTACTACTTCCATTGAGTACTGCTACTACTCCATCTGAGTAGATATGTGTAGTGCAATCCTAGGAATGCTTACTCAGAAGTCAGCCCTGTCGAGTTCAATGGGACTCATGCCCAGGTATTTGGCTATGGGATCAGCCTTAGCAAATACGAAAGTGGTTGACGAAAAGGGCTTACTTTGAGTCCAGGCCAAATTGCACGGAAGGTAAATTGTGACTGCATTACACCAAGCAGGATATGACACTTTGAAAATGGTTTGAAAACTGTATATGGCATGTGTCCTGGGCCCCAACAGCTGTCACTACCGTTTGAAAGCTGTAGTGAATACTCAATCTGTGGCTCTGGATGGGAGGGGCAGGACAATGTGGACTGACAGGGATATTGCCCTATTAGGATTCGGTCTATATTCATCTAGGCTGCAGCGATGTTGTTCCTTACAGCCCAATGGACATACCTGCTGATCCCAAGCCAGGGAGGGGTTAGGTTACTTTCGTGAACAGAGTGGACTGATCTGAGTTCAAATACTGCCCAGCCCTGAAGGTCACTAGACATCTCTCTGCCTGTCCGGGAGTTGTTGTGAAGATTAAACCAATTCCGAGTTCCTTGGACGGAGGGATACACATGAGACCTATTAAACTGGCCATCCTCATGGAGTTTCCTGGACACACTAAGGTGCTTTAAATAAAGCACCTTAGTACTTTATTTATAAAGCAGGAGCCACACTACTGCTTTATAGCGGTATTGAAGTGCACTGACAACTGTTGGGGCCTATTGATACATACCATCATACTGCTTTCAGAGTGCTATATCCTGCTTGGTGTAGATATGTCATGGTCCCCAGCAGTTGTCAGTGCACTTCAGTACTGCTATAAAGCAGTCGTGTGGCTCCTGCCTTTTATATACAGCTTCCATAGTGGAATATCCTGCTTGGTGTAGATGAGCCTGGGATTACGGCCTTACTTCCCTGCACTCCTAAGCACATCCATTCAGTGGGTCTTACTACTGAGTGAATGTGGGCAGGACTGGGCATTCGTATCTTTGAAAGGTTGCCTTCCTAATCGCTTCAGCCTCAAGTTACTTCTCTCAGCCTGAACGAGAGAGTGTCTTATGCATGATCTACACTACTACTTTATAGTGGTACTGAAGTGCACTGACAACTGTTGGGGCCTGTGACACATCTACACCAAGCAGGATATTCCACTATGAAAGCGGTATGAAAGCAGTATATGGTCTGTGTCAATGGGCCCCAACAGTTGCCAGCGCACTTCAATACCGCTATAAAGCAGTCGTGTGGCTCCTGCCTTTTATATACAGCTTTCTTACTGCTTTCATAGGCCATAGCTAGACCTAAGGTTTATCCCTGGATCGTCCAGGGGTCAAACCTGTTCATCTAGGTGTCAGTCAGTCAGTTTATTGTGTTACAAGCAGTTAGCCATTATACAAAAGATATAAAAAAGAACAGTTTACAATAAAAATAATTGAGCATCATAAAAGGGGTCACTACCCAAACCCTTCATGCATTGTGTAGAACGTATCTCCATAGACTTAGCTAAAAATTTCGACACTCTAAAAGAAACAATTTTTTTTGCATCTGATAACAAATGACAAAGTTTAGCATGTGATGAGGAGCCCTTCAGCGATTTTAGCATGGGAGAAATGTATATATTTCTAAGATCGTTATACATAGGACATTCAAGCAAAACATAAATTAGGTCTTCGATAGAGACTGCATTACATCCACATACTCTGTCTTTAGTTGGTAATCTCTTATATCGTCCTAATTCATCTAGGTGACACACAGGGGATCCAGTGCTCAGGCAGGGGCGAACCCTGGATGATCCCAGGATAAACCTTAGGTCTAGCTCTGGCCATAGTGGAATATCCTGCTTGGTGTAGATGAGCCGATACACGAAACCCAGCAACTTGGAACCAACAGTGCTTTGGGCGAGAGATGCGGGTCTCCTCCGAGCGCTCCTTTGGCGGGGGGGGGGGGGCGCCGCACCACCCCACCCCACCCCGCTTCTGCCGGCTTAGCTAGCGCCCGTCGTGTGAGACAAGGGGAGCGACCGAAACACAATAGCGGCTGGGAGCCGGGGGCCCAAGCATGCTGTGCTGGCAGGCAGGCTTGCTTGCTTGCTTCGCTGGGGCCGTTGAATCCCTGCGAGGCCCGGAGGCGGGCGCACCTGATCAGGCCGCGCTTCGAAGGCAAAATGAAACAAAGGGTCTGGTTAGCAGGACGTGAGGTTTATTGTAAGGGAGGCTGGGAGGGGGGGGGAACAGGGGGGCGCCGAAGGCTGTAAACAACATCGGAGAGTCAGTCACACGAAACCAAGCGGCCCCACACTTCGGAGAAGCCGCGTTTATTTCTTTCCACTGTCGAACCAGGTCCTGAATTTCCCAAAGCCCAGAATGGGAAAGAAAAGACTTATTCCACCCCACCCCACCCCCATTGGTTGCAGAAGTAAATCCGTCTTCAGAAATGAAGCAGCACCAACATATTTTTTAAAAGAAAAAAGAAAAAAAGAAATCTGAAGAGGAAAATACAACGAAAACACAACAATCTTTTTTTTTATTCTTATTATTATTTATGTAAATCAGGTCATCACTGGACAAGAAACCAATTTCTACCCATTACCATAACAGCTTGTCTATAAAGAACGGAAAAAAAATCAGATTGGGTACTATCTAGAGTCAAGCGTCTGAAATATTTTTTTTTGTCTTTTTGATCTTTTCCGCCCCCCCCTTGGTTTAAATTTCCCACCCATTCACAGAGGTATAGTCACAGATAAATAACCCCAAAACTACTTGCTCGCCATATTTACACAATCCCGTTAAATTAAGCATAAATAAATATATACAAACTCATCATTGAATGCCTCTCCGCGTGTCTCCCCCACCCCACGCCACCCACGCCCGCCCTGGTTCCTTTTCTGGAAGAGTCGCTAAAAGGGATGATGATACTTTCTCAGTGTTACGGAAAGACTATTCAAGAAGAGTAGGTTTTGCTTTGTTTTAAATAAGGACACGGTTTTGGCATAGAAAGAAGATTTCTATGGATTTCACACTCCTATTTCCGGTAGACTTTTTTGCTTTGCTCTTTTAGCTTGACGCCTCGCTCTTTAAAACCCTTTCCTGGAACATAGGTCCCATTGAATGCAACGGAATTGACTGGCACACAAGGGGTTACACTGTGAAGGCCACCCGCGTCTCTCTCCCTGGGTCACGTGATTGTTCGTTTTAAACATTCTTCTTAACATTAGTATGATATAATATTGGCATCCCTCGCTGGAATAAACAAATGCCAACCTCTCATGTAGCCGTGGAAAAAAGTTAATAAACAGGGCCAAGAGCATTCATCATCAGTGCAATTAAAGCATTAATTTATTAATTGCAGATACTGAAATGTTAAGAGGGGTAGATGATTTTTAATCAGAGCTGTCCCTCAGAAAAGGGCGTTCAGTGCTGATGGCGTTATTTTTATTATTATTTTAAAAAAGCTATGTACATCTATTAATTCAACAATATAGTTTAAGGAAACGTCGCCCGCCCCCAAAGAAGGAATTGTAATTATTTTCGTGATGACTCAACAGAGAAAAATAGTCCTTAATTACACATAGAGGTGCCTTTGAGATTACTTTTCCGGGGTGGGGGGGGGAATGGATAAAAAATCAAGTAATCGACTAGGCAGTGGTTCTCAACCTGGGGCGCTCCAGATGTGTTGGACTACAACTCCCAGAATGCCCCAGCCAGCTCTGGCTGGGGCATTCTGGGAGATGCAGTCCAACACATCTGGAGCGCCCCAGGTTGAGAACCACTGGACTAGAGCAAGAGAGTTAATCGACTAGAAGCCGAATCCTATCCAGGTTTACTCAGGTGTTAGTCTGCAATCTTAGACATGCCTCACTTCTGAATAATTGTGGACAGGATTGATTCGGTACCTGTGGTTTTTATTAAATCACATCACTGGGCAAAAGGTAATAAGGGAGGGGGGCGTCCACGGAATGGGTGTTTGCCTGGCTGTGGTTTTCTGTTCCTAAAGAGTTAAATGGCACAGTCAAAAGCTTCCCCCAGTATATCAATTGTTCTTTGTTTTCTCTAACGATTATTTTTAAGGCTATTCCTGCTACAGGGATATATTGTTAATGGAGGCCAACGCGTGAATAACTGGAGAAAAGGTCTGAGATGGAAAATGGAAAGTTGAGGGACATAGGACCAACCCTGGACTTCGCCTGGAGTCAGTGCCCGGCCTTGGGGCAAGTCGCTGTAAATGACTTCCCCATCTGAGAAAGGAAGGCTTGCCTATCAACGCACCATGATCCTAGATGCATAACCCTGAGAGGAAGTTTCATTGAAACAAAACCAATGGGATTCCCTCCCAAATATGAGTGCCTCCAGATCAGGTGTAAAATATAACCGTGCTACTCGTTCTTTTAACAAAGCCTACATTGTTTGGGTTTTGACAAGGCAGAACTAAAGTATTTGCTTCCAATACGAGAACAGGGCAGAACCCAGACCTAGCCACAAGGGTTTGGACAGAATCTCCGGAGCCATTAGCAGCTCAGTAACAAGGAAAAACAGGCAGAGGTGGCTTTCCCCAGCTGACAGTGACCGGAAAAGCTCCACCTGTTGGGTTGTGACTGCTACGAAGCTGCTCAAGGCCATAACAAAGAGCAGGAGCCCTCATTCTATTGCCTATTGCATCTATTCTTCTGCAGCTAATGGTGTAAGAATTAGAAATGGTGGCTCTATCGGGAATAAAAGTTACTGAATGACTGCCTAGGCTCTGTTGTTTAAGAAGAGATCTAAGGCTATGTTTGAACTTATTCAATGGGCAAAGTAAGATGTATAGAAAATACACCGATTTGGTTTGAACACAAACTTGGATAGCTTCTCCCTTAAACATTTTCTTTGGATTTAAAGGTAAGACTATTCTAACCCTCCTGTGTGTTTATCCAGAGGTAACAATATTTCAATAAAGTAGGACAAGTGCCAAGCCAGCGATATTTGTGGGGAAGGGGCATGGAGGAGTGTAAAGAGCCTGGGAAAAATGCTTGGCTATTTATACGTCAACACTTTTAAGTTTGGGCCCTAAGGGCCATTTCACTTGCTTGCTACACCACAAGAAAGCCAGGTTCGCAACTGAATGTCAACAGAAAATTGCAGCCCATTCTGGCTCTCTGATGATAGGTGTAACTGTATGACATATGTTCTCAACCTCCTGTTTCTTGAATTCAGAATTTACATTGTTAGGTATATACTTAGACATTTTAGATTTACACCTGATTATGTAATAGGAATAGGTCCCAAATATGACATTTGAGAGGGATTACAAAACGATTGGCACCTCCTCTTTCTTGCTTTTCTAGCAGGGCTCCTGGGCCTTTAAGAGGTCCGTAAGAAGTCTGGCAAGCAGAATTACAGCAGGTGAAATATCAGGCTGCATGTCACTGCAGCAAAGGCAAAACCTGCACATTCTGGATTTCCATCAAACTGACATAGGAGCTCTGTCACAAAACACTGGCAAGAATGATACAAGTTCAGTAAGGTTGGCACAGTGGATACCTGCTTCCAGCTACCAAAAAGGTATGTGTGGTGTGCATACATACACACCTCATGGCTTTTAAATAGAAATCTCTATCTAAGGCTAGGGTTACTAGCTTTTGGACCAATCCTTGTGACTGTGCCGTCATCAGCAACTTGGTGATATGTTTCATCTCTACCCAGTTCTTTCTCCTAACTCTTGTATATCAAGCTGCTTTAAAGGCACACCAGTCAACCAGTCCTCCTTGCCCCTTGCACAACTGGAAGCCCACTCCAGGACTCCAGATTCTCCCAGCTATTCATTTTGAATTATTATTATGACAACACTAGGTCCTCCATTCTAAAAGACTTTCAATGACCACAGGGCAACTTATAATGCACTATTACCTACCACCAGATTCCATAATTGTAGTCTACGGGATGCCCAGTTGTTTCTCCCAGTGGCATAACCCTTGTGGCATGGGAAGCAGTACCCAAGAAATACCATATTAAGACAAGTTGCAGCATTCTCTCATGTGTTGACCTTAGAGGCAGCCTTACAAATTAATATTGGGACAACAGAGGCTCTGTTTACTTGCTATATCGTTTGCCTGAGGTGCTTAAATGACTTCATGGGGCATTTAAGTATAATACCAAACTATCACTTACCCATAAATAAATCTCACTTAGGTAATAGAATTTATTCATGAATGAGTTTAAGAAGGGAGCCACTATTCCTAAAGATATGTTGGTGACCATCATTCTCATATCCTGCACCAGGAAGAGGCTGGGTTCTGCTGCCCAGTGTATTCCTGGTGTACACTTTCCACATGGTCACAAGGAACCTATGAAATGGGGTGGAACTCATTTCTTTTGAAGAGAAACAGCCAATTAGAAGGAGAGTCGGGTTACCAACTTCTAGGTAGAGAGACCTTACATGTATCACTGAGAAGATAAAGAATAAAATGACTGGGAAATTCATACAAGCCATGAAGTTGGGGAAAGGATCGTAGTTCAGTGGTAGAGCACATGCTTTGTGCATTCAAAAGGTTCTAGGAACGTTCTTTGCATCTCCAGTAGGGCGAGAAAGACTCCTGGAGTTGCCGGTCAGAGGCTGGCACCCTCCAGATATTTTGGACTACAGCTCCCATAATCCCTGGCCATTGGCCATACTGTCTGGGACTGATGGAAATTGTAGCCCAAAACATCTGGAGGATGCCAGGTTGATCACCCCTGATGTAGCCAGTACTGAGCTAAACAGACCAATAATCACACGGTCTGACTTGATGTAACACAACTTCTTATAGTCCTATGGTCTTCAGTCAGCTTGTCAACACTGCTGCAGGGGCTTTGAATTCTAACTACATATTTTGTGGCAATGCCAAAGAAGTATCTGTAAAAGCAGACTCCACTAGAGAAGTTGACAAATGAAAGGAGAGGCAAGACACCTGTTCAAGATTATTGTTGGAATGCCTTTCCATTTGCTTCTGTCTTACAACATTACAAGGATTGGAGTGGGGAATCTAGTTTTGGGCTCAATGAACTAAAATTAGGACAGGTATCTATTTTAATGAAGTACTTCAGGGGCTATCTACACTAAACATCTTTTAAAGCCAGTTTAATCATAATTGGCAACTACCTTGCCTTGCCCCAGAACAACAACAAAAGAAATCTTGCAGCAGTAGTTTTGAAAGAAGCTAAGACTGCTGTGAGATGTCTCTTACAGGTTGCCTTGGGTTGTTGTCCAGAAAAGTAAGCAAATTTAAATTAGAAGAGTAGGCATGCCTGCAGTTTAATAAGCTAGACATTTGGGTCCCCCAGATGTTGAGATCACAAGTTGTATTTGCAATAAGGACAGAAATCTCCCCATTAATTGAAGCAGATTGTGGCTCAATGTTTTACTTAGTTCCATTCTAATATTCATCATAGGCATAAATGTTTTAATTTTAAACAGTGGAATATTTCTTCAGAGGGCTTGTTGTTTGCTTGTTTGGTTAAATTTAGCCCAGTCTGGGTTCTTTATTGAGCACTGAATGCCTGGATCAATGGGTTGAAAAGTAGTAAATTATTCTTGTGATGCCTAAAAATGATCTTGCTACGTTTTTTAAAAAAAAATCCAAGAAAGTGTCTAGATTCAGAACAAATATGGGTGGGAAAAAGAACTAATCAATATTGTAGCTATCTTCAAAGACCCCCAAAGGGCTCTTTAAGGTAGTAAAGAAAATAAAGGCAAATTTCCTTCCTTCCCCCTTCTTTTTGGATGCCAGAGTGAACAAGAGACACAAATAGGATACAGATTTCAAAAGGGTCAAATACAGAAAGTAAAAGCATTTTTAAGTACCATTGATTTTCATATGAGTGAGTTAAGCACGTGCTTGATTCTCCAGAAAAAGAAACTGTATTGACTTTGGTTGGACGTGCTGATAGTCATGAAGTTATTGTGTTAACTAGTAAAGTGGTTCTTCCCAGGAATTGTTCCAATAAGGTCTGCAATAACTAATCATTTTAATTTTTAATTGCCCTGATATATTGGGCAGTTAAAAATATATAATCGCTTAGATAAAACTGCAGATGGTGAGCATCATCTTAAAAAGCATTCTTCCTTTTCTCTCAAATATGAGGGAATGCCTTGACTAAGATAATATCCCTCACCTAAAAACAAAGGAAGTATGCTTCTTGCTTCATACCTATTTTTACCCATATGCAAATATAATCAATGAACTATAACTCATACGATGAGTCAACTTCTTGAAATGGGTGGCAGCCCTTTTCCTAATATTGCCGTACAGTGTGGTGCTCAGTGTCTCTCGTGCACACTTTGCTTCAGTGAAATTCTAAAATTAGTGGCTCGAGGACCGCCATAGCTAGGCAGTAGAATTTACATACCCAAATGTGTGCATTTCGGAGCAGAGCTTAGTTAAAAGCTTCACCCACAGTTGGACTGAAATAATTGGATTTAAACCAAGTCTCATTAAAGTAAACAGAACCGGAACTCTAATCCTTAAACACCGCACTTGAAGTTCCACTATAATTTGATCACATCCAATATACTCCAGGTTAACCAGCTTGTGAATATGTCTTGTTAAAAATTAAAAACACAACTCAGTTCATGATACTGGCTTAATTGTAAGTACATCTCAGCTGGTTTATGTGTTGGCAATTAAGAATCTTAGGGACTAGTTTTAAACTCGCAATACTTAACTTAGCACTTACATTACATTGCGTATTGTATGGAACACAGTAGTGATAATTAGGCTATAAATTAAGAACATTCACCTTCATATTTGAAGCATCTACACATATACATTTTAGTGAATGTATATGCAATAGGGAACCACAGCTGACTATAGCTCTCTGGCATATGTTTAATATTTGTACACATGGTAAAATAAAGGTATGCAGCCACTTCAAATGTGACACTGACCACTGCACAAACTCTGTCTATATTAAGCAAAATGACGTAAGTTTTGATTGAAAACTGCAAGGATCCCAATTGCATTTGAAAACTGAATTCCAAATGTAAAGCTTACCCCAGTAAAATGGATGGACAGCTAGCCATGGATTCCAACCATCAGAGTACCCTTAAGTGGAAGTATGTTCCACCAAAATTAATGGAACTTACAGCCATGTAATGTGTTTAGGTGGAGGCATAATACATCTTTATCTTATTCTCATCTTCTAGTATGTAAGGCCCAAATGATGCATAGACATAAGCTGTTGTGACAAAAGGGAAATGATTTTTCAAAATGCATGAAACTATCGCCATTAACAAGTCAACAAAAAATCTTTCCAAGCTGATAACATGCAGGCTGAAATTCATCTGCTTGCACTTAAGCATGATTTTTACTCAGTATTCCAAACAAGGAGATAAAACATTTTAAAACGTCATTTATAAAACATACTGTAATGCACTTAATTTCTGCAAATGACTGGAAGTTGTTTGATTCCCACCCAAGACATGCTGTTTGTCTTCTAAGCCAAAAATGGTAAAACTCCTTTAATTACCTGGGGAAAACAGATTTCTTTAAATTAAGATACTAACTTGAAAATGTACAAGGATCCTCTTTTCAGTCCCACCCATCTCCTCTAAAGAGGAAATACACTTAGCAAACCTGATTTACCCTGTGCATCAAATGCTATTGCCCCTCCCCCAAATTTTTCTATATATTGGAGAAAATAACATTTGCCTCTCAATATGATATCACCTGTTCAGTTACTGTTGCCATGCTTAATCTATTCCCTTTGAGCTTCTTTAAAGAAGTACACCTGCAGAATTCCAAAACAACTGGCTTTGATTTGAAAAGGAAAAGTCTCAGAATTGTGGATTTTCATCTCTGTACCTGATGAAATGTGTAGGGAGTTCTAGTCCTCTTTGAAGAAGCTCATAAGCCAAGCGGGCAAAGCTTTGGGAAACAGAAGAAAATAAAAAGGGTGCATACTCCTGAGAAGGAAATTACATACTCATCAAGACATTCTTGTTACTAACACTTTTAAAAAAAAAAAGTAAGAAGTGTGAGTGAGATCTCAGACATTTTAAAAAGAGAGACTGTCATTACTGAGAATTAGGCAACATCCATTTAGAGTCAGAATTAGCAGTCCAGCACCTCAGTCCTAAGCATATTGTTCCCAGCTTTGGAGGTCCACACACACGCCAATGTACACATGAAGCTCCCACACATGTGGGTTTTCCTGTTCACTTCAGTGGTACACCTCTATGTGCATCTGCCTTGGGCACTGTGAGCTGCCCTCTCTAGTGAGACATATGGTTTCATTGCACTGTAGAGTAAATTCTTGCAAGTGGGAGAGCTCCGCGTGTACATTGGAAGACCTGCAACTAGAAGGAGTTATCATACTACCACAATTGACTTGTAAATAGATCATACTGATTTCAAACATCCATTTTTTATGTATTAATTGTCCTCTAGGGAGAACAAATACACATGAAAAAGTTACATCTGAATGCAAAGTGCATACAGATAGATATATATATAGATATATATATATATAGATATATATATATCAATCCACAAATGGGAGAAAATTCTCTTCCCTTTTCTTATTCACAGCTTTTGCATACGTGTGCAGTGTTTTTCACAAGTATACCTCTATAAAAGATAGACGTTATGCAGAAAGTTAAGAGCTGATTCTAAGTTAAATCACAGCCTTATTGTCTATGGTTGGGATCATGACTTGGTTAAATCAAAATCAATGGGACTTAAGTTAGTCATGACAGATTCCATTGACTTCAGTGGGTGTACCCGAAGCATGACTAAGTCTGGATTCAACCCAATATTTCACTAGATCGTGTGTACAAACTCTACACCTCCTTACAGCCAGTCAGAATTGTAAATTGAAGTCTCAGAAGTTTAGGATTAAATATACCAAACATCTAGTCTTTAGTAAACACTGGAAATTTTGACAAATTGTCTGTATTGATTAGGGACACCCGATAACTACTTAGCTAATATTTACTCTTCCATATAGGTATAGTTTAAGTCCTTCACAGCCTGAGCCTGTTTGGTGTACATACAGTGGCTTTTGTTTCTCCAAAACGGCTCCTAGTCTAGGCAGACCCAGAGAGTAAGCCTGTTTTGTTTTTTCCCATTGCCCCCTCCCGTACTGTTAAGAAACCTAGAGGCCAGAAACTATTGGTAAAGTTTAGGCCCAGCTATTCTGATGACGAAGAGAGGCCATGGCAAGATGACACATAAATGAAGGGGCTACAGTTAGAAAGAGTTGAAAGCAGGAAACTTTGCCCTGATCAGAACAGTCCAATATAAAATAAATCCATCCCTTAGAAGGTTTTCGCTTTTTCTACTTTAGATAGACATTTTTTTAAAAATAACAATAATACAGAAACAGACTATATGTATCTCGGCCAACGTATTAACATTAGCAAAATGATCCTTCCAATAAGTTATTGATTGCTTTTACCAATTATTATTATGGTCATTTTTCATCCTCCCCCCCCCCCCGCCATCCCCCAAATAATAATAATTAAAAAAAAAAGATTGTGGGAGGACACAAGTGGAAATTCCTGGAAGTTGTCTTCAAAAGTTCCTTTGTAAAAGCCATTGAGCCACTGTTCCTGTTCCATTGTGCGCCTCTGACCTTATTTCCTCTTTAAGAAATTATTTGTGGGTGTGACCTACTTAGTATAATTCTTCCAAAGCCCAATCCAATATTTTAAAGCTAAAATTAAAATGTTTTTAAAGATTTCTCTCTCTCTCTCTCTCTGCTTTTTCTTTTATTTATTTTTCCTAAATTCATTAGCTTCCTTTTTTTTTTTTTCATTTTCTGTGCTTCTCTTCCTTGTCTCCAGTTTTACTACCTGGTCCTTCCCCAGAGGTGTGCCTGTTAGCAGAGTTGTTGTTCAAGAACATCTTGTCCATGCCTTTGAGAGCTTCAGTCAGGTAGTTCTGGAGAGCAGTCAGGGCAGCGCATATGGCTGGGGACCCAAAGCCGTGGGTGATGAGGCTGAAGTGAGTCAAGCAGCTCTGAATCCCTGGTTCCAAGATGGGGCTGGGCCTGCTATTGCCAATGGGTGTCCTGTCCTGGGCCAAGAGATCTGTAAATTCTTTACAAAGTTGCCTGTGGAGGAGGAAGACACAGAACAGATGAGAAGAGCCAAGGCTGGACACAATCAGACAACTGCATTACTAACATTCCGTAAAAACATACTGAGCAGGATCTAACAATTGGAGCAATAACTCCCAGGACGTATGGGTGAGTTGCTTTGCTCTTTGCATTTGATTGCTTGTAAAAAAAACCCTGTATTTGTATTGTGCTCTTCCTCCAAGGTGCTCAGCGTATGGAGATTATTTTTTCCTCACAGAATCCACGGTGAGCGCTTGTGAGAAGGACTGCCAATGAGCTTCCAGGGATTTGAAGCCAGGTCTCTCCACTCCAACATATTATCCACTATCTCACATTAACCCTTAAGGGGTTATTCTCATGGAGGAAAGCTCTTGTCCTTTGGCCTTTCTATTTGCCAGAGCAATGGGACAACTTTAGTCTGTGCGTTGGATGGTGTTCTGTTTGACACCGCCTGAAATATTTTTATTGTTATAGGCATAACGAAACATTTTTAATTGTATGTGATCACATCATGCATGTCACTGCAAATTTTGCATTTAGACGTGTGGATTTTGAGTATTTCTAGTATTAGAGTCATAGCATTTAAGCCAGAACTGCGTGTGAGCACTCCAATGCATCCATAGAACTTCTGTGTGAATGAATTCCAACATCCACTTCCACACAGGGGGCATGTCCATGGGCACACCGCTTGTGTGAAGGGACACTCACACAGTTTGAAGGTACCAAAATGTTCCCAACCAAAAAGCAGGGGCGGGGAGATAGATTAAATAAAATCAATGAAGCTTAAGTTCCATGCACACTTACTTAGGAGTAAGTGCCACTGGACTGGATGGGACTTACTTCTGAGTAGACATGCCTAGGATTGCCCTGCTTGTCAATTAGTTTTCCCAAGGCAACACCACCCACATGTCAGCCCTTTCCTCCTCCATCCGCCTGGTCAATCTGCGCTATTGTGGGCCACTAGCAGAAAAGCAGTGCAATGTAGAAAAGGTATCTGACCATAACCCAAACAAGAAACTCTGAAATCAAGATGTCCCTTATACATATCCAGTTAAACTGTGCAAAAATATGTGCATGGTCCTAAGCTTACTGAGAAAACAAGCCAAACACACACACAAAAGAAAAACAGAGAAGGAATAAAGGAGGAGTGTTTAGAGGTATATCTGTTCTATTGCCAGCTATGGTTCTGGCACTAAGCTACAACGGGTTTAACAAGATCTGTTCAAGCAGGTTATTTATTTATTTAAAGCATTTTTATAGCGCCGCCTCACCATTTCTGGCATCGAGGCGCTTTACAATAACATATAAAACAATTCCATTAAAACCCTCAACCCACTTTAAGACAATTCCATTAAAACCTTCACCCTCAAACCGTTAAAAGCCCTCGACCCCCAATTTAAACCACCCCCTCCCCAAACTCTTGTGAAAATAAAAACGCCTTACAAAGGCGTTTGAAGCAATTGAGAGTGGGAGCCTGTCGAATCTCCAGGGGCACATTGTTCCATAACCGGGGGCCAGCCACTGAAAAAGCCCTGGCCCCCGCACATTCCAATTTGTAGCGGGGGACCATCAGGGCACCCTGCTCCTGAGAGCGAGTCTGCCAATGGTGAGACACAGGAGAAAGGCGAGTGCTCAGGTATCCAGGACCCAAGCAATGCAGGGCTTTATATATGGTCAACAAGACCTTGTAGCACACCCTAGCAGCCACCGGCAGCCAATGGAGCTCTTGAAGCACCAAAGTGATGGAAGACCACTTCGGGAGCCCCTTGTACATTTTGTACAGCTTGTAGGCGTTGGATTTGCTTCAAGGGAAGCCCTGTATACAACAGATTGCAATAGTCCAGTCTGGAAAGAACCAGGGCCTGGACTGCGGTGGTAAGATCAGCCTCTGACAGAAAGGGGCAAACTTGGCAGAGCGCATGTAGTTGATAAAAGCAACTCCGAACCACGGCCCCCACCTGTGATGACATAGTTAGGGACTGGTCAAGAATAACACCCAGGTCCCACGCCTCAGTCACAATCCTTGGTCGGATTCCTGAAATAGACAGATCTACGAGCTCCTGCCTCAAATCTGCCAGCTGTTGACCTCGGCCAATCACCATCAGCTTAGTCTTCTCCGGGTTTAGCTTTAGTTTACTCCTAGACATCCAGTTACAGATCTCAGCCAGGCACCAAGACAGAGTAGCAACTGCCTCGCTGAGGTCAGACCCCCACTGAAATGTAAAGCTGGGTATCATCAGCATACATATGGTACCTCAGCCCATGGGTTCCCAAAATGAAGCTTTTCAGAGTGATTGATCCAAACGATGACATGCTCTTAGGGTGGGAGGCCACTAGTATTTGCATTTTATGGATCAGGAACATAGACTTTTCCAATGTTAGCCAAAATGTCCATGACTGATTAGCAGTTCAGCTATGTAGAGAAGGGATTTCAAGGTCTGTCACCACGAACCTTGTCAATTCAAGAAAAAATAAGAAGAATCATGCTGGTCTATCTAGTCCAGCATTACACTTGACCATTCCCACAGTGGGTTAGAATTCCTAAACTGCAGCTAAGTCAGATGTGAATGGTGGCTCTCAGATTGGAGAGTATTCAGAGAAAATAGGAATCAGCCTATAACACGACTGTGATATATCTATACAGAGCGGCACACAGACATTGCAGGGTGTTTTGCTCCTAGAAAGGGTTAGTGAGGAACTCAGCACTAGGGCATTTTTCAGAACAGGAGCGATGACATCATCTGCTGGAGTACCAGGTTAATTGATAGATCTTCCATGGTCCAGCAAGTGAAGATGGTGATAATAAGGCTTTCAAGTGTTGAAATGGTACCACTCCTTTGTAAGATGGTTTGAATTTGTAATTGAAATCTAAAGGTTGAATTTCAGCTAGCTGGGGTTCTTTTGTTTAATCTCAAATGTGATTTACAAGTTGAACATAAGCACAATTTAGTCAAGTGGAGCTTACTCCCACGTAAGTATTGCATAGGATTGCAGTCATGTCCCATAAAGTTAATTGTGAGATGTTGCTAGTGGCTTGTTTGTTTTGTTTGTCTGGGTTTTATGATGAATTTCTGAACCAGACCCTTGGCTGAACCAGACCCTTGAGGCCTTCAAGGGCAGCTGGACAACCACCTGTCAGGTATGCTTTAAGGTGGAGTCCTGCATTGAGCAGGGGGTTGGACTCGATGGCCTTGTAGGCCCCTTCCAACTCTGCTATTCTATGATTCTATGAGTATAAATAATCAAAAATAATCCCTCTTGGGGGCTTGGCCACAGATTCTCCTTGTAGGTGTGGCTAGGAAGGTTTTCATGAGGATCCCCTGTATGTCAAGCTTTTCCACTGGACCCCTGGAAACGGCTAGACAAGGATTCTGTCTCCTGGGCAAATTAAAACGTATGTGTGTGTGTGTGTGTGTGTGTGTGTGTGTTGCATATACTTCTTTGAAGGAGACCTACATAACTTTTAGGTAGCAGGGCACCAGCCCCCAAGACTTCTTTCCCTTCCCATGGCATAACATATTTGATAACAGGCCCAATCCATCAGTTCAGGTGGGGTTGGCATACCAGCAGTGGAAGCAAGTCCAAAGCAAGTCAAATTGTTTTAATTGCTGACCACCATACTCCCCACCCCTCCAAAAAAGCTCAACTTGCATGGACCATTTTCAGTTTGCTGTGAGTAGAGATGTACTGGTTTTGTTAAATACTTTCCACCTGTGTTTTGTGAGTTGTCAGGCATCTTTCATTCCGTTGCCCTCTCACTGATTGAATCAGATTTATTTTAGGGATGTATGAGAATTTCATTCCACTTGCACAAGGGCAGTTGCTCATTTGCACAAAATCTCTTCGCTTCCCCCATCAAAACACTCTGCAGGTCCACAAGGAAAAAGCCAAACTGCTGAGGAATCTACAGGTCAGATTCAAAAATCCAAACTCATTTGAATTTGATGTGGATTTCTTCAATATCCATCCATTCTATGCTTTAATAAGAGTCAGGGCTCATCTGCACCAAGCAGGATATTCCACTATGAAAGCGGTATATAAAAGGCAGGAGCCACACAATTGCTTTATAGAGGTACAAAAGTGCACTGACAACTGTTGGGGCCCATGACACATCTACACCAAACAGGATATAGCACCACGAAAGTGGTATGTGGTATGTGCCAATGGGCCCCAACGGCTGTCAGTGCACTTCAACACTGCTATAAAGCAGTAGTGAGGCTCCTGCCTTTTATATACTACTTCATACCACTTTCATAGTGGAATATCGTGCTGGCATTGTGTGTGGTATACTCAAATTTAAATACTTGCTCAGCCATGAATTATTCAGGCTAACCTTGAGCAAGTCACTACCCTCAGTCTAATAACCTACCTCAAAGGGTTGTCGCAAGAACAAAGTGAGATAGTCAATGTACACTGTCCTGGGTTCCCTGCACTCCCCTTGAGCTGCAATTGCAACAGAAGACATACTTTAAAATGTGTTGCTTACAGTATATATCTGTCCTTCCTCTCTTCTCCCCTCCCCCACTATTTTTCTCCATTCTCTGAGAAACTAAACATACACAAATGACTAAAATGGTGGCGTGAACTTTGTTGTGGTGCACTGCCCGCCTCAGTCAAAGACCAATGCTATAAATGGTCACTGCTACAACACTGAAGACCAATGCTATAAAGCAGTTTGCCCTAACCTGGTGCCCTCCAGATGTTTTGGACTTCAAGTTCCATCAGACTCAGACAGAATGGTCAATGGTCAGGAATCCTAGGACCTGGACAACCATCTGTCAGGTCTGCTTTAGGGTGGATTCCTGCATTGAGCAGGGGGTTGGACTCGATGGCCTTATAGGCCCCTTCCAACTCTACTGTTCTTTGATTCTAGTCCAAACTATCTGGAGGGTACCAGGTTAAGTAAAGCTGAGAGCAAAGAATGAGAGCAGAAAGCAGACTAATATGAAACTAGGAAGACTGCCTTAATATGCAATAAAACACCGGTTTCAAAGCCATGGGGATATTTCATTAATCTTTGAGCTATTGGCAAGACCGTGTGAAAACAATTAAACACGACTGATTTAAAATGTTCATTATTGAGCGGTAAATGCAGGCTTCTAGAACATAACAGGGAGCAGCCTTATCAAGAGAAAGCAACTGGGGGATGGTGGTGGGGTGGGGGGTAGGATAGGATGAGGCCCTGGTTAAATCAAACTGGCTGCTCCATTTGCCATGGCAGGAATGTTATCATCAGTCTGTTTTTGCGAAGCTAAGAGCACAAGCAAAGACATGATTCATAGTTCTACATCCCCACACTTTGACAAACATGTGCATTATTTGTATTATTCTTTTCATTATCCTTCACCTTCATGATTGTTCTTTTTCAACTTTGGTGCCATATAGAAAGACAAATCTGTGACCTGACCTCTGCAGCAACTGAAGTACTTGTCATCGGGCCCAATATTTTAAATTCTAGCGGCTAATAGGTGCACAGAGGGTTCCACCCCACCCACCCCGCCTTTAGTTTACAAACAACACTATTTGGTCACATCAGGAAATCAGAATTGAATGCTAATTAACATTCTGCTGGCACAGCTCCACTCACTTCCTTACTGCTCAGGACTTCAGCTGAATGGGTATAGTGGCAATATGGACAAGTAAGATAAATTCTCCCCATTTTTTAAAATTGCAATACAGCTCACCAATATATGCTCACTACAATTGATTCAAGTAGATCCAATGGATGCAATCCATAAAATGGAATGAAAGACTACTGACTTTTTCAAGGAGATGACCCTCTAAAGCTCATGGATCCTAATAGAACAACTTCCCCAACCTGAATGTTGTCCAGATGTGTTGGACTACAATTCCTATAATCCTCAGCTAGCGTGGCCCATATCTGACCATCTTCAAACCACACAGCCATTTGTCATGATGGCTGGGTGATTCTGGGAATTGTAGTCCAACACATCTGGAGGGCACTGGGTTGGGGAAGGATGCAGTTGAACCTATCTCTTGTATGAATGCTTCAAAATATGGTGCAAGGCTGTTGATTACACCACCCATCTTCTACACAGGACGAGGTGAGTTCACAAGAAGGCAATAAATATAAACAGTAGTGTGAACTAGTCATGAAATTATGTTAGATACAAAGCCATACTATGATATAAGCTGTGATGTCTCGAAATTGGAGTCAGTTGAAGTGTTTCAGATGACGGAGAAAGTTTAAGGTCTGATGTGCATGCCTTATCCATTGGAAACACAAAAAAGAAAAGAAAAAGTGGAAACTTTGAATTTGCAGGCCAAATGATAACGAATCAAATGTTTTCCATCTTCACAGAGCAAAGGCGGGGTCTGTTAGCAATTAAAGTTCTGGGACATTAATATCTTTTGACCCTGCAGAAAAGGGCAATCAAATTCCAATCACGTCTAAAAAACATCTGGACAAATTTGAGCAAATGATTTTTCAGCCATCCATATATTTCTTTAAATTACGCTGTCAACGGAGCAAGCCACATCCTAGGGCACGAAATAAATGAGATCTGTTTGGGGTTTGCCTGCAAGACAGAACGTGTGGGAAAACAGGCAGCCTATACTACCAAAGGCCTAAGCCCACCATAAAACACCAAACAATATGGCACAGGAGCCAAAGGGAGGCATAAATCAAACAAATAGAAAAGCTATTGTAAAACTTTCAATGAGCTAGAGAGAGGCATCTAAATATAGCAGCAGATTTAATATCCCCCCCCACCTCGCTGCCCCCCAGCTGCTGCTGTAAAAGCGTCAGATCTATGGATGATTAACAGTAAACATGGGAAGGCATAGGGTGAAATTTATTTTTTCTCAAGTTGGATGGATAGCCAAGAATCCGACTGAAATCAACTCAGGCTTTTCCACGACAGGGAATTCAGCCCAAGGTCACCCTTCCTATGGAAAGATGGACCAAGAGAGATGGGAGTCATATTTTGCCAGTTCACACAACCAATTTGGCATGATGTTAATGTTACTGAGGGCATCTCAGCTGTTGTGTGAGAGACTGGTAAAGTGGCTTTATGATTGATTTATCAGAACGCACAACTTACATCTTAACCCCCATTTGTCATACGTGGCAGCTGAGTTGTGGTATGACTCAAGTTCCACACTGTGCTCAGGATTACATGACTGTACAACTCAATGCCATCTTGTTCATGAGGGTCCCCCACCTCAAACTGCATTTTTGTCCGAAATATAGTAGACTCTTACCTCACTGGCTCAACCTCTTGCAGTGTTAGGAAATGATTCTATGGTGGCAACAGGCAAGCACAAGGAGTTTTCTAGAGTACTTGCGATGGATGGCCATAGTACCCCAGGAGTAACTACTGTAAGAAGCCTACACACTAAGCATATGCCTTGAATGCACTTTCTTTTTTCACATGGATCTGGCAATGTCTGGATGCAGGAACTGTGGGTGGGGCCAACAATTGTGTGCTTCCTTCCAACCCAAATATCAGCCAGACGGGAGAAAAACATTCAGGTATCACTGGCCCTTCTCACAAATGTCACTAGAATAGCAAGAGAAGAAGCAACTAAGAAGTGGCTGGCTAACACATTGTTCCAGAAAACATTTGTCACAACTTTGTGTTTTTGCTTTAGGTGGTACAAATGCTAAGGTCAGCCCTGACACAATTGTTTTACCATGACCACACAAGTCCACCTAATTCACAGTTTCACAATTTTCAGCATGTTTGTGTTAACGGAGAAATGCAAGAACCAAGTGGGCCACTATACACGAATAAGTGCACAGCAACAACCCAAATTGAATGGATCTGCACAGCCAAACTGAAAGGGACAAGACAGCAAGGATGTGCAATACCATGACAAATTAACAATATTTGGACACAGAGGCAACAAAAATTTGTACACATGCAGAAATAGTTAGATACCACATCAGAGTTACACCTAAACTTGAGAAACACTCTTTCTCATCTCATCTCATGAAGTTATTTTCAAAATATTCATTAATTGTAATCGTTCTGCTCTGTATCAGGAGGGAGTCTTGAAAAAGAAGTTGCTATACAACCACTAGAGTGATCTAACTTTTCACAGAAATGTTGATTCAAATTATTAGAGGATGAGAAAGAATGAATATAGAAGAACAGGTAGATTTTTATGGAAACCCCAAAATAAAGACAGAGGTATTAACTCTTAAGGAGGATTCTTAGCATGCACTTTTAAAGTAAATCGTATAACTTTTGGAAGTGATCCCCTGAGTGTTTGTGCAAAAAGCCTGTTGGAATTGATAATCTATGTAATGTGGGGGGTGTGTGGAAAATGCACCCATCTGCAGAAAGGTTGTGATTTGAGAAACCTAGAGTGTTAAAGATGGAAGACCAATAGTGTCAATTTACAAAGTCAAGACCTACGGACATCCTTTGGAAAACTTTGTACACTCGTAAGTACTTCACATATGTGATCCTTTCAGCCTACTACTTGTTGTCCCACTGCCATATTGTTCTCCTTGAAATCAATGGGACTTGCTTCCAAGTAAAAATGCATTCAAGATCAGGATGTAATTCCCCACCACCCCACACACAAGTGTCCTGGCTTTAATCTCAATTCTAAGAGGATGCTACAAACATTATTGAAACCCAGTATGGCCGCCATACGCAATCCCATTTTGAAAACATTGTATGTGCCTTCCCAAAAGAATCACTTGTATGAAGTGGCAAACTACACATACATTTTCTTCATGCTGCCCCAATAAAACCTCACAACCCCCTCCCCCCACAAAAAAAAACCACCATAGAAAAAGTTACCTGATCACGAACATGGGGTCAACTATTTTGAATGTGGTTAGCATGAATAATGCAAATCTACTGTAAATCTGAAGCCAAATATTTTGCGTTTTTTTGAAATCAACATAGGAGTCCAGGGGCCACTCTACACCAAGCGGGATATAACACTTATGTAATGTGTCCTGGGCCTGAACAGTTGTCATAACCATTATAAGCCGTTATAAGCAATAGTGTAGATCCTGCCCTGGTCATAGCCAGTCTTCCATTCAAGCCTTTTGTTGGCCAAGTTTTACTTCTTCCCGCTCACCTTTAACTAATTCCTCTGGACCGCTTCCACTCTCTCTTCTTCCAACCCCTCTGCTTTTCTTCACCTGTGACCTCCTCATGCTCCCTCCACCCCTTTTAAGCCCGTGTTTCTTCTACCACTTTTTAAATACGCTGTTCTGCTTACCCAGCTTTTGTCTAGGACCTGTGTTATTCAGCCAATTTCTTCTAGAGACTTTCTAGTAGTTTGACTCCGACCCTCCCCAGCTGACATTAGAACTCTTCAAAAGGTTTGGGTTTCTTACAACAGAAGCAGAATGTCTAAAGAACTACCACCCCATCGCTAACATCCTCTTTATGGGCAAGATGCTTGAGCATGAGGTGGCTGGGCAGCTTCAGACATTCTTAGAGGAAACAGATTATCTGGACCCATTTCAGTCTGGTTTCAGGCCAGGGCATGGCACTGAAACAGCCTTGGTTGCTCTGACTGACAACCTACTCTGGGTGAAAGACAGGGGGAGTGCTACCCTGTTGAACTTCCTGGATCTCTCAGCGGCTTTTGATACCATTGATCATGGTATCTTACTGGATCGACTCTGCGAGGTGGGAGTAGTGTTCGTAATGACATTTAAAGCTCTAAAGGGCTTGAGACCTTGATACTTGAGGGAGCGCCTCTCCAAGACTTGACATCTATTGGAGGAGCCCTCCTCTGTGTTCCACCAACATAAGACATACACTGCAATGGGACATGGGAAAGGGCTTTCTCTGGCTGTGGAGGCCCGACTGGCACCAGCACTAGCCTCCTTTTGGCACCAAATTAAAACATGGCTTTTTAAAAGCCTCTGATGGCTAAATTCACCAGGGTTGCACATGGTTTTATTTCTTTACTGCTTTTAAATTCTATACTGGTTTTAGCTTGATTAATGGTTTAATTTGTTTTTAGCTATGTATATTTTATTGCTTTACACTGTTTGTATGATTTTATCTGTATGCCACCCTGAGATCCCAGTGATATAGGGAGAGATACAAATGTTTTAATAAATAAATAAAATAAGTTAAAAAGAAAGGCAAGACAAGGCCAGGGGCTGTCTATACGTCTTTTAAGCCCTGCAGTGGCTGCGCAGTGTTGTTGGGTCAGTGATACAACACAGAATCAGAGCGGCAGTCACCATGGGACTTTTCATCAAAGCTTGGGAACTTACCCCAACTTTTTTCTTCCAAGCGAGGTCACCATGGCCTTTCTGGCATGTGACCTTGCTCCGAGTTCCAGCTGGGGCGAGGGGGTATGGCAACCCCTGATTGGTTGCTGGAAGCTGGGCAGAGATGTGTTAGTTAACTTCTCTGATGCTGTGTTAATTCACCCCAATTTATATCCGAAACCGCACATTTCTGTAGGGAGTTTTTACCCTTTACTTTGCTGATGCTCCACTGTGTATCTTCAGGTTATAATTTATTTATTACATTTATATACCGCCCCACAGCCGAAGCTCTCTGGGCAGTTTACAACAGTTAAAAATGGTAAACATTAAAAAAGTATACAAAAATTTTAAAAAAATCAGAAACATAAAAACAACAGTATAAAAACAACAGAATAAAAACAGTATAAAACAACAGAATAAAAACAACAAATAGAGACCTGCTGTGGTCCCTGACAGTTTGCTCTTATGGGGTGAAATTGGGGTGGAGGTGGTCTCCTAGGGAGAGCCCCCCCCCCATTTCACACCATTCCAGAGAACTGTCAGCAAATGCAGCAGATCTCTGTTTTTATAAACTGGAGATGCACAGCGGTGCATCAGCAAAGTGAAGGATAAAAGTTCCCTTCACAAATGCGCAGATCCTCCTTTCAGATCCTGCTCTGGATTACTTGGGATTTTTGCTTCTTCTCAGAACAGTGGACATAATGAGGGGAGGGGGTGGGAGCTATTACTCTCTCTCTCTCTCTCTCTCACACACACACACACACACACACACACAGAAGTATGTTTTTCGCGGCATTGAAAATCTGGGTTTTAGGGACAGCTAGCTCTGCCTATAACACTGATAAAGCAGAACCAATTTCATCATACTGCAGAGAATAAGAGCAATAAGCTTCCCCCCACCCGCCATGCTCATCAAGATGAAGCCTGGAAATACTGAACTACATATATGAACCCACAAAATACTGTACTTACTCACACACACACACACACACATTAACTCACAGGGTTTCTGGGCCTAACACCGTAGAGCCCTTTTCAAATACTAGATCTGCTTTCACATGGACCCTTTGCTACTAATTTACTGCTAGAATTAATTATTCTGCTCACACTGCACCCTACACTTCACCAGGATAGTTTTGGTCTCCAGCTACCACACTGAGATCCAGAATACTTGAAGAATTACTCCAAAAATGTCATCACTTTTAAATGCTGCATGTTCCAAACTCCCTTATCACATTACAAGAAAATGATAGGAGAGCCACAACCATTTCTTCCAGCTTCAAGGGTGCATTGTGTGTATGTCAAGAGCATGGCTGAACACTCATGATATAGTCCTACTTCTGGAGGTAATCAAGTCTGGCCTGTAAATTTATTTTGTACCATGTGTAAGCCACTTTGGTGGGAAAGCAATACAGAAGTGTAAAAAAATAAGCAAACCTGTCAAATCAAGCAGTAGTCAAATCTCAATTCAGCTTGCCATGCAAACACTACAAAAATGAAACTGTTAACTAAAGTTATACCAAGGGGAATAAATCTACAAGGAGGAAACAGTTGTGGCAAATTTTGAATGCAATTTAAACTGCTCCCACAGAAAGAAGCCTGCTACACTGTCAAAGGGCGAGGGGGAGGGAAATAAATTCAGGCCCAAAACCCAGGCAATACTTTAAATCTGTATCTAGCAAATACCTCTTTATTTATTTATTTATTTATTACATTTTTATACCGCCCAATAGCCAAAGCTCTTTGGGCGGTTCACAAAAATTAAAACCATAATAAAACAACCAAGGGTTAAAAGCACAAATACAAAACACAGTATAAAAAGCACAACCAGGATAAAAACCACGGAGCAAAATTGATATAAAATTAAAATACAGAGTTAAAACAGTAAAATTTAAATTTAAGTTAAAATTAAGTGTTAAAATACTGAGAGAATAAAAAGGTCTTCAGGTGGCGACGAACGGAGTACAGTGTAGGCGCCAGGTGGACCTCTCTGGGGAGGTCATTCCACAACCGGGGTGCTACAGCGGAGAAAGCCCTCCTCCTAGTAGCCACCTGCCTCATTTTCATTTTTACTCTTGTTCATTTTTATTCTATAGTAGGCCCAGACGAGTAGAGTAGGGGCTGGTCTGGGTCTTAAAATCCTCCTATCCTCCATCCCAATTAAAATTAGGGGCCCTGCACCTATTCTGAAGTTTAAAAAGGCCGTAGCTACTAGATCTGGCTTTAAAATGACATCTGTTTTGGTCCCTCAAGACCTGGATCTTGAAAACAAAGCATGTTCTAGGATGATTTCTACTCACTTTGTGGCAAGCAGCATATTCTTCCTGGAGTGGAGATCAGTGGGGTCTGTATGTTGTCTGTTCAGGTACTCAGAAACAGCTTTGGCTGGGAACTCAGTTTCACAGATGTATCCAAAATCCCGAGCTAAATGTACAGCTTCTCCTGGGGAAAGACGAGCAGCTTTGATCACCATAGGTCAACTAGGTTAATGCAATCTACAATCCATCTAAGCCAAAGCTACTACTTATTGAGACAAATTTATCATCCAACCCTTAAATTTGTCAGGCCAACAACTAACTTCCCAGGATGTGGGATACCAACTGCTGTGCCAAGGGAACATCTCATTAACCGTTACGTTATTCTGTCATTTGCAGTTATCCCGCACGCACATCCTGGATACTGTATGAGACTGCTGGTCATACAGAAGGCAGCAGAGTTCTTGAAAATGAAATCTATTTTGATCCTTGGAGAAATGGCAGTCAAGGTAACTACATCAGCTCAACTGAAAGGTTGATCAGGTTGAGCCAGTTTAAATGCCATAACACCAATATAACTTTACAGTGTAAGACATGCACTGAACCAGATGTGTAGCAGTTCTGTTCCACATGGATGTATTGGTAATACTATGGAAAGAGTTGCTCAGTTAAGTCCTTTGAAGCCCCATTGATTTCAAGGAGAGATATCCAATACTTCCATCCAATTCAGTAGGCATGTGCTCTGCTCCGATTAGAACCGGAGAATCAGAAGCGAATTGGCCTGCTCCGCCTTGCCCAGAGGTGGAGTAGAAGTGGACCGCGGACCCCTAAAAGCAAGGCAAAGAGAAGCGCCCATTTTCGGAGCGATCCTCTTTCCGCGGACCGCTCCGATCGCCATTTTGAAACATTTCGCCCATAGGATTGCATTGTGGAAAAGAAAAGGGGATAACTGTGTTGTTTTTGAAGCTATATTTCTGAAACTTCTTGTGCTTAGAGAGTCATGGCTAGGGGTCATTTTGAGCCTACTCTCAGCTCTCTGCGTGGTGCGGTTTGCTTGCTAGAATTTTTTAAAAAGTAGGGTAAAGGCGGGAAAAAGATTACCTTTTCGATTGCTATGGGGCAGAGTCAACTCCCGGTCATGATCACATGATCCCAAAGTTGGAGGAGGGGATAGGCAAAACGGGTAACTTGGGATTCTGGGAAACTTCTCTTTCTACTCTGAACGGAGTTTTCCCAGTGTTTTTTAAAACAGTAGCTCCACCAGATGCACAAACACATACTAACAGATAGGAAACACACAGCAGTGCTACCCACCCTAACTTTGGGGAACAACTGAATACATGTGGTGCAAGGGGATGAGCTCCCCTAGGGCATGTGGACGTGCCCTCACTCTCCTGTACTTGGAGGGCCATCAGAGCCCTCCTAAAGAGTAACTCAGTGGAGCAATGCCTATCATGAGTTGAAGTGAGCGTCAAATGGCTGATGCTTCCCCCTTTGGGCACGTCCACCACCACCCTCTTACTGGTAAAAGACAGATATAGCCTTTTTAAAAAAGTTTTTCTTGTTGTTTATTCAGCAACACTGCTGCTTTAAATTCCACCCCTCCTTTGTTTGTTTGTTTATTTATTTATTCCATTTTATATGCATTACTGGCTTATCCTTGGCTCACTTCCTTATGCCCCCAGAAATGTCTGCTGCCTGCCTGCCTTCCCTCCCACCTCCCCTGCCCGCCTCGCAGGGATGGTTTGTGTCTGGCTTTGACTCAAGGGAGAAGTCCTTCCTGTGCTCAATTAGACTTTTGGAAGTTCCAAATCCATTTTTCAAGTGTGGAAGAAGATTCATATTTAGGTTGATCTCTCTACTCCCCAATTCATGGCATGTTGGGATTTCCTTTGAAATGGCCCCATTGAGTGTCTGCAGGTTTAAGCTCTGCCAAAAATCAGGGGATGATGGGATTGCCTTGTACCTTGGCATGATTGTGGGTCTAGATGGCATCTGTGAGTGTGCCCACTTCCCTTTTTTTATCTGTCCAAATGTCAGAGAACAGTCCATGTCTACAAATGGGGTGCCCGATTTTCATAAATTCCCCAAAATTCAGGGGATGATGGGACTGCCTTGAGTCTTGCCGTGCATGTGTATCCCTGGATAAGCTATCATTGTGGTGAGTTTGAGGTTTTTAACGTGCAAATTGACGGAGCTATCGAAAGGGGTGTGAATGGGGTGCCTGATTTTTATAAATTCCCCAAAAATCAGGGGATGATGGGATTGCCTTGAGTCTTGGCGTGCGTGTGTATACATCCATGAGGTGTCATGGTGCCAAACTTGAGGTTTCTAACTTTAACAGAAAAAAAGTTGTATACTTTTTTAGCTTAATGCAAGCCTATGGGGGGGAAACGGAGCTCCGATCCGGATCCGGAGCTCCGCAGCGGAGCGGACATAGGCGGAGCGGGGGCGGAGCAAAGCGGGCCGATCCGCAAATCACAGATCTGGAAGAGAAGCGGAGCAGGGGGTCCGTGCACACCCCTACTATTCAGCAGGAGTTGAAGGCTCCCCTTTACCTGGTTTGTATCTTTGGAATGCAATTCTGATAAATCAGATAATTTATCACAAAGACGGGGTGGCCTGTGGCCCTCCAGCTGTTGTTGGACTCCAACCCCCATCAGCCCCAGGCAGCATGGCCAAAGGCCAGGGATGATGGAGTTGAAATCCAACAACATCTGGACGAACCCAGGTTTCCCTTTCCTGTGATAAATTGCAGTTGGGACTTCATACTGTGGACTGTCTCCATCTTCCACCATGACCCTCTCCTTCCCCATAAACATTGGCAAGCATTACAAATAAAACAAGATTGCACAGATGTTGCAACATATTCTTACAACTAGCTATTGAGATTTTGAGACTATGAAATGAGAGATGATGATCTCTACACTCTCATAGCAATGCAAGTCCTCCAATGAAATGAAGAGGAGGAAGAGACATTCAACCAAGGAAAGGAACCTGTTCTTTCCTTGCAGTAGAGCAGCCCAGAAGGGCACTTATTCAGCACAGCCTCACTTAATGTGAACAACTTGAAGGATATTCAAGACATCTGGTTTGTCAGAAATACAAAGCAACCTCTTATAGGGAGTTGCACCTACACGTGCAGAGAGGGAGAACATAAAGCACTGGGCAAACCAGAAGTTTCTGATGGCTGGATTTTAGCAGCACAGTAACTCGGCAGTCCTTCCATTCGAGCTGGAGCTTGACCTCCAACTGTCAATTTTGTTCATTTTTCACACAGCCCTGAACTGTGTGAAAAATGAATAAAAGAGTGCCTCTGTGCATGCACAGTATGTATCTTCCTCCCTCATTGCAAGTGGCTTTGGACGTTTGCACAACACGAGTCCAAAGGCACCCTGAGTTATCATGAGTCTGACACACCATTGAGGAATTGGATTGGGGGGGGGGATAAGCTGTGCTTTGCAAGCAGGCTTGAGCCCCCAGCAGCTCAAGCACCTGAAAAATTTCCAAATGAAAATGCAACAGCAGAAGGTCACATATGCAAGCATTGTGACATACACATTAAGAAGCCAGATTGTGGCATTTTGATCTTCGCAATTAAGCAAGGAGGCAGTGGTGATGCCCACATAGAGATCTGGGCTGCAGTCAGGGACTCAGGCTACTTAAATAGGGTGACCCTATGAAAAGGAGGACAGAGTTCCTTTATCTTTAACAGTTGTATTGAAAAGGGAATTTCAGCAGGTGTCATTTGTATATATGGGGAACCTGGTGAAATTTCTTCTTCATCACTACAGTTAAAGCTGCAGGTGTTCTGCCCTCTTTTAAATCTGGTCACTCTAGTATAGCTCCTGCACCGTTAACTGTGGTGATGAAGAGGGAATTTCCCCAGGTTCTCCATACATACCAATGACACCTGCTGAAATTCCCTTTGCTATGCAACTGTTAAAGATTCAGGAGCCCTGTCCTCCTTTTCATAGGGTCACCCTAACTTAAATAAAAATGAAGCTTAAGTACAAGTGCCTGCATGTGCTTGCGTTCACCTCTCGTGACCTGTGCCTTGTCTGCTCCATCCCTACCCTCTCTGTGTTGCCTGTTATGCTTGACTCTTTCCTTCCCTCCTCAATTCCCTCCTAGAACATGGTAATGTTTTAGATTGTGATCTGAACCAAAATTGTATTTTTGCTCATGTTGTACTAACAACATAAGAGCAGTCCTGCTGGATCAGAACACAGGTCCATCTGTTCCCACAGTGGCCAGCCAGGGGCCTTTGAGAAGCCTACAAGCAGAACATGAAGGCAATAGCTCCTCCTGCTCCTCAGTGACTGGCATGCTGCCTCTGACACTGGTGGTAATATATAGCCATCAGGACTAATAGTCATTAATAGACATCGTTCCTGAATTAAAACACCATATACTTAATGGTAGTGTACAAATAAGAAATAAATCCAGCTGATCATTTAAAGCAGGGGTGGGCAACTTGTGGTCCTCTGGATGTTTTGGTCTACAATTCCTGTCCCTAGCCAGATAGCCAATGGTGATGGAAGTTGGAGATTGTAAGCCAAAACATCTGGAGGGCCACAAGTTGCCTACCTCTGCTTCAAAGCCCTAAATGGTTTGGGCCCAAATTACTTTAAGGATCACTTTGTCCCATTCCAGCCTGCTCATACTATGAGGTCATCGGCAGAGGCCCTTCTCACTTGCCCAGTGCCAAGGGTGATGAGTATAAGGGAGAGAGGCTTTTTAGTGGTGACCCCACACCTCTGAAATCAGCTTCCACCAGCGATTCATAAAGTTCCTTTTTTGCAGGTCTCCAGGAAAGTGCTGAAGACCCACATATGTTCACTGGCCCTTCGGTAGTTCCTGGGCTGCTGATATTATTGCTAATTGATTTTAATTGATTTTAATTGAATATGTTTTTATTGATATTTTTAATTGTATTTATTTTGTAGTGTTTTTTTATATTGTTGCTGCCCTGAGAGGGTTCTGTCTTTAAATAAAATAAATAAGCCAATCCCATTAGGCAGTTTTTGTCACTGGAAAATAAATCTTACCCTAGTGCACATCTCCCTCAAATATAGCATGAAAGCTATAACCCTATGCACACTTAATCAGGGAGAGTAAGCCCTGCTGCCATCAGTGGAGACTGCTTTGGAGTAAACAGCTATGGGATTGAGTGGTTTCAATAAAAAGAAAGTTATTCTAAGTTTAAATGCCTGCCTCTTCTCAGATTTTTTTCCCACCGCTGTCAAACTACTGATGCCACATGGCAGTTTAAACCCAAAGGAGGAAGAGTGGATGCAAATGGGCACCTGAAGAACTTTTAATTTATAAAAGCAAATATGTCTAATAATTCTAATCTCATTATTTTAAAAGGGAAGCAGAAATGGCCTTCACCATGGCTATTTAATTCTCCTTATGAAACTTGCAAGAGTGACACTAGACTACCCAACTTTTGTGAAATCTGGACAGTGACAAATGGGTGGAGTTTTTTTGCTACAAGCAATTAAGGAGAAAGAGGAGGTAGGGGCAGGGACTGGGGGTGGGGACTGGCTATTGTAAGAGTGTGAGATACTGGGGCACCGGAGGCTAATTCCTAGAAGACAGGCTAAAATTTAGCTCTTTAAAAGCCAAGTGGTTGGTTTCTGTTGACTAATATGTGTGTGTGTGCGCGCGTGTGCGCGCATGTATTAGCACTCACTAATCCAATTATGTTTCCCAGTTAACTTTGAAATCCCCTCAAGATTACAGTCCACAAATGAAATACTTCACCTGATTTGAGTCATTTGGGATTACACTCTTGCATCTTGATGATCTAATATACATTGTTGAAAACAAATCCCATTGATTTGGATTGACATGATGTGCTAGCAATGAATTTAGGACTGTACTCTTAGACCTCAACAAAGGACCACCATCCGCAGACAACTGCTGTTCATCTCAATCAAAAGAAAGACGTCTGACTTCCTCAACCAACGCCTCATCTGTTCTGGACCTGGCCTCCCCTGTTTCTTAATGGTTAATTTGCAGCAGCCATTTTCCTTTTCTTTACATGCTACAGAATACCATAATTTCCCCATTAAATGGCTGCCCGTTAATCAGCCCCATCATAAAAGATAAAAAAATAGGAACCAGGAAATTGTGTGAGATCCAATAGATCCAGCCATGTTTGTTTTTTCAAATAGCTTCTTGAGGGTTGTTTGCACTGCATTTTACCTGCCTTCACCAGAGCATTCTTTGGGCCCCTGCAACCTGTGGGTTTCTTCAGTCAGTAAGTGTTGCCAATTTAGCTGCTATTGATTCAATAGGTAATGCATTTTCTAAAACTGATCTGAAATGTAAGGATTCTTGCATTTTTCTTTAGTTCTGCTCTCTTACTTAAGAAGTGTCCGCAAAATCTATATTAATATCAGAGATTCATGTTATCTACTGATTTGGATATTTCTAGAAGGAAAGCCTCCATTGCTTCTTCGTTAGAGCATGCCTCTGTATAACTGAAACATTTTCTGCAAGGCACAATTCTTCTATGCATATTTATTGGAAAGTAAATCCCACCACTAAGCACCATGGTACTTACTTCCAAGTAAATCTGCATAGAATGGGGGAGTTACTCTGCAAAGCACTTTGGTCTACCTTAAGGCGAATGGCATTTTGCATTCACACCATTTGCAGAAAAAAGAAATCTCCCTCAGCTTTTAACTTCCTTTAAACAGACAAGCACACAAAACCTCTTCCTCTAACCCGAATGGCAATTTACTCAAAGATCCACTCACCACATCATGGTAGATCCTAACAAATGTACCGTTTGACTATTATTTTGTGTTCCATGATTTCAAAAGAACCTGTTAGAATGAATGAAACTCACCTGGTCACTTCAATTGTACAATATGCTGACTGGATCGGATGCATGTTTACTCAGAAGTAAAGGCCACTGTGTTCAGTGGGAATCACTCCAAAGTATACCTAGGAATGTGACCTTAACAAGTTATTTTGATTGCAGGATCTAAACACGCCACAGGTTGAGATATGGATTGGGCCTTGTGTTTAAGGTCTTTAGTCCTCCCCACCACCCAAGGTTTATTATTATTATTATTATTATTATTATTATTGTTATTATTATTATTATTATTATTATTATTTTGCATGACAGATCTTTAATGCCACCACAGCAACAATTTCCACTCAATCCAGGAAACTTTGCGAAATGTCAAAACTCTTCCCAGCCTTAGGAGTAGCCAGGGGGTGGCGGAGGTAAGGAAATCGAAACGGACAGAGGTTCTGCTTACCTTCCACCAGGGAGGTGAGTAAAGTGACATTTGCCGCTTTGCGCCTGCCGGCTGGTAAATTCAAGCCGATTTTTTCTAACCTCTCTCGCAACGATCTGCCCCCATTTTTCGATTTGGCTCTGAAACGGCAAAGAAATGAATGCACTGATTCAAACCTCACAGAATGCCCCCAGGAAAGAAGGGAGGGGGTACTTTTAGGCAGACTCAAGACCACTGGAGCTTGAAGGGACTTTAGCACATGTGCCTGTGCCTAAATAATGCTGAGTGAGGACGTTTTGCCATTCGAAGATGAGGGTGGGCGGGTGGGGGGGAGAGAAAACAAAGAATGAAAAGAATTGGGAAAGTTTCAACCCAATCTGATCCTATGTTTATCTGGGCACGAGTGAAACTTCCAATGTAATCATTGGAAGTGTGCCATAAGACACATGTGTATGTGTTTATTAAGAACTTAACAATAGACAAAGTCAGGGATGGCATGTAACACAGATTATATAAGGATGAAGGTGAAAGAGCCCTTGATGGTGTGACTGATGCTGTTGGGTCCTGTGACAGTGTTGCCTGAACAGATGTGGGGGCAGAGCTGGCACTAGGGTCTATTGCATGGTCTGGTCCCTCTGTCTGTGTCTCTGTCCTGTGTACTATTGCTGGTTAGCATCAATTTCACAGTCTTCCAGAATTTAAGAAAGCCATAAAGACTGATCTCTTCTGGCAGGCCTACCCAGTTGAATTTTAACATGCCTTTTTAATAATGTGCTGCTTTTGCTAATGTATTAGTTTTAAATGTTTTAATTAGTTATATGCATGTTATGGTGTTTGCATTTGTGTTGTACCCCACCTCGATCCAGAGGGAGAGGAGGGTAACAAATAAATAATTAATCATCATCATCATGACATAACCATTGACACCCTTATCCTCCGTAAATTTGACTCATCTCCTTTTAAAATCATCTACATTGGTGGTCATCACCAGATCCTGTAGCAGAGAGTTTCCTAGCTTAACTATGTGCTGCATAGCAGAAATACTTCATTTTGCCTGTCCTCAATCTTTCACCATTCACCTTCGTTGGATGACCACATATTCTGGTATTAGAGAGGAATAAAGACTTCTCGCAATCCACTTTCTCCACACTATGCATGATTTTATACATCCATTATCATGTCCCCTGCCCCCTTAATCAACTTTTTCCTAAACTAAAAAGCCCTAAACACTGTAACTGTCTCCATTCTCCTGTTTAATTTTGGTTGCCTTTTTATGCACTTTTCTAGCTCTACAACATCCTTTTTGACATAGGACAATCAGACCTGCACACAGTGTTCCAAATCTGATTGCACCATAGGTTTATGTAAGGCCATTATGATATTGGCAGTTTTTGCTGCCTTTCCCAGTGATCCATAATACCATGGAATTAGTTTAGGCCTACAACTAATTCTACAGTATTATAAGGGTTGATGTTTTCATTGAGCTATTCAATGCATCCTCAAGATTCCTTTCCTGATCAGTCCCTGCCAGCCAGCTCAGACTCCATCAGTGCATAGGTGAAGTTAGTATGTATGTCCCAATGGGCATCACTTTACCCTTACATTGAACCACATTGCCTGTTTGGAGACATGCTTTTGAAGCTCTTCCTAATCCCATTTTATTTTTAACACCCTGAATAAACCTCACTGTTCCCATTTATGAATCAGTTAAAATGTAGTGGTTCCAATACAGATCCCTGGAGGACCCCACATCCCCTTATTGTGGAACTGTCCATTTATTCATACTCTCTGTTACCCTGTTACTGATCCATAAGAGGGTTCATCCTCTTATATGCCATGACTGAGTTTTCTCAGGAGCCTTTTTGGAAGTCCAAATATACAGTGTCTACCAAATCACTAATGTCCACGTGCTTGTTGACACCCTCAGAGAATCATAGAATCATAGAATAGCAGAGTTGGAACGGGCCTACAAGGCCGTTGAGTCCAACCCCCTGCTCAATGCAGGAATCCACCCTAAAGCATCCCTGACAGATGGTTGTCCAGCTGCCTCTTGAAGGCGTCTAGTGTGGGAGAGCCCACAACCTCCCTAGGTAACTGGTTCCATTGTCACACTGCTCTAACAGTATTTACCAAATAAAGCCCTTGTTTATGGAGAATCCACATTAACAGGGCATGATCTAAAATGAAGGGGAATAAAATAAAATAAAATAAAAATAAAATACCTGACTTCCTCATAACTTACATACTCATAACTTACAACAACCAGCCTATAGTCACCCTTTTTAGCCCTTCAGATATATGATCCTGTTTATTCTTATAGCAACTCCCTAGAGTCTAAAATAAGGCAGCATTGTTAGCTTAAGGGACTTGAGGGGTTGAGGTTCAGAGAGAATGTTTGCTTAAGGTCACCTAGTCTGTTTTGAACCCTGGACAACCTGGCTCACAGATCACATGCCTCACTATTATAATATACTGGCTTGAGTGGTAAATAAGAACTCATAACAGAAGCAGAGCGGACCCGATCCAAAAGGTGCAGATTGAGATCCGGAGCAGATCGGGGGGTCCGTGCACAGCCCTACTTTAAAAGACCCACTCCAAAACTTTGAATTATGCTTTCAAACAGACTGCTAGCCAGTGCAGTGTAAGAACTGAAGAGAGATGTTCCAGGTTGCTAGTCCCAGATCAAGAGCCGTGCCGCCACATTCCGGACCAATTCAATGACAGCTCTATGTACAATGCATTACAGTACTCCAGCCTTTCCCAACCTGGTGCTTCCAGAGGTTTTCTAATCCAATGGCTACTAGTCCTGATGGCTATATGTTACCTTCAGTATCTGAAGCTTGATGCCTATGTATTCCAGTTGCTGGGGATCATGGGCGGGAGGTTGCTGCTGCACTCAAGTCCTGCGTGTGGGTTTCCCCATGGGGAGCTGATTGTTCACTATGTGAACAGGATGTTGGACTAGCTGAAACCTTGGATTGATCCAGGATGGCTCTTCTTATGTTCTTAACTCCTTTCAGTTCTAACCAGCATGCCCAATGGTCAGAAATCCTGGGAGTTGTAAGGCAAAACATCTAGAGGGCACCAAGTTGGAGAAGGTTGCAGTATACTAATCAGTATGGTACCAGTGCATAGTTAACGGAATCCAGGATGTTGTGTGTATTTCCTGTGTTCTCCCACATGCATCAACAGTTACTTACAAAGCTCTTCGCATAGACCTTTACATGACCCCTGTAAATCCCACCCATAAGCACAAATCCACCTGTCCCAAGGCCTTACCTTCTAAGTACTCCTCCAAGGAGTGAGGCATTCAAACATTCTGGAGGTGAGAGACGCCTTTGAACTTCTCCAACAGTTACTTTGTACTTAGAAGTTGAACTGAGTAAGGACAGCCGCCCAGGTACCGAACAAAACACTTCACCTGTGTTCACGGACATGCCACCAAGGAAGCCATCTTTGTTCATCATCAGGGAAGTAACAGATTTTGGAGGAACTGGAACTGGGGTGAGAGAAGAGTACTGTGAGCAAGTTCACACTTCAGAGACCCGAGTCACTCAGTCATAACCACATTTGCTCAGAAGTCAAGCCCATTGATAACTTCAGCCCTGCCTGTTCTTAGATGGCTTGCTGCTACCATGGGTCAAATAGGGCATGGAATGATAAGGTGCTCCCTTCACAGGGCTGATTCTTACATAACTGCCAGTTCACTACCTGAGTGTACAACAGAGAGCTGCTGGGCCACTCCAGTACGGGGGAAAGCCACAGGTGAGGATCCATGATGATGTAATTCTTTTCCAACATGACTATTAGCAGAATGGGAGCAGCTGTTTGGAGTATGACTCCATCCTGCACTGTCCGGTAATATTTGAAAGCCTACGTCATATACATCATATGGACAGTTGGCTACACCAACACTCCCTTCTATGCTGGTGTTATTCTAGTTCCAGGAAGAGGGACCTCTGTCATGAGAAAGAGCCCTCCCAGATGTTTCCAACCATTCACAGCTTTTCTCATCTCTGCAATGTGATAGGCCAATCCTGCTGAGATTTTTTCTTTTGCACAATGATTAGGTCTAGGAACACTGTTCTCTGTTGTATCTGGTCATCCAATTGTCTCTATAGTTCTCAAACCAAGAGAATCTTATATATTTCCCTGAACCAGGGGCTGGTTTGAGCTTATTTATTGATTACAAGTTTATAGCATCAACCAATGAATCCATTAGATAGGGTGACCATATGAAAAGGAGGACAGGGCTCCTGTATCTTTAACAGTTGTATTGAAAAGGAAACTTCAGTAGGTGTCATTTGTATATATGGGGAACCTGGTGAAATTTCCTCGACATCACAACAGTTAACGCTGTAGGTGCCCTGCCCTCTTTTAAATCTGGGCACTCTAGTATAGCTCCTGCACCTTTAACTGTTGTTAGAACTGTACATTAGAATTATCCCAGCATAGTTGACATGCAAGTTTCCATTAATGCTAGGAATGAGCTACAATTAACCCTTGGTTGATTCCTCCTTAACTCTACCGAAGTTGCCCCATTGTTTCCAAGCATACTAGTAATTAAGTAGCAGCTTAATGCAGCAGTTGGGTTTTAGTACACCACTAAATGGTAAAACAGAATGTGTAACCAAGACTTGTCCCTCTTCGACTGCCCCTGCTGCACCCTAGCAATGAGAGATTCACAGCATGACCTACTAACCTACTGAGCCAGAGATCTTGGACTGAAACTTGCTTTGGATTAAGTTACATTCAAAAAGCATTTTAGTTTAACTTGTTTCTGGGGCACATCCATAAATGTAGTTAAGACAGACAAAGATGAACTTCTAGGTTGTTCACTACACAGCTTTAGATTGTGTATAATGCCAAGGAGGGGGGAATGGTTATACTCAGAGTATAATAATAATAATAATAATAATAATAATAATAATAATAATAATAATAATAATAATACCTCTTCTAGGCTCTTATCTATTTATAGAAACTGTAAAATACCATGTGCACTGAAGACACTGTATATTAAAACATACTTAATGTTTTCTAGTATAATTTCACCAATAGGGAAAGAAAAAATAAAAATAATCCAAGGAGTCTCTAAATTTGAGTGGCTTTCTCTTTTTATAAGTTTAGCAGCTGGATCACTTTTGCATTGGACTGGTTTGATATTCAACAAAAGTTTTATTTTAAAAAAAATCCAAACAATTTTACTCTAACCTGGAATTTATGAAAATGTTATTTGTTCTTTGACTTAGCTTATTAGGGGAGACGAGCAACAGAGAGGAAGAATCTTTCCAATTCTGAATGAAGCAGAACTGATTGCCCCAGTTTCAACATATCTAGAATTGTAAAATACTACTACTACTAATGAAATGCTGTTATTTCCGAAAATCCTCTTGGATAGTTAAAATTATTTCTTTCAGGAAGGATAGTTATTATAAGAGAACAAAAACAAATTTTCTTCCTATATATAGACATGGGTATAAAGTTATTCTATAGCTCACGAGTCAAGAAATAAATGGAAGCAATTTCCTCATGACATGAGTTTTGTTTACTACTGAACTTAAATAGATCCTTCATAATTGTGTGCCCATGTGTAACTTATGATTTACAGCAGGTGCTCTGATCAATCAACCAATCACTTTAATTTATACAAAGCCCCCACTGCATTTTCCTCCACTTGTTTCATTTGCTGCCAGTAATTGATAACAAACCATACTTAAGGTATGTTTTATACAAGAGTTAATAAGAGCTGGCAGCGGCTGCTGCTGCTACTATTGCTGCTTCCTTGAGATCACTGCAGCTTGATATTACCTATACAAAGTGGATTTTCAAGTTTTAGGACTTCTGGCTTCCAAAAAGGAGGGGCAGTGGTCCTACTCCTACACACAGGTGCAACGGGACACTAAACACATTGCAGGTCCAAATTCTGTATTATTATTTATTAACATGTATCTACCACCTTATCTACTAAAAAAACCCAACCCTTAACATTGTGAGAACTAGTACATTTTACACTGGTTCTCATAAACAGCAGGGGAACATGGTGACTGGACTGTACCACTTCAAACTGTAAGTGGGGACTCAAATGTCTGAATGCTTTCCCATAAAAGGGGAAAAAACACATATAGAAAACTAGCTATCAGGGGGAAAGTTTACTATAATGTAACCATCCCCCTGACATGCTAGATTTCTATGACTAAGGCCTTAGCTAGACCTAAGGTTTAACCCGGGGTCGTTCCTGCCTGCTTCCTGGATCCCCTGTGTGTCATTTACGTGAACAGAGATGACCCCAGGACAATCCCGGGATAAACCTTAGATCTAGCTAAGGCCTAAGAGTGCAGTTCAAGGAAGAGCATTCCATCAAGTAATGGAACCTGCAGGATGAAGTGGGACAGCCCTGTCAGAGGTTTGCCGCCTCTTCCACTATTTTTGAAAACTAAGTCACAGACTGCAAGACCCCCTTGTGCCTTTTAAACAAAATCCCAGCTTGCATCAGCTCTATACGCAGGACTGTCCTAATATAGTCCACCATCACTATGCTAAACAGATCACAGCCTGAACCTTGTCATGTGTATACTGAAAAGTACGCATGGTTTTAGCGGGACAATTTCCAGTTACCCATGCCTAGTATAAAAGAATTGTTGCTCCATTTAGAAAGCCCCCCCCCTCTCCCTTTTTTCTTCTTTTTTTTTAACAGCAACAGAATCAAAGCACTGGAGCGGGGGAGTAAGAGCAGGCGTGTGTGTATGAATTACACCATCTCCTGGGCTTCCCTTATATAAGATCGGTTGTCTTACGGGCTACCAAGTGCTAACTATTGGGAAAACGCCAACTCTGTAACCTCAAGGCAGAGGATAGACAAAATAAGCTTTCCCTCAGGTTTTATTACAAAATATTTCCTACTACCACACCGGAATCCCACAATAAAGCGCTGTAACAACTACAGAAATCCCAAACCCGGGTTAGATTTCACCGATTCGTGCTGCCGGGTGCGGATTGGACAGAGATTTCAATGTAAACAAACCGCTGTGAGCGGTTTTCCCTTCTGAGAGACGAAAATTGGCTCTGTTTCCGATTGCGGGGTTTAATCTCGTTTATATTTATGCAGTTTGATCTATGACTCTACTAGGGTGAAGTTTTTAAGACTTAAGCCAACTCATTTCCCATCCTAAACATATTTACTTGGACGCGAATCCCACTGGTTTCTGTCAAACACTTACTTCCATTTAAGTGTGTTGGACGGAGGCAGCGAAATATTTAAAGGGACAGCCTGCTCTCACGCCTGGTCTCACGCTCGCCGGGAAATTTCATTGTCTGAACTGGGATTAATGTTCTAGTCGAAGGGTTAGCCGCATCCTTCACTGAGAGGAAGAACTCTACACATGTTCAGAGGCACCTTCTTCCTATTAAACTGAATTTCCCAGAACTTATTCCTTTCATTGTAAACAAATTCCAGGGGGCACTTCAGATTCACCGTTTATGTCTGTTTAAGATCTCACTAGTATAGTTTCATGTAATGTGTATCGCATCAGAGTTACTTCCTTTTATGATTAAAAAAAAACCTGATGGGGATATAAAATTTTAATAATAATAATAATAATAATAATAATAATAATTAATAATAATAATAATAATATACCACTGTCCTGCATTTTTAAAGCAATTTATATACCTCCATCAGGGCTTTCATGATCAAAGAAGAAAATTAACATAAGTCCATAGTGAAATATATTAGAGATAAACGTTAAGACAAAACGAAAGGCCGCGAAATCCGGCCGAACATACAGAAGACAGCGAAGTCTACGGAATCTCGGCTGGATCGAAATAAGGCGAGTCTCATAAGTGAAATCCAGCACAATGGGGTCGCCCAAACTGATCACCTAAGAACAGGAAGCAATGGGGTATACAAAAAAAAAAGTATTTTATTCCAATGAGATTTGTTATTCCAACGCGACGGGGCAGAACCCTAAGATACACTGTTATGGAGATTGTCTTGAAGAAGGACCTATATGAGATACGAAATGCGTTGGAACAGTAAACCTCTTTGCAATAAAATACCTTTGGGGTCTCCTCCATTGCTTTTTGACGTCTCAGACCTGACCTGGTTGTTTTATAACCTCCCTGTGTACGGACTTGCAAGGGGGCCCTCGTCATCCTACTCTCCTGAAGACAGGTGACCCTAAGCCCACCGTCTGCCCCTCCGACCCTGAACTGGGAGAGTGTGGGCTCATCACTCACCATGTTGTCGGCTAGTCAAACAGAAAGAAAGGTCCCGATTTTAGAAAAGAAAAGAAAAGAAAATGGACCCAACTGGACCCTTTCTGCCTCTTTAGCTGCATCCATGACGACAACTGCACTGTTATAGCGCAACCTATACATATCGACTCAGAAGTAAGTCTCACTATTTTCAATGGGGCTTCCTCCATAGTATGTTCGAGATTGCAGCTTTATCCTGAAAGTGGCTCAGAGTGTAATCCTAGGCATATTTAGACGGGGGGGGGGGGGGGAGTCCTACATTTCCCATCGTTCCCCAGCCAGGATGCTGGCAATTGTAGTAGGACTTCCTTTCCTGTCTCCACATGCTTGCGCCTTGAAGTCCAGCGTTCCTTGTCCCTTCCACTAGCCATGAGGGGCGTGTGGGCGAACAGCGCTGACAGATACGTATAGCTTGGAATGGCAGCCGTATTAAATCCAAGTTCGCAAACGTCGTTCTGCCTCCCTGGCCTTCTCCAATAGCGCTTCCGCGGAAGTCCAGGGAGAGGACTTGGGCCTCCCAAACTGCCCCTGCTACTACGGCTGGAACGAAGTACGCCTATGCAGCCCGATCTTATACACGTTTACTCGGGAGCAAGTCCCACTGTGTTCGAGGAGACTTCCTGCCAGAGAAGCGTGCACAGGATTGCAGCCTGACACCTGGAAGTCAGCCCAGTACAAAACAATGGAACTCACTTCCCACGCTTTTAGGCTAGAAGGCGGGTCTGCATGAAGTTAAAAGACGGTAACCAGGAGAAGAGCCCTCAGACCAAAGATCCACCCACTCCTGCTGCTTTCTCTCTACAGTGGCCAACCAGAAGCCCCCGGGGAAGTCCACAAGCGGGACACGGATGTAACTTCTCCCTCGTCCACGCCCCGGTAGTGGCTTAACTTAGTTTCAGATCAGCTGACTGGCAAACATCTCAGGCAGTGGGGGTCTGGTGGCTCGTATTTCGGTGGGGCTGTGATTCCATTCTGTGTTTCGGTCAGAACCAACCAAAATTCTAAAGGAGCCATCCAAGGTGCTGAACCCATTCTGGCTGGTTCTGACCGAAACCCAGAATGGATTCAGAGCCCCACCAAAATCCGAGCCACCAAGCCTCCACCAGTTCTAAGCATTCTTTCATAGTTGGGCAAATACTTTCATATCCCTCAGTCGATTGGCTGGTAGATCTGGATATCAGAATCTCATCAAACCCATTCTCTGAAATAGTAGTAAACCATTCAGGCTGCAACCCTATGCATACTTACCTGGGAGTAAGCGCCGTTGAACACACTGGGACTTACTTCCGAGTAAACATACATAGGATCGGGCTGGACATGAGAGGAAACAAACAAACAAAAAGTCTCTGCTTTATGTAAAATCTTCATCTAAGTCACACAAGTTGCGATCCTAAACCACCATCGGAATGAACAGAACTTGCCTCTAAGTGATGAAATCCTAAGCATGTTTAGACAGGAAAAAAAGTTCTACAACTTCCAGCATTGCTGGGAACCCCCCCCCCCCCACACACACACACCGTCTAAACATGCATAGGATTGCTCCCTAAGTAGATGTGTTTAGGATCCGAGTGTATTTTACACTGCAAAGGGACATTTACCTAGACGTTGTTTGCCTTGTTTTGCCCACTTAAATGTTTTTGGGGTGTTTTTTTTTTTTTTTTTTTTTTTTTTTTTTTTAGCAAAGAACATCTACACCCACGCACATATCTCCGGTGTCTTTTCCCTCCATCTATCTCCTGTCCCAGGTGTGGTTGCGCCTGCCTCCTCCTGCCCATAGGAAAGAAGCAGCCCTTCTGTAAACAGCGAGATAACTTGTACAAATACTTCCAAGCGCACCAGGGGCTCCTGCGAGCTTCTACAACCATATCCATTGCAATTTCATAGCTCCGGAGATGTGAGCTCTAATCTCCATTCCATCTTTTGTAAATTACCTAATTCTCCCTTTAAAAAAAGAAAAAGAAAAAACGGGGCGGGGGGGTGAGGGGGGGAAGCGAGCCTCTCAAGGAGGAAACGATGGGGATCGAGTTATCTAGATCTGTATAATTACTTTAATATTCAAGCTATTGCCAGAGGTGATGCAATTTGGAGATTTCAGTTACACAAGATACACACATTAGGTGTGTACACAAGAGCGGGGGAGGGTGATGGTGGCGTAGGTATAATAATGTACCCTAACGCAAACCTCGTCCTGTAGCTCACAATGCGTTTTAATTTTAAATCTCTCTTTCCCAAATCTTTTGCGATCAAGGGGCGTTTATTTGGTTGCTGATTTCAGTGTGGCAACGACTTTACTCTTCCAGAGCTTCGTTCAAACTACTGAACCGGTTTCAAATGCAGCTAAGGTTCAGCCCCTGTGAAGTAGTCACTGAGCTTGGGCAGAGTACACTTCCTCCCTAAATTTGCAGTCCCATGCACACTTACTTGCTTTTTATTTATTTGTTACATATCTAATCCGCCCAGTAACCAATGTTCTCTGGGCGGGCAGTAACTCCCGTTAAATCGCTATAGGACCTCCCAAGAATAATTCTCCCTCGGTTTTTTTCGGAACGAGGAGGCCAGATCACTTCAAAGGGCAGGTGGGGGCATTTTTGAACGCTTCCTCAAGCAACCCCACCCTCTGCATTTAGGACACTAACACATCCGGAAGAGAAATTCTGTATAGCCGACCCGCTCCCCGCCCGGTCATCCATCCACCCTGAAATGCTTGTTTTATTACAGTTGGAGGGGGGCTTCTCAGAACCTTAAGAAGACATTCAAAAGTATGACCCTCGCCTGAAATCTCAAATGGTACAGTCCAGCAGTCGACCACCTCGTTCTGCGGCTGCAGGATGGCTCCAAGGTCTCAAACCCATGCATTCTTAATTCGAAGTAATCCCCATAGAACTCAACGCGATTTACTTCGGAATAAATATAGGATTGAACGTCATGACTAGTCTGCTCGCCCCTTACTTGGAAACAAGCCCTATTATACGTCCGCGGGGCTTTACTCCCAAATGAATGTGGATTGTGGGGGGGGGGGAGTTCACACTATACAAACAAACCCCTTTTTCTTCTGAGAAAGCAACTTTCGCAATTTGTACCCGTTTAGCAATGCCCACGTGTTCCGATTTCCTGTTAATGTTCTATTTACTTTGATTCGAAAACCAGACATCCCCCCACCCTCCTCCAATGTTTTTTTCGGAGTGCTTCCTACCCCCCACAATTTCAAGTATGCAAACAGGGTGGTGGGTGCTTTTATTCAATCCCTAACGTGGTTAAGAGCCACCCACCCCACCCCACCCCACCCCCACTTCCCCTTCCATTCCTCTTGAGCTTATCAATAAAAACGAGAGAGCAACAGTAGCCGCTTGATTTGTTAGTAATTATGAACAATGCTGTTCCTGAAAACGGGAGCTCTTAGCCGAGCGAGATCGCTTTAAAACGACAGCAGGAAACAGCAAGGAAATGGAGCATGGAGCAACGCAGCGTGAAACTTTCGGTTCTTTACATGTTTACCATTTTCTGCGCATATATTAAGGCTGAGTTTGGGGGAGGTGAGAGAGAAAAGAAAAACGTCTCTCTATTGGGATGCTTTCCCATAACCGATAGGGGGAAACAATTGGACATCAATGGGACCCTCAAGGATCAAGGTATCTCTGAATGGCGGTAATGTTGAGTTGCGTGTATTATTCGACAGGAACATTTTAAAATATATACCAAATTAGGATGGTAATCCTGAAATTTATATATATTATATATATGATTATATATATCTATATCTATATCTATATTATGGATTATGGAAATAATCCATTATATATATATATATATATGGATAAGTTTTCTGGAACAATGGAAGTATTCCGACCTTACTAGTAAAAGTAGTACTTGACTCTAGAAGAATCCTGTTAAAATCAATTGGCCTGCACTGGAGGGAGTGGATTGTGCTTATTTACCCGGAAGTAAAAAAAATTACTTCACCCAATATTTTTTTTTACTTCACCCAATATTTTCTACTGGGTGAAGAGGGCATTTTAATAAACAACCATTTGAAATGTGTCCCCTTGAATATTATTAGACGAGTATGGCTTGCAACCAGAGCCTAGGCGGGCTTACTCAGAAGTAAGTCCTACTGCTTTTCCAGTGAAGGATTCTAAGGTTGTGACATTTTTCTCCTACAATCCGATGTCGAGTACACATTTCTTCGAAGGAAATATTTAATCGAGATCCGGAGCCCCACTACAGTTCTGAACGGATCTCTTCGGAGTAAGTTATATTTAAATCCCTCACTTCCAAGACAACCTGCAAAAGCATACGTTTACTGCACAAATCACTAAAGAGGCAGATTCCCCTGTTCGACGTGATTGTGCCTCCTCTGTGCTAGGTAGGAGTCGTATCTCAGGTTCCAACGGAATTTAACTCGGCGTAAAGGCTTTGCTGAAGGTGACAGGCTTCGATTACACCGCTCCTCCACTGGAAAAGAAAGCTACACACACACACACACACACCCAAGAGCCTCCTCGATTCAAATGGGCTGCGTGGGTTTACTCTTCAGCTCGTCAATCCAGGGCCGCCACCGATTTTAGCAAATATTTGCCCCACATTATTATTGTGCGCTGCCCATTGTTTTTCAATCTCCCTGTAAGGTAAAATGAGTTCGTCCCCGTCCAGGACAGGAAGCTTTTCTGCCCACGTTCAGCTGTCTGGAACGCTGTTTAGTGGTTTTAGGCAGTCTTCCGAAACCCGGAGAGAGGAGGGGCTCTGAGGTTACTAAAAATCTGGCAGATATATGAGAGAAAATCAACGGGGGAAAGGCTGAAATCCAATGCACACTTACCTGGGAGTAAGTCCTATTGAACTGAATGGAACGTACCCCAGTAAACACGCATAGGATTACTCTGGCCACAGCTAGACCTATGGTTTATCCTGGGATCATCCAGGGTTCGCCCCTGCCTGAGCACTGGATCCCCTGTGTGTCACCTAGATGAACAGGTTTGACCCCTGGACGATCCGGGGATAAACCTTAGGTCTAACTATGGCCTCTGTAGCTAGTCCCTCGGCTCTACAGTTGGCGCGTTAGAATCCTGTCTGCCCTGCCCTTTCCACAGGGAGTTAATTTGTAATGAAATTGTTGGGGGTGCTGAATTCAGACGGACTCCACAAAAGGCCGGCCTGGGTATCTCCCTGGCAAAAGGCTTTTGAACTCGGGTCAAATGTGCTTTTCTCGGAGGAAAAGTCGCCCTTCCTTATGGCTCAGGAAGGGGCTGTGGCCTCTGGCTACTGCTCGCCCCTCCGAATGGTAGCAGGCAGCTGCTGCCCTTTGACTGGCTTTCGCGGTCGCCGTAACCATTGTTGAATCGCCCACGTCTCCGCCTCCTACACCCAAGTTCCTGGGATAGTTTTGAAAGGAAATCAAAAGGAACCCAGTGACAGATCGCCCTTCTCGCCCATGTGCTGCAGTCACACAAAACAGAAATTTGGGCGCCGCGGGCCACGTGCTGTGCCTCTGTGTGTGCTTTTCAGAGCCTATTTATGCTCATCCTATGGATGAACACCCGGAAAAGAGGAGGAGGGGGCGGCGGTTGGTAAGCCCATACGCCTGCCTCCTCCTAGGAACCCCCTCCTCCAGGATTTCTAAGCAGGGCCGGGCAAAGCGCATAACAGGCCCAGGCCAGATAGGAAATGTAGGCCGCATTTCAAACTGCTCATTAAGTATTTTTAATCAGTTCTAAATACATATAAACTAGAACGAGTTATATATATAAAAAAAGGCAATGGCAAGCACTTTTATTCAAGATATATTCAAGACATCACCTCTTCACATTTAGAAATGCTTTACGTGCTTTTCTTTGGGCAAATTAATCAACAACAACAGAAAAGTCAAGCAACTTTGCCATGGGGGACTTAGAGTAGGCCCATGCCAACTGCCCCACTGCCCCCACCCCACCCCTCTGCCCAGCCCTGTAAGTGGTTTGCCTGTGAGATCACGATCCCCGGACGCCTGAAGCTTGGGACTACTTTAACTTTGGTGCAGCTTGGGACTACTTTAACTTTGGATGCCCGGTCTTCTCCCAACGACACCTGGCCGAGCATTGCGCACTAGCCACATTCGAAGTATACCGAGCACCAACTTCTCAAGCCCCTTTGTTTAAGAGCGGTGAATGCGGGACAGCCGCTAGACTCCGGAGCGACCTTCGCCACGCGGTAAATATATGCATTGAAAGCCACCTCTGGCTTCAGGAACGCCTCCACCAGCCCCCCAACCACTGAGACCAGGACTCCCGCGGACTCCACCCAGGCAAGAAAGGAAAGACGAGACACCCCCTTTCCCCACGTGGTGGTCCGTAATCAAAGTAGTTCAAGCGAGCCTTTTGCAGCGCAATCCTATGGGTGCCTTCTCAGAAGTATTCCCCACTGAGTTCAGTGGCGCTTACTCCCAGGAAGGACCACGCTGGAAGATCCAAGCGTGGCAGATGTCTGGGTGGGTGGGTGGGTGGGGTTCTGTTCTACATTCCCCCTGGCTTGGGGGCGGGGCAGGGCGCACAGATTAATTAGTTGTTTTAATTAATTATTTTAATATTGTATTGGTTTTATATGCTCTTTTAACTAATTTTATGTATTACATTGTGTTTGGTATTGTCCCCTGCCTCGACCCAGAGGGAGAGGCGATTATTATTATTATTATTATGAGAAAGCCCAGGGTCTGGCTCGATTTATTGCCACTAAGGCCATAACTACACCAAGCAGGATATAACACTTTGAAAGTGGTTTGAAAACAGTATATGGATCGTGTCATGGGCCGCAAGAGTTATTAATACAACCTAGTATTTGGCAAAAGGCGGAATGCAAATAAATATAATAATACTGTTATAAACTGTTATAAAGCAGTAGTGTAGATCCTGCCCAAATGCTTGAATGGTCAACCAATTGCGTGGTCTGGGTATCCCTCCGTCAACCCAGGTGAGTTGCTCTGTCAACACACGCAAGGGCGCACTGCTCACGGGATCTACGCTACTGCTTTAAAGCGCTTCATAACAGAGTTTTTCTGACAACTGTTGGGGCCCAGGACACACACGCCATACCCGGTTGTCAAACGGTAACAAAGCGCTTTAAAGCAGTAGTGTAGCTCAAAAGCTCATGTCAGGCGTCTGAAGGTGCGCACTCAGCTGCCCCAGGGGCTCAGCGCTGGTAAAGGCAGATGACGGCGGCGCTGCTCCGCATTTATAACTCCGAGGAGAACGCGTTGCGCTCCAACCCTCTTCCCCCCCCTCCCCGGTCCAGCCGCACTGGTTTCGCTGAAGACGGAGCAGATCCGCCGCGCGCGAGGCTGCAGGCCCAGGCGGACTCCTGGGACGCAGCCCCCGCCCCCAGCACCGCCGTCCTCCTCCTCCTCCTCCTCCTCTCCGGAGGCCGTGGGGGGCGCGGGGGGGGGCGGAGGCCCCGCTCGCAAGATGGCGGCGCTGGCCGAGGCCTGGCCCGAGCGCGCGCGCGCCCCTGCAGCCCCGCCGGGGCGCCTCCCTGCCTGCCTGCCTCTCTGCCTCCGCCTGCCTTAATGGAAGTCGGAGTTCGGAGCGATTTTTTAATGTCTCGTTGGACTTGGAGCCCGCTGAGGCGGCGCATCCCTCCCCAGCCCTCCCCGGACCGCTCCTTGACCGGCCCCCGCGGAACGGCGTCCCCCCTCCGCCCCTCGAGCGCCTCCTCCGGCTCCCCCCCCCCCGGCGGCGCGGAGCTCCGGCTCGGCCGCCTCTAATGGGGCAGCTCCGAGCCCCGTCGGGCCCCCGGCCCCTGCCTGGCGCATTAATAGCTCAAAGGGGGCTAATACAGAAAATTAGCCTTAAACGAGCTCTGGAGATCTCCAAATGAAAGAGCCATTTATCACGCTGGCTACCTCCTCGCCACTCGTTTGCTCTCTCTACTGGGAACAACTCATTTCCTCTTAACTAAATTACCTCAGAAATGTCAAGGAAGCCCAGATCGCAAACATAACGAGAGAGAGAGAGAGGGAGAGAGAGAGAGAGAGAGAGAGAGAGAGAGAGAGGGGAGGGGAGGGAGGGGGTGCAGCTCGCAACATCTTGCGTTTCGGCGCTGGAGTCTGCGAGCGCCTCCGCCAGGGAGGGGGCGAACTGTAGGCAACCCATCTGTTCCCCCACCACCACCTTTAGAGAGATAAGTCGAGGGAGGGAGGCCGAAAGAGATAAATATTTAAACGACTGTGCTGGAGGAGGCCTTAATAAATACGGGGAGATTCGATTAACAGTTTGAGCCAATGCATGTTTACTGCGAAGCAAGCCACACCGAGCTTAATGGGATTTGCCCTCCGAGAAGCGGGCCACGGCTGCAGTCCCCCCTCCCCGGGGGAGTAAGCCCATGGAATGGCGTCCCCGAGGGCCTGCAGCCCCGGCGCCCAAGGAACTGGCGGGCAGAAGCAAGGGGGCGACGCCTAGCAGCAGCCGGGCCTGGTTTGGGCAGCAGCTGCTGAAGAAAGCAGAGGACTGAAGCCCCGGCCGGAGCCTCTGACGATGGCGTTTTCAGGGCAGGCATGGCTGGCAGACACGTGCATCTCTTGATTACTCCTGCCACACGTGAAGAGTCGTGACAGCACAAGCGAACTGGCCCCATTGCAAATGAGCGGTGTTTGGGGCAAGGTGTTTGATTTGTGGTGGATCGTTGTCACTTGCGTGTAAGCATTTCATGGTGCCACCATCCCAGTGTCGAACAGGCACGTGTGAACCTGCTCTGACTTGGACTCCAAGGGAACTTGCCACGTCAACGGAAGCAGGATTAAGGCGTTGAGAGACATTCGCTTCGGTTTGTATCAGAGTCTTAGGCCACAGCTAGACCTAAGGTTTATCTCTGGATCATCCAGGGGTCAAACCTGTTCATCTAGGTGACACACAGGGGATCCAGTGCTCAGGCAGGGGCGAACCCTGGGTGATCCCAGGATAAACCTTAGGTCTAGCTGTGGCCTTACCAGTGGTTCTCAACCTGGGGCACTCCAGATGTGTTGGACTGCATCTCCCAGAATGCCCCAGCCAGCAGAGCTGGCTGGGGCATTCTTGGAGTTGTAGTCCAACACATCTGGAGCGCCCCAGGTTGAGAAAGGCTGCCTTAGACAGTCAAGAAGGGAAGAAGCAGATCACGTTAGAACGAAAGAAAGGAGGGGCATGCTATGTAAAGAAAAGGGGCGGTGGGGCGCTGGCAGGCTGTGTCACAGGCTGGGGCCAAGGTGGCAATAAAAGAAGACAGATTTCGCCATTACTTTCATAGGCCTCGGAGATCATAAGAAGGAGGCTCTAAGGGATGAGCTATTTGTGTTAATAATTTATCTCTATAACGCATCTTTGTCACTAGGATATTTTTTGCGCTAGAAAAATGGGGACAGATCTCCACTCCAGTTCCTCAGCGCTTTGTCTGTGGGAGAGACTAGGGAGCTTCTCCATGGATCCCTCCTGGGTAAGGCTTCAGTCCGGAGACTTGCCCACGGTCCCCACTCAGTAGCCAATTCTAGCATCGTGACCCCTGAAGGGTTTCTCTCGCCCCCCCCCCCCCCCGCTCCCTTTCTTCTTCCCAAATATACCGAGGCCTTTCGCCCTCCTTTTGCTAGTGGGACACTCGGCCAGCGAGATTAGGGTCCCCGCAGACCTCCGGCTTTAAAAAGGTCGAGGAGGAATGTCGTTAAGGGTGCAATTCTATGCTGTTTTTAATAGGGGAAAAGTGCTACAACTCCCAGCATCCCCCACCCAGCATGGCTGGTTAGGTGATGCTGGGAGTTGTAGAACTTCCCCCCTTCATAACATCCTTAGGGTTTTGCTCCCATTCAACTTTAAAGGGGCTGCAGGCAGGAATCGTCAATGGCATTTTGGGCAATGGTCATAATAAACCTATTTGCCCTGAAACCTAGGCCACAGCTAGACCTAAGGTTTATCCTGGGATCATCCAGGGTTCGCCCTTGCCTGAGCACTGGATCCCCTGTGTGTCACCTAGATGAACAGGTTTGACCCCTGGACGATCCAGGGATAAACCTTAGGTCTAGCTATGGCCCAAGTCCTATGGATTTCAGTGGAGCAGATATCCGATAAACATTCCACTCCCAGCCTGTTTATTCAGAAGGAAACCCCACGGAGTGCCGTGGGGCTGGCTTGCCACCGAGGCTGCAATCCTACGCCGTGCCTATTGTGGAGTGATGTCTAGGAGGAACCGCTTAGGATCGCGCTGTTTGGCAATCGCAGGGTTGCCTAGACGCAGTGGGCGAGGACAGCTGTGACCTCAGGACTCACGTCAGCAGCGCCAGCAAACAGCCGGGTGGGTGGGTTACCTCACCGCTATTTCCCCCACCCCCCACCCTCCCCGAACTACACTAAATCTTCCAGGTAGTTCCATTTATGCTGTAGCTAGACCTAACGTTTATCCCAGGATTGTCCTGGGGTCAAACCTGTTCATCTAAGTGCCACTCAGGGCATCCAGTGCTCAGGCAGGGGCGAACCACGGCCTTGCTGTCCGCTCCTTAGTTGTCGCGAGTTTAGGGTGAAATCCCTTGGCTAGCTAGGGAATACTGGGAACCGCAGGGCTTTCTTTTTTCCTGTGCATAGAATTAAGCCCTTAATTGACTTTTCACTAACATTTATACCCCTCTTTTTCAGACAATACCCCGTTACTTCCGAGTAGTGCTGCCCTCCCGTGCACGCTTGCAAAATAAATAGTCCCATCGAGAGCTGACTTCGGAATGAATTTATATGGGGTGGGGGGGATCGAGCTGCGCGAAGCGGGTGTAGACTGGGACCAGGAGGAGGCGGCGGGCCACGACCTCTCCGTGGCAGAGCGGTCGCCCTCTACAGGCCGAGGGGATCGTGCAGGAGCAGGGCCCGGGGTGGGAGCAGCGACAGGAACACCCGCGCCTTCCTCGAGCCAGTGTCTGTAGACCGCAATGAAGTCAGTCGCCAATGGGCGAAGGTGACCCGAGAGAAAGCAAGGCCTGGATGCGCTTCAGGGACCCATCCCTGCAAGACCTCCTCTGCCAATTCAGGCCAGCGGAAGGGGTGGGGGCGCGACTCTCACGAACGCCACCTGAAGATGGGGAGAACGCATCTCCTTCCTTCTTATTCAAATCCAGCTTAAGATCCAGCTCTCTCACACTAGAGGCCTTCAAGAGGCAGCTGGACAGCCCTCTGTCAGGGATGCTTTACGGTGGATTCCTGCATTGAGCAGGGGGTTGGACTCGATGGCCTTGTAGGCCCCTTCCAACTCTGCGATTCTGTGATTCTATGATCTCAAGTCAAGGCAGTGATTTTATGGAAGTTTACTTGGGAGCATAAATGACAACGCCAGAGGCTTTCAAGCTAAAATACTTGGGGATCGAGAATATACACGCGCGCACTTTCCCCACCTCATACAATATATTTGAAATGCTTCATCCCGAACCCAGTTCCTTAGTTAACGACCCTCCCCAGCTCTTGATGATAAAAGGAGATCTGTGGAAGCCAGCGTATTTTTAATTTCAGTGGAACTTGTTCCAGGGTCAGTGTCTAGGACCTCACACTGATTCGCCTTCCCCCCCGACCGTGTGTGTGTGTGTGTGTGTGTGTAAATCCTTAGCGAAACCTTTGGGGCGTTTCCTACGAGTAAGGCAAGCCTCGACAGTAAAGGCTGCCGTTTAGTAAGCAGAAGGGCCGGCACCACCAAGCATAATCTTGCACAGTTCAAAATTGGATCTAGAAATAGCAACTCCTTAGATCATTAAAGATCTCGATCTCTCTCTCTCTCTTTCCTGTATTTGTTGAGTAGGGTCTGTTTAATGCCTCTTGCCCCCGCGCAATAATCATCCCCATGTCTTCACGAGTCTGTCAGAGAAATTCAAACAGGGAGGGGGGAGGGGAGCAGCTGCAATACGCCCAAAATGAGTTATTGTAATTACATTTAATTAGTTTAATTAGTTAATTATTTTGCTTACAGCTGTACAAGAGATTGCAAACATTTGTTAATATAACATTCCCTCTAACAGTATGGGGCGATGCCGCACTTTCACTAAATCATGTATGCATGTGTAGACAAATGAAGCATGTGCGATCTTCAAGGCCTCCCCCCCCCCAACGCGCGCGCATTTTTCCTAATCATAGGCTGTGTATCCCCCCTCTCTCTCTCTCTCTCTCTCTCTCTCCCCCCCCCCACGACGGCAGCCTCAAAGCGCAGGCTGGTAGGGAGGACGCGTAAGCACAGGGGAGGAATCCCCCACCGCCAAACATCGTGAGGGGTTTCTTTTTCACAAGAGCCGCTGCTGCGTAAAAGAACATTGACCAAGAGATGGCGAGAAAACGGTGGATGGAAGCGTCACCCCTGGACTGCGTTTCTTTGGACGGAGGGGTTGGCCCTCGGGACAAGGGCCCTTTCCGTCCCATACCGAGAACCTTTCTTAGAAGCAAGTTCAGCTCATTTCACTCAACATCCCCAACCCTAAGAGTTTACTTGGAAACAAGTTCCCCAGAGTTCAAAGGCACAGCCGATCAACAGACACGTCCTCACAGATCTGGACGTCTCATCGACTGCAATGGGACTGACCCCCAAATTAAAGTGTAGAGGGTGACCACCCAAGGCTACACGTATACTTGGGGCTGGTTAGAGGCCCCCATTGCACACGGTGAGACTTACTCCCCAGCAAGTATTCCAGGGCTGGGGTTCATGAAAGAACCGTGTCCTCAGGATCGCAGCTGTAGTTCCACTGGAAGAAAAATTTATTTATTGCAAATTTAGAACCGAATCAGGACCCTCCTTTTTAGAGTTGCATTTACCCCTCCCTCTATTTTTCCTAACACGTGCATTTGTCCTCCAGGTGGAATTCACAACCCAGGATTACATGGCAGCAAGCCCCACTGGAACGAGTGGGACTTACTTCCAAGGAAGCCTTCCTCTCCTTTGTAACCCCACCCCGCAACTTCGAAAACACAGACGCGTACAGGATTGAAATGTTTGCCATACCTTTTTTGATGACAGACTGGTCCAGCAAGTTCATGCCGCTGTTATTGCCATCTTCTACGGACTAGGAATACAAAAAAGGAGGAGGAAAATCACTATTCAGATTTACCTTATGGGGAAGAATCTATCCATCTATGCACGCGCGCACACACACACACCAGATCAGCCCAGAAACTGAAATACCTGATATTGTCATTTATATTAGTTTGCTGGGGGAAAGAAAGTTATTTGTATTAAATCGGCATGGAAATTAAGCTCCTCCATATTAGAGGATCTAGAATAGAAAGAGGAGCAAAAACATCCGGGCGTTTTTCTTTTGTTGTTAAAGGTGCCAAAGAAGCCATCGATAATACACAGACTTTGATGCCCTCAAGCCTTGTCTTCCTTTATTTGGTGTCCTAGTAAGGCAGTAACATCTGTAAGATCATCTAGGAACTTGCAACAAATTATCTGTATTAATCACGCTGACTTGGAAGTGAGAACCTCCTTCTCTTCCTTTTTAGTAAGAAATAAGCTCAGCTGGGCATACTCCCAGGAAGGAGTATATGGGCATATATACTTCGGTTTTTCTTTTGCTTTGTTAAAAAGGATGTCTATACCCACATAGGCAGCGCGATTTTAAATGCCTACTTAGAAGTAAGTTCTACTGAGTTCTTACTTCCAACTAAATTCGTTTAGGATTGCACCCTTTAGCAAATGCTGCCCAGGAGTAGACACTCTCACATCATATATATACACACACACACACACGCAGGAATCGAGGCTGAGCTGTCACGAGGTTCACTCCTAGTGGTACTGTGTGGGTGCGGGACTCACACTTATTCCCATAGGTTCAGGGTTGTGGGGGGGGGGGGAGAAGCAGCCTGTGGTGGAGAAAGGGCGGCAATGACACATTGGCACCCTCGTAGGCAATGGTCTGACACAGCCAACCTCATCTATCTCCCTACTACAACAGTTGTTACTTTCCCCTTTGATCTAGGAGACACACCTGCTATTACGGCGTCCATTGGGGCTGCGTGCAATCCTATGACCAAGCATCGTGGAATAACTGGGGTGTATTTCCGCTTAATCGTCCCACTGCACAATCAGGTCAAAGGAGGGGGCGGAGGGTTCGTGGGTGTGCTTGCGCAGCGCGATCTTATGAATTTTGATCGGAAATCGGTCTGACACAGGCCTAGTTCCCAAAGCAGAGGGTGGGGGGGGGGGAGATAGAGACAATCTTGTGTCTGGGCCATGCCAAATAAGACTACCGGCTTGGAGGAGGGGGGGGGAATGTCACCTGATTAATGTCCGTCCATTAAAATAGTAATTTAAAATAAATCTCTGCCATAGAAAAGTCCATAAAATGCAAACTCTGCAAGGAAAAGGCGAGGTGAGAATCCTTCTTGATTTCTGCGCGAATTTCTTTGCCTGTGAGCCCCTATGCACAGTTTGAATGGTATGGTCCCAAACGTTTATCACCTCGCCTGCTGTATCTGAGATGGAGGCCTTCTCCATGGGATTGACTCGCGGATTAGTGCGTATGGCATTGTATCCGTAGGCTGCAAACATATTCATCACCGGGGAGTAAGTCCCATTGAGCTCATTGGGACTTACTTCTGAGTAAACACATATAGGTTTGCACTGTCAGTTCCTCCCTGAAAGCTAAAAAGAGATCCTAGCAAGAGAAAGTAATCAGAAACACCATCACCATCTTCAACGGAGTGGGGGAGGCCCTCCTCAGAACAGTTAATTCCTCCCCCCCCCCACACACACAACTGAACCAATTGAATTCTCTGTTGCTTTATCATTATCTGTAAAATATTATGGCAAATTCCTTATCCCAGAACTGGATCTCTCTCTCTCTCTCTCTCTCTCACACACACACACATTTACTTGATTCACGTTTTTATTTAAAAATAGCTATGATAGTTCTGTGATAAGAAATAAATGTCCACAACATATAAGAGAATAACCCCCCTTTTCCCTTTTGTGGGAAGTGCTCTGCTCCCCCACTGATTCTGAGCTCATCTACTAAATCCGAGTACTTTAGTTTAAGTTTTAAGTCAATTTAAGTAGGTGTCCTATTGAACCCATTATTTAACACCAGAGCCAAAGAAAGGCAGAAAACTCCCATCCTAAAGGTCGGAGCAAAAGGAACACGCTCAATTCCGAATCTCTGCTTAGGATGGCACCCAGTAAGGGATTTTTCTGCCCAACTGGATCAAACTGCCTCTGCCAATCTAGATCTTGGAGACAGGCCCTATTGATTTAACGAAACAGACGTCCAAATAAGTGTAGGCGGGACCTCTCAGCCACGGAATAAGCAAAGGGCAGTGCAATCAACAAAGGGAAATTCGGATTAAACCATGTTCGCCGGGACAGCCTTCTTTCTTTAGAAGTCTCGCTGCTGTCCGAGAGGGTGCAGACCTACCGCCCGTTTTATTACGTGGGATTTACTCAGAGTAACCAACGTACCCAGGGTGATTGATGTAAAAGACAAGGGACTGTTGCCTGTATTGTTAGGAAGACAGACAAACAGCTACATCTTTCCCTTATTGGGGCGGGCCAATAAAGATTACTTGTCCCAGAACGTCCCAATTCCGGGGCGGGGGAGGGGGGTAACAACATAAGAGCCCATATGTATCCTCAGACCAGCATTCTGTTCCCAACGGCCATCATTCCGGTGCTTTCCCGAAGTATTCCAAAATACACAGCCTCTGAGCAAGGTCCCACGTTGTCCGTGAAGGTGCCTTGCCTCCCCTCTTTTTTCAAGCAGCTATTAATTAACTCCTTCCGAGGCAGACTGAAATTTTAATCGCTTTAGCCCAGGCAATGATGCGGACTTGTAGTTAATCCGGATTAACTCCCACAGAAGGCTATGATCCTGCTCCTGCGGGCGTCTACAGGGTGCCGTTGTGAGTAGGCACGGTGTGTGGTGCTACTCTTGCAGACAAGTTTCTCACACCCTCCGCACCCCACCCACCCCCCGGCCCCGCATCAGCAACGTGGCTGAGCTGTTGTAGTTAATGAGAAGAGTCTTGTCTGATTTTCGATCTAATTACGGCCGCCTGCTGGGTTTTTGTACAGGATATTCGCACAGCATGCTGGCAGTTAATAGTCACAGAGAGGATCGTAAAGATTTAATTAGGACTGCATGCGGAAACGTGGAGAGAAACACACACATCCACACACACAACTCAGACTTTTAATTACTAGACTTCTTTAGTTAAAAGTGATACCAGGGGTTGCTTTAGAAGATACTTGGGTGCTTTGGTGTAACCGCACTTGGTATCTTCAGCGCCTGGCAGAAGAGGCGGTGATTGGGGAGAGGAAGAGGAGGAGGAGGAGGCGGAGGCGGAGAATGAGGGAAAGGCTGGCGCGTGGGAAATTGGCCTCGGCCTTTCTCAGCAATAAGTCACACAAATCTGGAGATGGGATTTTTTAAAAAACAATCTAACACTTCCCAATCGTCACCTGACTTCCCGGGAGCGATAAACGGAGCGACGAAGAGCGTCACACCTCAATTCTAAATTGATTTACTCGGAAGGAATTCCCCTTGATTTCTATGAGACTGACAGACAAGTATCAGTGCGATCTATCTGAAAATATAGGGCCACAGAAATCAGCCCCATTGATTTCGATCGGAACTTGTCTCTAAGCAAGTCTGCAAAGCTGAGGGCAGCAATCCTACTCACACTTACCTTGGAGTAAGCCCCCATTAAACACAATTTGACATGCGTAGGATTGATTGCACAGTAAGCCTGCAACCCTATGCACACTTACTTGGAAGTAAGTCCTAAGGAATTCAGTAAGACTTACTTCAGAGTTAAACATGCACAGGATTGTATGTCTAACTCTGGAAAGTAGTTACTGGAATGTACATCCCGTTGAACTCAATGGGCTTACTTCCGAGTACAGATGTTGATGAACGCTTTGCTGCAAATGTGTCATCTATCGAGATGTAACTGTCTTCGGAATCGTTGCTTCAAAACCTGATTGAATCTATCCTCAAATCAAGTCTGATCCACAAGCCAGTTAATTCGAGGCAATCTATTACAAAGGTTGCAAAACCATCAATTTCGAGCAAAGGCTCCAATTCTGAGCCACACTGCTTCGAAGTAAGTCTCCCCATTTCAGTTTGATTTATTTCCAGGTAATATATTTAGAATGCCATATTAACCTGGGCATCCAATACTACTGAGTGGTGGATCTGCTTGTTTGTGATAATCTGAAAGAATGTGCTTAATGAGAGAACCAGACAATATTTCAAGAAAATGTCACATCAGCATTAACACCTCATATGTCACTAAAAATATTAAACACTTTGATAGATCGTATTTGCTATCATGAATATGCCAACATTCATTTTTTAATTAAAATTAGGGCACAACTAGAGACACGTTAATGGCATAAACACTTGCCCATATCCATCATAACTATTCTCTACATCGATTTCTATGTCTGACCTTAAGTTATTAAGAACATTAAACAGAAAGAAGTTTCCTATCTTCCACCTGATACCTTAGTTTCATAGGGATACACATTAATTACACATATGCACTTAACCTTTATAATAAAAGCTAATGATTATTGATAATAATTTATAAAACTCTCATGAGAAAATACTTTTGCAATTATGCTATTTATCAAGGAGATTCATCATCAAGGAAACTAAGAACCAACATTTCATAGTCATAGCTGTCTTGATCTAGCGTATTTCATTAATTCCACATAGGCATGTGCTAAACATAGGCATGTGTTCACATGATATGAGTTAGCTTCTTCTAAAGTACCGTTAAGAACATACATCACAGTAAGAAGCTCTACTTATTCTAGTACGGTGGCATACAATAAAGCTACTTCAGAGTAAATGGATTGATTGCACAATTTTGACCTCTCTTCTTACAATATTTACACCAACGATCCAACCACAGTTAACCACAAGTTCCATTGATTTCCGTCGAAGAGATTCAAGAACGTGCTTTCCTCTCTGACACTTAATTCAATGAGACTTAAAGCTGCTTCATTTTGCCTTGAATGTTGGGAAGCGTGTCCTCTCATTTCGAAAGAACAGACAGCCCGAAACCAGCCGGATCCACAAAGCCGGCAGCAGCATTGACTGCAATTGATCCCAAATACTTCTCTCAGGAGGTCTCAAGCCCAACCTATTTCAGCAGAAGTTAACTTTCAAGAAAACATAGCCAGGACGAGCGTTGAAGGGCAGTTTGGAAACCTTCCCAAAAAGTTACTCATTTGTTATAGAGCCGGCCCCCCTCTCCCTGACTCAAGGTTCAATGGCAGGAGTGGCGGATTGCTCTCCCACGCGCATTTTGCTTGGAAGTTACCTCCCTTGAACTGTGTAGTTTTTGCTTCAGAGTCAACAACATGCATTGGATCGGGCTGCACGTGGCCAAGTGCCGAAGGTAACGCGCCCCAGGACAGCAACATATTGGCCATGATAGAAACCTCTCGAGTTACAACCACGTCGTTCTATCCCTGAGCAATGGCTTCCACATGGCTTCAATTTGTATTCCTATAATTATATATTTCTCCCTAATTTATTTCCGTCTCTACTTGTCTTATTTCTTTCTGTCACAGTCAAACACACTCCGGTTCAGCAAACAAAAGCAAAAGGGGACAAGACGCTTTAAAAAACCAACAGCCAAAAACCAAAAACACACCCATCCCTTTCACTGAGAAACTAAATAAACCTCTGGATTTGGTATACAAAACCAATCGGATTGCCTAGCCTATAATACATTCAAACTAATCACACACATAAGAACATTTATTAAAATAGTTTATTCCATCTTTCAAGGAGAAGGAGAAATGAAAAGGATTACACAAGTTAATCTAGTAAACACTCTTGGAAACAACCACCCCGTCTCCGCTTCTGCTACCTGGGTTTTCTTGTCTTCCCCAAATGGTATATTACTCAGAAGGCTGCGTGCATAATTTAAAACAATGTTTTTTTGGTGCCTTCAATAAGGCAAGAAAAAAGGGATTTTTTAAAGACACTTTTCTTTAAAAAGTAACATTGCCCTTACTAGGGAATTCACACAGCTAAGGTATTTTGGTCCCGTTGAAGTGAATGGGACAGGCAGCAACTGAAGACCCAACTCGGATTAGGGTGGATTGGTCTAAACCCCCTCAGCCCTCTAGCCTAGGGTTTTTTCCCCACTTGTTTCCCAATTGTTGTGTAACGTGGACGTTGCCTTGCAATAGGCGAGAGCCCTTTTCAAAGACCGGCGTGGCATTCTACATCTGAATATGGGCCCCCCTCATGCCTTCAGCCCAGACCCTCTTCTGCGCTCTCCCTTACTCCTCAGAAGAGTTCTGAGAGAAGAGAAGAGTTCTGAGAGAAGAGATCAGTTATCTCTGGTCCACGACCGTACTTGGAAGGTCGTTTAAGAAGCCGCCCAGGATCGGGCCGGCCGCCTCTCGGCACGGGCCGCCTGCGTCACCCGCGCAGTCAGGCGCCACTTTTGGGAATCTGACGCCCCCGTTGCGCAGAGTTCACGAAGGCGAGGAAGCCCGTCCCGCCCCGCAGCGAGAGGCGCTTTAACCCCTGCCGCTCCCACGGACTTCCGTGGCTCGAACGCAACACACCATCCCTCAGGCCCTGCTCCTTCCACTTCATCCACACCCATCCACCGCTTCTTCTTTTCTCTTTTTTTGTTTTGTTTTGTTTCGGGGTATATATATTGTAACGAAAACAAAACCAAAACCGACCCCTCGCCACGCCGCAGCTCTCTTTTACAGAGCCAAAGCCTTCCCCAGGCCCTGGGATCTCGAAGGAATTCAGGCCTCGGGCAGGCGCGGCAGGAAGGGCCCTGCTTCCAGCCGGACCCCTCGCACCCTGCAAAAAGGCATCAGAGCCCCACAGTGGGGAAAGACACCGTTGCAGCAGACAGGCCGAAAAGCAACCCCCCCCCGCCTCCCAGGCACGGGGGCGCGGAGTCTCTATCACCCAGATGGGCCCCCCTTCCCGCATGGCCCCTCTTTTCATGAAAAGCGTTACAAGGCTATTGTCTGAAACCAAACAACACGTGATCGGTGCACTCCCGATCCAGACGCGGGGTGCGGGCGGCGCTGGAAACGAACAGTGCCCCCCCCCCCATCTGGGTAAAGAATTCCTATCCAGCTATATTTAATCCTCGACCGGATTATTCCTGGGTTCCTGCCTAATGCCTTTCTCAGAAATGCTTCTGCTCTGACTTTGGGGGGTGACGGTGGCTGGGGGCGGGGGGGACGAGTACTCGCCCAATTCCAGAGCTGGGCGGGAGCGCCAGACTCGGGGGCCGCGTCGCCTCCCTCCCACTCTTGGATCCCGGCCCTTCTCGGCGTGTGTCGTGGTGGCGCTTCCGCCAAAGTTCCGGCGCCCCGTTCCCAAAGTCGCAGCCCGGCCTCAGGGCCTGTGTTAGGAAGGAAGCCCCGTTGCATTCAATGGGGGCGTCTTCGGAAGCCGAAGCGAACGCAGCCTCCCGGCTCTGGGGCGAGAGGCCTTCTGACGCCCCGCGCTGCTCTGGTCCGGCTGCAACCCCCCACCGAGTGAGTGGCTCTCCAGAACTGCCCCGTGGCCGGAGCCGGGGAGGGCTCTTTCGGGCTGCGCTTCCAAGCCGAAGGCGGCGAGGCTCGCAGCCCCAGCCAGCGGCTGGCACCGGGCGGGGGGACCTGTCTGCCCGGGCGGAGCTGGCCTTCGCGTCGGCCCTGTTCCCGGCGCCGGGGCGGAGGAGGGGGAGCCGCCGGCCCCTGGAGCCCGCCAGCGCGCGCGCTCTGCCCGGAGGCTTACCTGCACGTCCTCCATCCCGGGGTGGCCGATGCCGTGCAGGGACAGGGCGTCGCCCATGCCGGAGTCCAGGCCGTGGTGAGCCGAGTGGAGCAGCACGTCCGGCCGCCGGACCGAGTGGTAGTCCCGCCGGGGGTCCAGGCCCGAGAGCTGGGGCAGGGACGCGCGGGGCTGGGGCAGCAGCGAGCCGGCCTCCGAGCCCACCTCCTGCCGCTGCCTTTGCCCCCACGGGTGCTGCTGGGGCTGGTGCAGCGGGTTCAGGGAGTAGGGGTCATTGACATGGGAGTACGGGTCCTGGCTTTGATGGTAAGGAAGCGGCTGGTACGGGGGCGGGAAGTAGGGCGGCTGGAAGTCCGAGGACGGGGTGTGAGACAGCGGAGGGGCGCTCGAGTACGGCCCCTGGGAGACCGAGCCCAGCTGGGACAGCCGGGAGCTGTGGCTGGGGACGCCATCGTGCCGGTCCTGGAGCGAACACACACGGAGAGAGGGAGAGGGGGGGGGGGGGGGGAGAGAGAGAGAACAAAAATCAGCGCCACGCACACAAACAGCAAAGGGTTGATATTAATCGCCTGCTCATAATCATAATCGCCAATGCCACAGCTCCTTGTCAGCACAAATATTGCTTTACATTGCTTAAGCCGTGTTCCATTCCTCATCTTGATCGTGTACATTAAACTGGAATTAAATTAGGAGGAGAAGGATGAACTCCTGTTTCCGTGCTAATGTTGAACCTCCGTTGAAGTCTGTAACCAAGTCTGTGCTGTTGTTTTTCATCCTCGATTTATAAGAGTGAAGTTTTTTAAAAAAATGAGGTGCACTGTTAAGGAGTGAGTTTCTCCACATATTTGGAGGCTTTTGCCTGAATAACCTCACAAGAGTAGAGACAAAATTAAACTTATTGAACCATGAACCGCTTTAGAAAGAACTCCTCGGTTAATAAACCAACCAACCACTCTTTTTTCAGTGGCAGAACACCAGAACTTGAAAGCTGCAATTCTAAGGTCTTAGGGAAAGTTGTGAAGAAAAGAGCATGAGCAAGAACTCCCGGATTAAAACCAAAAGAAAAAGTATGCCACTACTAAAACGAGTAAAACTATTTCTGCTCCAAATTTGTTAGCATTTTTCCAAAGTTTTATTCCTCTTCGATAGAGGGAAATGTGAATTTTTTTAAAAAAAAAAACCAGAAGTATTCAGAAGGTCATATTAAATGGGAGGGTTTTTTAATTGTTTTTTTTAAAAAAAAAATCTGTTACAATTTGAAAAAATAATTAAAATGTCAGTAAATGTTCTTCCAAACCACATGTTTTGTATCCGAAGGGAAGCTGTGATCGTAGAACAAAAAAGAAATAAACAAATAAACAAAACACAGGCAGGGGGAAAAAGCTATTCCAGAAAATTGTAGTTCAATCTCCAACAGCAATAGTTTAAAAAAAAAAAAAGTTTGGTCTCTCTCCCCACCTCACCCCCTCGTCCCCCTACCTCAAACTGAGAACAAACAATGCAAAATGGAGAAGCAGCTGCAAGCTTCCTCAGTTATTGTGCTAAATTACCAAGCCAAAGGCGTTCAAAGAGAAACAGAGAGAGAGAGAGAAGAGATACTCAGTGTGACAGAAAGAGAGAGAGAGAGAGAGGGAGAAGAGATACTCAGTGTGAAAGAAAGAAAGAAAGAAAGAAAGAGAGAGAGAGAGAGAGGGAGAAGAGATACTCAGTGTGAAAGAAAGAAAGAAAGAAAGAAAGAGAGAGAGAGAGAGAGAGAGAGAGAGAGAAAACATGGCAATTTTAAATCGCAGTACAGACCCAACTCACCATGGCGGAATAAGTGTGGACTAACATCTGGAAATAAAAAAGTCTTGAAACACTAAAAATAAAAAAGCGATATAATAATAATAAATAATAATAATGATAATAATAATAATGAGAGAACAGTATCAAGGCGATCTGCAAAGGAACGTGGCGCACCCCGGAGAACAGCTGGAGGTATTTCCGAGTCTATCCATCAAAACAAAAATTTGAAGAAGAAAAAAAAAAAAGAAGAACAAGAACAAGAAGATGAAGCCGTTGCCCCCAAAACGGGATGGAGGAGCTATCTGTGTATCTATATTTAAACAGCCTCCTCTCCGCGGCGCCCCCTCCCCGCCCTTTGAGCCTCCAAATGCAACCCTCTTCCACCCAAGGCGAGGTTCAGACTGCTCCGGTGCCCCTTTCTCCTTTTCCTTCCCTACGCCGCCGCTGCCTCATAATAATTGATATTCATGACTATTAATATTACACGACTACTTTAAAGGGAGAATGCAGGACCAAATGGAGCGTGAAGGCTTTGCAGGCAGCTCGAGAGCTCCCCTAGTATTGTAAATGACGTTCATTCAGTGGAGAATTACTAGATGTAATCAGACGAGGGGGCTGGCAGAGGCAGAGCTGGGGGAGAGGGAGAGGGAAGGGACCAAAAAAAAAAAAAAAAAAAAAAGGAAAAAAAAGAAAAGAAAAGTTGAGCAAGGAAGAGGCATAACTTCAATTAATTCGAGCAGAGGAAGACGTGTAAACGAGGCACTGCTGATTTGGAGCAAGGAAGTGATCTGGAGCAGTGCTAGAGGCGAGAGAGGGGAGGGGGAGAAATCATATTCCCCCCCCCTTTTTAACATTTAATTATACATTCCAAATACGAAAGAAAATCGATTGCCCTTGGTGCTTTTGTTATAATTTTTAAAGCAAATAATAAAAGGGCTTTTCTAATCCTGCCATTTTTTATATAAAGGCAGCCAATGCGATTTGTTTGTTTACAAAAGTAATTAAGCACTTTAAAAAAAGAAAGGAAGGAAGGAAGGAAGGAAGGAAGGAAGCCTAGCAGAATTGCAGACTGTCCTCGTTTTGCAAGGCAAGACACAAAGGCTGCAGAGCGGTTCGCTCCTCTTCAGCCCGCGATGGGGTGCGTGCGTGTGTTTTCCTCTGGCGGTGCCAACATTTACGCGATTTTCCTCTGACGGTGCCAAAAAAGCGCCCGATTTTCACCTCGACGTAAAATGTATGCAACGAATTTGAAAGGACACCTAATTTATCGTTCCTGGGCAAAGCCAGGGGCCATAGAAAGCCTTTTTGATGTTCCCAGAACCCGTCCGACTGGCCTGGCTGCTTTTGCAGTTAAAGTTCAACCCGGCAGTTCCACTCTGCGTTCCTCCCGAAACCCCTTCTCACTGGGCCGGGCAGCGCGGAGCACCGCTCACCCGCAAACCCCCCCCCCTTTGCTAAAAAAAAACCCCGTCGCTTTTTAAGAGTTTTTACGATTCTCGAGGGTGCCCCCCCCGCCCCGCATCTGACGGAGGTGGGCGCCTGTGTGCAGGCACGGGGCTATTTCCTTCGGAGCAAATTCCCAGGGTGGCCAAAAAACCCTGCCCTCTGGAAGCGGGATCGCTACCGCTGCCTTGGGAGCGCAGGAGATCTGGCCCATTCTTCCAAATATGCCCCAAGAAAAGAGTCTTTGGTGGGGGGGGGGGGGTTCTGCCCGATATTTTCGAGTCTCCTTCTAGGGTTTGCAAGGGCAACTGGCCCCGGTCCGCGCAGCGATCCTGAGGAAGACTGCGCAGAAACAGAAGCTCGGCTCTCCTGGCCGGCCAAGACCCGGGCGCCGAGGGAGGCGTCCACACCGCGGCTCATTCGAACGTTAAAGGGGTCTTGGGAGGTTGGGGGGCGGGAGGCAGGGATTCCAGGGCGCGCTCTCGCTCGGGCTCTCTGCCCGCCTCCCGTGCCTCGCAGCCCTCCTCGCCTAAGCTGCCTTGAAGGGAGTCACGAAAACACGCGTCGGGAAAGGGAAGGCCGGCTGAGCGCGGAGGAGCGGGCAGAAGGGCCCCGGCGCGCCCGGCTGCTCCCGGCCCGGGCTCCTCCGGGTGTGGGGGGAGCAGCATTCCCAGCGGGGCTTCGGAGAGACCGGCGACCTCCCTGGGGGCTGGAAGGCGGCGGCCCAGGCGGGCCCGAGCGCGCGGGCAGCGGGTGGCCAGCCAGACGCGGGGCTCGCCTGCCCAGTAGCCCACCCCGGTTCCCCGAGCGCCCGGCCGCGGCTTCCTCGGGGAAGCCGGCCGCCGCGGGGCTTCGAGCCTGGAACGAGCCGCGCGTCCCCGGCGAGGCGGCCCTTGGCTTTGGGAACTCTCCGAAGGGTACGGGCAGCCCGGCTGCCCGCGCTGCCCCTGCCCGCTTGAAGCGCCAGCCCACGGGCCCCCAGCCCGGCTCGGACGCCCGGCCGAGCCGGCTGGCTGCCCGGTCCTTGCGAGGGAAGGAGCTCAGACAAACCGTCCTAGCCCGCCTGGGCGACCCGCGAGGGACCAGGTGGCCTTTCCTTCCTTCCTTCCTTCCTTCCTTCCTTCCTTCCTTCCTTCCTTCCTTCCTTCCTTCCTTCCTTCCGAGGGAGTGCAATCCGCCTCCCATTGAAATCAATGATACAAAACTTGTCATCGATTTTCAGAGAGCCGCACGAACCCCCCCACCCCCCATGTTGTAGGCGAGGTAGTTCACCGTACAGAGAGGGAGATCCTTTCGCATCTGTTACTTTCAAGATGCCTAAAAAACCAGAGGGGAAGGAACACACCCCACAATCCCCGTTATTCTCATTCTCTCTCTCTCTCTCTCTCTCTCTCTCTCTCTTTCTCTGTACATTTGGGCTTGTGCAAACCACTCGTCTTATATTCGCACCTATATGCGGCGCCTCTCGAAAAAGGCACCCGTTTAGGTGGTCTCGGACAGGAGAGCTTAAACGGGATGAAAATGAAAGAAGAAAATTAAAGCCTATCCTATTCCATACGATCTTTCCTTTTAAAGCAAAGCAAAGCAAAGGAACCCCCGCATTAGGTATATAATCGAATTACACTGACTTCCAGATCTAAATAAACTGCTCCGTTTAAGTTGCTTCCTGCCATCCCTCGGATCATTCCGTCCTTTGATGTTTAAGTCTGGTCAGGTTCTCCCTCTTTCTTTCTTTCTTTCTTTCTTTCTTTCTTTCTTTCTTTCTTTCTTTTTGAGTTCCACTTTTGACATGCACGGTGTAAAATGAAGCTCCTAAAGTTCCCTTTTCTGGGGGGCAATCTCTCTTTCCCCTTCCCTGCCTATCTGCATGCAAAGCAAACGCGCCCGGGCGCTGGGTTGTGTGTCTGTGTCTATCTCGGAATCTCTCTCTGCCTTAGAAATAAATCCACGCGTATATGCGGGCACTCGCCTAGTTCTGTAAATCTAAGGGTCTTCTTTTCCTCCCCCTAAACATGCATCTTATCTTTATACTTACCTCATAGATATCTTCATACTTGACATTTTCAACCAGTTTCCAGAGCATGATGGCGGGCTGTTCTCTAGGAGGTGAGTGCATTCATGTGAAGAGCAGATGTCTGGATTCTCAGTACTTCTCTGTCTGTAATGATCCATCTATAATTGGAAATGGGGGACAGACACCAAATCCGACGTTCCTCTCCCATCGCAACTTATATCTGTTGTCTGAAACAATAGGCTGGAGAAGTAAACCTCAGCCGGATAGGAAAATCATTCCCATCTACGGAGTTTATATAGAACACATAGACAGATTGAACACACATATATTATGCATATAATTACTCACATACCCTTGTTACACACGCACACACACACACACACACACACACACCTACACCCCTTATATATATTTATATACACATACACAAATATGTATACACACACCTTTGATAGATATATTTGTACACGCTTATATATGTATACATTCACATTTGGGGTGTGTGAGAGACACACGTACATGTGAGTATCTGTGCATACACTAAAATGAGTAAACATTGGTTTTGACTTTTTGATCGCAATGATCACCTATGGCAACTTATTTATATATACAAATCGATTTGTTGATGTTATATCTGCTGCATGTTTGCAAACAGATAAACCCTAGTATAGTACTATATATGTATATAAACTCAAGTATGGCATATATATATATATATATATATATATATATATATATAGTTTGTTTTTTTACATCTAAGTACAATTAAAAGAAACGGATTAATCCACCTACCCGCAAAACTATTAATTATTTGTAATGACGGAGGATACTTCCCCACTAATGTGTGTGAGATGTGCATATCCTGATTCCTTGATAACATGGACAGAGGATGTCAGTGACTTCAGATGCCAAGGTTAAACCTGGAATTCCACATTTCAAGTATAAGTTTTAATTTCGGACATTTTAGACAATCTCCTTCTTAGCTTCCCCACCCTGATCTTAAACCAAAGCATCCCAAATATTAACAATATCCTGATCTGGGCATATTTAACAGAGAAAATGTAATTTAAAAGATCCTGTCGTGAACCGTTTTTGTTTGTTTGGGTTTTGGATGATGATTATTTTTACACTTCTCTGTTCTTCTGAGCTACAGCTTCCCTCCTAAACAACTAATATTCTGCGTTGCGAATTTAAAACAAGTTTGATCTCAACGAGGTAAGGCGACGAACAGACCTCAATCCCACCCCACCCCGAAGAAAATGGCTGCACTTCGCACCAGTGGCAAAGGCTTCGGAGGAGGAGGAGGAGGAGGAGGAGGAGGAGGAGGAGGAGGCCCTTTTCCATCAGAATTTCAAGTTCTCACTCAAAGATCCCTGCGCGTCTGTTAGGCTGTCCGTGTGACCTTGGAAGACAATGGACATCTCAATATCTATCGTTCTTCCTAGATTTCTTTACACTGTCGGGCAAGAAATCGATCGTTCGGAATCATTCTAGCAGGGCGCGGGTGTGCAAGAGAGAACTGCTAGCGAACTCTGGCTTTCCTTTGGCAGCGAGTGAAAGTGAAAAGTCAACTTTCCCTCCCCCTCATCCCCCCCTCCATCCTCTCCCCCCCCCCCCGTGATGGTCTCCGAGTGCCCCGTTCCGGCAAGGGAGCGAGGGGCGCTCAGTCCTGGGGGAGACGCAAGACAGCAGGTCGCTCTCCTAAGAGGAGCGCGGCGAGTTTGCGTCTCCTTGGAAGTGATTGAAGCTGGTGCGAGAGATTCGCAGCAAAGGTTGCCTTATATGCGTTGCAGAGGGGGAGGGGGAGGAGGAGGAGGAGGAGGAGGAGGAGGAGGAGGCTGGGGCGGCTGCCTGCTTCGCGCATCAGAGCGGTGCAGTCGTGAACGCAGGATCAGCCGTGGAAAGGGGAATCAAAGCAGAAATACACGCACTCTTGGAATCCGTGCACCTTCGTCGTCGGTGGGGAGGGGGGTAGGTGCGCGCGCTCTTGCCTCTCTCTCCCTCACTCCTTCCAACTGGGACTAGAGCTACAAGGCGTCAGTACTTGCACCCAAGCCCTGCACGGATTTTCAGCCCGATCCAAAGTGAGGCCAAGGACCACTGTGGGGCCTGCGCCGCCTCAGCAAGGGTGCAGGAGATGCCGCCTGACTTGGAAGCAAGGCCCAGCCCGTGGCTTCGGAAGGGGGACCGGCTTCCACGTCCCCACGCTTAGGATCACGCGGCCTTTCAATGCGCTGAGCCGCCGGCTTGCAGCTAGGCGTCGCTGGCGCCCCCACGCCCCCCCTCCCGTAGCTGTTTCCCCTTCGCTTTCGGTTCTTGCGCGTCGCCCCTCTGGGCAATGAGGCGATGGGAACGGCTTTGCGCTTATCCTTTTCCTGGGTGAAAGAGGTGGCAGCTGAGAGAAGCGCGCAAAAGGCGATCTGCCGCCTCATCATCACTTCGCCGACAAAAGAGAAGTCGGCTGTCGATTCTGTGGCAGGATCTACACTACTGCTTTATAACGGTTTATAGTGGTTTTGGCAACTGTTCAGGCCCAGGACACATGTCAGATACTGTTTTCAAAGGGTTTTATCCTGCTTGGTGTCAAATAACTCCTAGAAAGCATCCAGACACACACACACACACACACACACACACACACACACACACACAAAACACTCACCGATAATTTAATGGAAACGTCCTGCCTTTTCAACCAATAATACATCATCATCATCATCATCATCATCAACAATAACAACAACAATAACACGCACTCCAGAGGGCAGGGAAGACTCCCACTTTGCACCTAAAATCGGTTGTTCGGGCGAGCTTAGGGATTTTTAAAATAAAAAAAGATGCCCAGCACATATCAAACAGTATTTAACTACAATTCACCAGCTGAACTTGGGAGCATTGCTGAAAGACTGAGTAAGAAAAGAAGCGTAAATTGTTTTGTTTTGTTTTAATTTTTTTAAAATTCGCAACAGCTGTATAAGCAAATAGGAGAAATAGTAGTAATAGCTAGTAACACACAATTATTAACTCATTTCCCCCTCATAGCTATTATTCACATTCTTTAATAGTGCTACACATATCTATTTAGAAGAAAGTTCTATTGAGTTCAATGGGGTTTACTCCCCGATAAGTGTGTGTAACATTGCCGCATAACATTGGATCCCAGTGCCTATAGTCTGGCTTAAATCCAGGCACGCCGCCTTAATTGGCTTGTGGAGGGTTTTGAAAATGTTGCACGAAGAGGCAGTAACCTATACAGCTGGGCGTGTTCATTTTCGAAACGGTCGGATTTCTTTCCATTTATGAAATATTGCTTCTGAAATGGTTCGGATTCGACCCCCCGGAGTAACACACGGTGATCTGTAAACAGGCCTAAGAGCTCCGGCCTGCAACGCATGACTTGGAAGGAGGTCTTCACTCCAACTTCTGCTTCCGAAGGTACCTCGTGGAAGATTTGAGTGTAAGAGAGCTTTTAGAACTTGGGAACGGGAACACGTAGTTTTAAGTGATCTGCCCAAGTCGGTTTAATATGTCAAGAATGCTCAGCACTTTAGAAGAATTACTATTAAAGGAGCTGCCTTCTTATCGACTGGATCCCAAAGCCCTTGTTAAGTGGAGACTTGAAAGTGAAACGGCGGAAAAAGCAGCGTTCAGCAGAGTCACAGCGCCCTCTGTAGGGCACTGTCGCCTTGCAACCGTCGCGGCGCACCGGGAGCCCTTCCGTGGATGCGATGTGTCTACTACAAGGGCAATTAACAACGAACGTTCCGTGTATTACCAAAAACTGAGATGCATGAATAAACAGTATGGCAGAAGAAAGAAGTGTCTTCTGCATCATTTAAAGGGCACTTCAAAGCAGACATAAAGTGAAATAAACTGCAAAAATCGGTACGATGTGATAAACATTATAAAAAAAGATTCGGGGGTTTGTTTGTTTTCTATAATCTACTGCTTAACTGTTGTTATATTTATGCGTATATGTTCTGTGTTTTAGAATTTTAAATTTTGTATACTCGTTTTTATCTTTTAGAATTTCTGTAAACCGCCCAGAGAGCCCTTGGCTATGGGGGCGGTATATGAGTGCAATAAATAAAATAAATAAAATAAATAAATCTTGATATACAAAACAAGCCATCGCACCTGTCGACAGTGCCGCCTGCAGACCCCACCCTCGCCTCGCGCCGCCCTCCGCTCCTTCTGGCTTTTTGATAAGAAGATCTTTCTGCCTTGTTTCCAGTACAGCAGAGCATTTTGTTCTAGCAAACGCCTGATTGCGACGGGGCCGCCCTACTCGGTTGAACTGAATGACGAAGTAAGTTGATCGCTCGCTCGCTCGCTCTGTCCGCCCGAGAGAAAGGGCGTCTGTAGGACTAGCCTGTTTTGGGCTACAGACAGAGATGCCTCCTTCGGTTAAGTCAACCATTTACTTTAGCGCCCTCTGCTGGTAGTTACGTTAAATTTTATCATCACAATTTAAAATCCTGCGTGTCCCAACTTTAATCGCTCTCCTGTGTGTGTGTGTGTGTGTGTGTGTGTGTGTGTGTGGTGATTTCCCCCTTTCTTTCCTTTTTATTTCTTACAAAAATCAATGGACGTTTTTCAAAATCTGCACGTCTTTTATCAATACGTTTCATGCCATATATATATATTCAGTGTTGCAATCATGATCCTCTCTATTTCACACTGATCGAAGCAGACAATAATAGTGGCAGTGGCTAACCTCCAATTAGCAAGTTTTTAATTCCTAACATGAAAGATTTCTCTGCTGTGGCACCCCGGCTGTGGCACGAGCTCCCCAGAGAGGTCCGCCTGGGGCCTACACTGTACTCCTTTCATCGCCAGCTGAAGACCTTTTTAATTCTATCAGTATTTAACACTAAATTTTAACTTAAATTTAAATTTCACAGTTCTAATTCTGTATTTTAATCTTATATCAATTTCTGCTGCGTGGTTTTATCGTGGTTGTGCTTTTTATACTGTATTTTGTATTTGTGTTTTTAGACTGTTGGTTGTTATATTATGGTTTTACATTTTTGTGAACTGCCCAGAGAGCTTTGGATATTGGGTGGTATAAAAATGTAATAAATAAATAAATAAAATTTTAGGGGTTATCATAAAACTAATTTTTATCCTAAAAATAATGCTTCTGACCCAGACACCCTCACTTCTACCCAATCCTAGATGGAGGCATTTAAATGCACTCCCAGCATGTTCAGAAGCATTCTCATTTTACTATTGTATCCTAAACCCTGACATTCAAATAAATAAATAAATAAATAATTTTCTGACCCTAAGGCCTGATTAAAATTTAGCCCTGCTTCAAAGAAAGGATGTTTACAACCCAGTCCTACAAATGTTTGCTCAAACATCTCATAAGTAAAGCTCAGTGGGGCTTTACTTATAAGATCTGGATAAGATTAGGCTGTTAGTGTCTCTCACACAAACTATGTGATGCTATCTGGTTGATGGTTTAACAGGCAACTTTGTTTGTATTAAATTTGTCCAAGGTACATTTTATGTCTTGCATTCTTGAACAACAATAATAGACCACATCTTTTTTCACCTGGAAATCGAGTTCAGCTCCAGATCTGATGTTCAAGCTCAAACTGTCAAATGTCCTTATCAACAGAAGACATTAAGTTATCTCATTCAGAAAAACAACAACACAGAGACCCAATCTTAAAAAGTATGACATTTTAAACGAAGCAAGCAAAAAACCCTAAGTGCTGACATACTTCAATTATGGATATTTATGACACATTTATTTTAAGAACATTTATTTTCCCCTCCAAAATAGAAGTGGTTCCAAGCAGCTAATATATATTTAAAACACAAAGAACAACAATAACCAGTCATTAACACACATTGACAACAAGCTAAAAGTAGCAGCAAAGAGAAAACACACAATGAGCCAAAACTAACAATGAATAAATGAAATTAAGTTCCAAGTGAATCAAATACTCATTTAAAGAGGAATATCGTGAATTGCAGGTGGAACACAGATAAAGAGGAACTTCTTGGGGCAGGGAGTTCCACATGTGGGGCACTGGCACCAAGAAAGCTCTCTTGTGCATTGTTGCCAACCATGGCCATAGCTAGACGTAAGGTTTATCCCTGGATCGTCCAGGGGTCAAACCTGTTTATCTAGGTGACACACAGGGGATCCAGTGCTCAGGCAGGGGCGAACCCTGGATGATCCCAGGATAAACCTGAGGTCTAGCTGTGGCCATACAGGGGATCCAGTGCTCAGGCAGGGGCGAACCCTGGATGGTCCCAGGATAAACCTGAGGTCTAGCTGTGGCCATACAGGGGATCCAGTGCTCAGGCAGGGGCGAACCCTGGATGATCCCAGGATAAACCTGAGGTCTAGCTGTGGCCATACAGGGGATCCAGTGCTCAGGCAGGGGCGAACCCTGGATGATCCCAGGATAAACCTGAGGTCTAGCTGTGGCCATACAGGGGATCCAGTGCTCAGGCAGGGGCGAACCCTGGATGATCCCAGGATAAACCTGAGGTCTAGTTGTGGCCCATGTCTCTGAAAAATGGCTCACAAGAGAGGTGCAGCAGATGAACTTAAAGGATGGGTGGCATGAAAGTCCTTCATGTTGCTTGGTCCCACATCATTTAGTGCAGAGCTAGGGCCATGGGATACCCACAGGTGCCACTGCACCCTCAGGCACCTTTATTGGTGTCTGCTGAGGTGCACTCCCCCTCCCCCTATTCCTTTTTTCAATTTTTTTTTTTTAGTAACAGCATTAATATTGGGAGCTGGGATTGTTTCAAAGCAAAGTGAGAGCCCCCAGCTGCTCCCACCTTTTCTTACCACACAGGGGCCTCAGAGACTTCCTTAGGACATGACAATGGCAGGCAGCTGCAGGCTGATGCTTTCATCTGCAGGGGACTCATTTTCTCATAGCGCCCAGGACAGTTTCTCAAATTGCCAGAGGTTTCCATGAGCCCAAAAAGTTTTCCTACCCAGAGTTTAGGGCTTCCAAGTGCAACTTGAATTGCACTCAGAAAAGGGACTTGGCAACCAATGCAGCAGATCCAATAAAGGGGGTCACATAGTCCCAGCACTTTTCCCTATCATCAACAGTCTAGCAGCAACATTCTGCACAAGATGATGTTTCCAAGTGATTTTCAGGGGCAGCCTCATATACAGCAGGTTACAGTACCGCAATTGAGATGTACAGGAAGTAATGTATGGGCAGGACCATGGCCAGGTCTGATCGTACCAGGAACAGATGCAACTGAAGCTGGGCAAAAGCACTCCTGGCCGTAGTCGATGCCTGAGCATTTAATATCAACGGTCCGAGAATATCCCAAAGAATATTTCTATATCTAGTGCAAGTGGAGGACAATAATACTTTTGGCCAGAAAAATCTCCTCCATGTTTTAGTAAGGGACACTGGGAAATGAAGGGGTGGTAGTGAAAGAGAAGTTCTACATAAGTGTAAATATCAACAGTAAAGTAATAGGCCTATGATAAAAAAAAAGGAAATATGACATACCCTTTTAAAAATGAGGATAGCCATGCCTCCTTTCCACCCGCCATTTTGTAGAAAACAAGAAACTCCAAATTAATATTGGCTCAGCTGTTGGCTTGATATAAGAGGGTCAACAACGCAATCTTCAGAATTGTTGACATGTTCTATGATTTTTATTTGAATGGGACAATATTTGAAACCAATCAGGTCAAGGAAGAATGAGCAGGGGTACTCCTGTTGGCCCTTTCCTGCTCCTCCTCCATCCTCCCAAAGCCCATGTGTTCAATTCTCCAGTGCCAGGGAGGGGCTTGTCCTAGACAACCTGTAACAAAAGGGCCAGTAGTTGTGGATTGTGGAGCCTCTTCCCAGGGTTGGAGTAAGGAGCTAAGGGTTGTCATCTCTTAAGCAATCTCTAGAGATGGCTGCTATCACAATCCCATGATTTATCCCAACTGATCCCCAAGGCTTGCACTTTAAAAAGCACAGATACAAAAATAGGAATCTTGGACCTTGTACTTTGTTCTACTGTCCTCCCACCCCATCACACGATTGTTCCTGCAATTTTTATTATTTATTTATTACATTTCTATACCACTCAATAGCTGAAACTCTCTAGAGCTGAGGTGGGCAGAAAGTAGATCTCCAGAGGTTTTAGAACAACTCCCAGCATTCCTGGCCATAGGCCATGCTGGCAGGGCCTCCTGGAGGTTGGTCTAAAGCATCTGAAGATCAACTTTCATACAATCATAGAATCATAGAATAGCAGAGTTGGAAGGGGCCTACAAGGCCATCGAGTCCAACCCCCTGCTCAATGCAGGAATCCACCCTAAAGCATCCCTGACAGATGCTTGTCCAGCTGCCTCTTGAAGGCCTCTAGTGTGGGAGAGCCCACAACCTCCCTAGGTAACTGATTCCATTGTCGTACTGCTCTAACAGTCAGGAAGTTTTTCCTGATGTCCAGCTGGAATCTGGCTTCCTTTAACTTGAGCCCATTATTCCGTGTCCTGCACTCTGGGATGATCCGAGATGAGATCCTGGCCCTCCTCTGTGTAACAACCTTTCAAGTATTTGAAGAGTGCTATCATGTCTCCCCTCAATCTTCTCTTCTCCAGGCTAAACATGCCCAGTTCTTTCAGTCTCTCTTCATAGGGCTTTGCTTCCAGACCGCTGATCATCCTGGTTGCCCTCCTCTGAACACACTCCAGCTTGTCTGCGTCCTTCTTGAATTGTGGAGCCCAGAACTGGACACAATACTCTAGATGAGGCCTAACCAAGGCTGAATAGAGAGGAACCAGTACCTCATGTGATTTGGAAGCTATACTTCTATTAATGCAGCCCAAAATAGCATTTTCTGCCCAGCTCTGCTCTAGAGCAGAAGTTCTCAAACTGTGGCCCAGGAAATCTATTCCAGTGGTCTGCACAAAGGGTGCAGAACAATTGTGAACATCTGTACTTGGCCTTGAAGTTGATTTATTTTTTCTGATGAAAGATATTAACTTCACAGAACTTTGCTCCCCAAAGCGAATTAATTTTGATTGCATTAGAAGGCAAGATTATGTTTTTTGAAATATGAGTTATATATGTGCTTTCATTTGGAGAACAGAAACAAGTTTATTAAGTGTCCACTAAGACTCCCAGCAATTTTCAAGTGATCCATGAGAAAGAAACGTCAGATGCGTATGTGCAATATATATATATATATATATATATATATATATTGCATACTTGCTAAATATGTAGAAGACGTGAGTCCATTCTTTGCCATATTTATTTATTTATTTATTTTATTACATTTTTATACCGCCCAATAGCTGAAGCTCTCTGGGCGGTTCACAAAAATTAAAATCATGAAGAGCATAAAAGCAACCAACACTCTAAAAACACAAATACAAAATACAACATAAAAAGCACAACCAGGATAAAATTAGGGGTGTGCACGGACCCCCCACTCCGCTTCACTTCCAGATCTGCGATTTTCGGATCGGGACGCTTCGCCCCGCTCCCGCTCCGCCCATGTCTGCTCCGCTCCGCTCGGAGCTCCGGATCCGGATCGGAGCTCCATTTTTTCCCCCCATAGGCTTGCATTGAAAGCTAAAAAAGTAAACAACTTTTTTTCTGTTCAAGTTAGAAACCTCACGTTTGGCACCATGACACCTCATGGGGGTATACACATGCATGCCAAGTTTCAAGGGAATCCCATCATCCCCTGATTTTTTGGGAATTTTTGAAAATCGGGCACCCCATTCACACCCCTTTCCATAGCTCCGTCAATTTGCACGCTAAAAATCTCAAACTCGCCACCATGAGAGCTTATTCAGGGGGACACACACACGCCCAGACTCAAGGCAGTCCCATCATCCCCTGTTTTTTGGCGGGGCTTAAACCTCTAACGCACCACCCATAACCCTAATTCACACCCCTTTCGATAGCTCCATCAATTTGCATGTTAGAAACCTCAAACTTGGCACCATGATAGCTTATCCACGTGTCCACATGGACGCCAAGTTTCAAGGCAATCCCATCATCCCCTGATTTTTGGGAAAACAGTGGCTGTTGCACTTCACAAACAGTGCACTGCACACACAGCATGCTCACACAATCACACAGTCACACACAAGAGTCCAAGTAACAGAGAGAAGAAATAGAGAATATTTTTTTTTGGTATTTTTTTGTATTTTTTGGTATATAGAAGGAAGGAAGATGAAACACAGTCAGGCTTTAAGAGGGGGGGGACAACCAACCAACCAACCAAACAAACAAACACACACTCCAAAGTTTAAAAATAAAGTTTATATTAAATCAAAGTAAGGGAAAAACACAGAGCAAACTAAGCTAAAAGTCAGAAAGAAGCAAACAAACACGCGCTAAGCTAAATCCTAATCTATCTCCAAAGTCCAAACACAGCAGCAGCACCTATAACTAACTCCTCTCTCCACGAACGCCAACCCACAAAGAGACACAAAGCAGAAAGCTCTGAGGGTGCCTCTGCCTTAGTCCCTCCCTCCAACGCTGGGATTGGAGGATGCTTCATGAGGTGATCACTTCTCATCAGGATTGGGAGTTGAATGTGCCTGTCATCGCTTCAAAACAAAACAAAACAAAAAAACACACCAAACCGCCGGTTTACCGCGCTGTCCCTGTTTGTTGACCCGATTTTTTAAAAATTCTAGCACGCGAACCAAAGGACACAGAAAGTTGAGATTAGTCTCAAAATGACCCCCATCCACGACTGTCTAAGCACAAGAATTTTCAGAACGATAGCTTCAAAAACAACCCAGTTATCTATGGGCGAAATGTTTCAAGATGGCGATTGGAGCGCTCCGCGGAAAGAGAAACGCTCCGCCAATGGACGCTTCTCTTCGCCTTGCTTCTAGGGGTCCGCGGTCCGCTTCTACTCCGCCTCTGGGCAAGGCGGAGCAGGCCAATTCGCTCCTGCTTCTGCGCTTCTAATAGGAGCGGAGTACATGCCTAGATAAAATGACACAGCAAAAATTGATATAAGTTAAAATATAGAATTAAAACAGCAAAGTTTAAAATTTAAGTTAATAGGTTAATAGTTAATACTGAGAAAATAAAAAAGGTCTTCAGCTGGCGACGGAAGGAATACAGTGTAGGTGCCAGCCGAACCTCTCTGGGGAGCTCGTTCCACAGCCGGGGTGCCACAGCAGAGAAAGCCCTACTCCTAGTAGCCAAATGGCAAATAATTTAAAGAGAAATGTGGCAAAACGAAAGAAAGAAAGAGGCCTGTATTTAGGCATCCTTCATCTTAGACAGAGCATGCCTCCTTCCGGCATGTGCACCCATTTTTTTTTAAAGTCACATGAGCTTCAGCCCATGGAACCTGGTCCATAATCTCCTCTGCACATTCATGAAGTTTGAGCTAAGACAAACAACCAGGGTTTGTGTTTTAAGCACCTGCTATCCATATTGTGTTATTTATTTCTGTTTCCCACTCCAGTCTGTCACAAAACAGTTATCATTGAGCTTCCTTGAGCACCTTTATTTATTTGTTTCGTGGAAAGGCAATAGATCACATCACATCAAATCAATCAATCAAATAAATGTTGTTGTTGTTTTTAAAAAAGCATCTCTCTACAACGCCATGGGACAAGTTGGATAGGTAGGGTGGATTTGGACCCATCAATGGTGGAGGCACACAATCACGGCCAATTGCACAAGGGGGAGATATGATGTGGAGCTTGCCTTCACGGCTTCGCTTTACAGCTGCTTTGCTGCTAAACTCCACGGTTTCGCCGCTGCAGGGTGGCAGTTGGTAATCACCCTTGAAGAGGCAGCACAGGCTTTGCAGCGGCCATTTGGCTTGTAGGACCTACCCCTGCCTACTGCAGATGGTCTCCATCTGCCCTGATTGGTCGCCATCTGGCCTGGAATATCCCCGGCTCAAAACTTGAGCAAGATCACATGGCACAAGGGCTGTGGTGACCTCACTTCGATGGAAAAAGTTGGGATAAGTTCTCAAATTTTTTAACACACAGCTTCAGGGAAAAATCCACAGTTGCTGTTAGCGGCATTATATAAACAACACAGCATCACCATGCAGCCACCACAGGGCAGAGAGGATGTACAGACAGCCCTTTGGATGGACTGAAAAGCCTGAAGCTACTTCCCAATCTCAGTTCTGTTCAGGTTGGCAGTGGAAAACACTGATAAGGATCTGAGAAGAAGAAGATAGCATCAGTCTAGCAGAATCCAGGCAGAGGAAAGTCCAAGAGTCATAGATCAAATCCGGTCTGCCAGAAGACTGAGCTGACAACAAACAAAGACACACAATCCACATCAAATGAGAGTTCAAGTCTATGAAAAGTCTCACAATTCTTTTCATGGCAAGTCCTTAGTAATGCAAAGTTCAGTTAGGAGCGTCCATGTGCAGAGTGACAGACAAGGGCGTTTGGCCTTTCAGCAAGGCCTCTGTCCAAACATGGCAGCACTGCTCAGCCCCCCTGGATGGTGCTTCAGTCTTGGTGATCCTTCTGTGCAAACCCCCACACTATCTCCATCAGATTCTCACAAAGAGATTCTTCTGTCCAAGGTCGAAACCAGCAGGTGGATGGGAAGTAGGCTCTGAGAACACTGACAGAGATAAGCACACACAGATTCTGACATCTCACAAGCTGACTAGGCTCAAACTCTTTTGGACCACTTCAAATTAAATCTTAGCTAAAAACGACAAAGCTCCAGTGCAGTGATGAAACTATTCCCTGACTCTGCGGTGCCATGCTAAGAGACTGAACTGTGGACTGGGAAGAATCTGGGCTAATGCACCTTTCACCTCTTCCATAAACTCATAAGTGACCCAAAGCAAGGCTCTTTCTCACACACAGCTAAACCACCAATAAATAACAAATTGCACAACAGAGATAATACTGACAGGGCTGCTATAAGGGTTATTAAGATAATGTAAGTGAAGCCCTTTAATTGCTGTGAAGTGTTATATAAATACGTTATGCTGTGAAACAATGTACCTGTGAAAAGGAAGTACAAAAAGAAGAATTTGGGAATGCATGGCAAGTGTGTGCACACCGCCACAGTAATTAGTTTTTACTTTAACTCGGGAATGGGGATGTATGTCTTCAACATTTGAACTGTTGACAGTCACACTGTCCAAGGGAGCTGTATTTGCAACCCAACAGGCAGGGTTTGAACCCTTTGTTCAACCACACTGGGCTAATAGGAGCCACTTTGGAAGTGGGCAAATAGGTGCCCATGTCTTCACAGTCTCTCCAAGCGGGCCTAGTAGGGTTATGCAATGTTTGGGCTTCTGCTGATCTTGTGCGAGCCCAGGGGTGAGTGCAGCGCGCATCCCGAAAGTCTCATTGTAGGATGGCCACGCCAGAGCTGTAAATGAGTCATGGATTATTTCCAAGTATTTCACCAAGAATGTATGAAATCTATCCTCATATCAAAGTTATAGACACTTCAAGTTTTAGGATGTGACTAAGGCCACAGCTAGACCTAAAGTTTATCCTGGGATCATCCAGGGTTCGCCCCTGCCTGAGCACTGGATCCCCTGTGTGTCACCTAGATGAACAGGTTTGATCTCTGGATGATCCAGGGATAAACCTTGGGACTAGCTATGGCCTAAGATCATTATAATATAGCATTGGAAAGACAAAGCACTCCTGAATTACAGCAGTGGTTAGCTGCTACATGTTCTTTGTCAGCATTTGAATTGACTCATTTTTGACAAACGCCACAGCTGGACCTAAGGTTTATCCTGGGATCATCCAGGGTTTGCCCCTGCCTGAGCACTGGATCCCCTATGTGTCACCTAGATGAACAGGTTTGACCCCTGGACAATCCAGGGATAAACCTTAGGTCTAGCTATGGCCCATGAGGCAAAAAAGATGACTTCCATGCAATATGGGCCATAGCTAGACCTAAGGTTTATCCCTGGATCATCCAGGGGTCAAACCTGTTCATCTAGGTGACACACAGGGGATCGAGTGCTCAGGCAGGGGCGAACCCTGGATGATCCCAGGATAAATCTTAGGTCTAGCTGTGGCCATGGTCTAATTTCATTGAGTAGTTTGCTCTGTAATTATTTCTCCATTCTTTTTTCCTCTTTCTCTTTCATAGTTATTATTCATACATTAAGCTTTGGCCATGAGATTTCCTGCAATAAAGAAGTCTCACTGATTTGGGTGTCCTGTGTCAGTTTGCCAGAAAGTGTGCTTATTTGAGGGACCGGGAAACTTGACACACAGTAGCAATGAGTAGTAGTGCAGGTCAGTCATGAAATTAGTAGGGGTGTGCACGGACCCCCCGCTCCGCTTCACTTGCAGATCCGCCATTTTCCGGATCGGGCCACTCCGCCCCGCCCCCGCTCCGCCCACTTCCGCTCCGCTCCGCCCGGAGCTCCGGATCCGGATCCGGAGCTCCGTTTCCCCCCCATAGGCTTGCATTGAAAGCTAAAAAATTATACAACTTTTTTTCTGTTCAAGTTAGAAACCTCATGTTTGGCACCATGACACCTCATGGGGATATACACACGCACGCCAAGTTTCAAAGCAATCCCATCATCCCCTGATTTTTGGGGAATTTCTGAAAATCGGGCACCCCACACACAACATCCCTGCGAGGTGGGCAGGGGAGGAGGGAGGGAAGGCAGGCAGGCATGCAGCTGGCATTTCTGGGGGCATAAGGAAGTGAGCCAAGGATAAGCCAGTAATGCATATAAAATGGAATAAATTAGGGGTGTGCTCCGCTCCGATTAGGAGCGTAGAAGCAGTAGCGGATTGGCCTGCTCCGCCTTACCCAGAGGCGGAGTAGGAGCGGACCGCGGACCCCCTAGAAGCAAGGCGAAGAGAAGCGGCCATTTTTCGGAGCTCCGAGTTCAGGCGGAGCGCTCCGGTCGCCATCTTGAAAACATTTTGCCATAGGATTGCATTGCGGCAAATAATCGCGCATAACTAGGTTGTTTTTGAAGCTATCGTTCTAGAAATTCTTGTGCTCAGAGAGTCGTGGATGGGGGTCATTTTGAGACCACTCTCACCTCTCTGCGTTGTCTGGGTCGCGTGCTATATTTTTGTGAAAATCGGGTCAACCGCGCGGCTCAAACGGCGTTTTCGGCTTTTCGCCCATAGGATTGCATTGAGGGAAAGAATCGGGGATAACTGGGGGGGGGGTTAAGCTATCGTTCTGAAAATTCTTGTGCACAGAGAGTCGTGGATGGGGGTCATTTTGAGACCACTCTCACCTCTCTGCGTTGTCTGGGTCGCGTGCTATATTTTTGTGAAAATCGGGTCAACCGCGCGGCTCAAACGGCGTTTTCGGCTTTTCGCCCATAGGATTGCATTGAGGGAAAGAATCGGGGATAACTGGGGGGGGGGGGTTAAGCTATCGTTCTGAAAATTCTTGTGCACAGAGAGTCGTGGATGGGGGTCATTTTGAGACTACTCTCAACTTTCTGCGTCGTACGGGTTGCGCGCTAGAAGTTTTTAAAAAATCGGCGGGAAAAAATACCTTTTTCAAAGGGCTGAGGGGCAGAGTCAGCTCCCGGTCATGATGATCCCAAAGTTGGAGGAGGGCATAGGCAAAACAGGTAACTTGGGATTCTGGGAACTTCTCTTTCTTAGTCTGAACGGACTTTTCCCCGTGTTTTTTAACACAGTAGCCCCACCAAATGCACAAACACAACCTGAAATCATATACTAAGCCAAGAATAAGAGATAGAAACACAGCACTGCTCCCCACCCTAACCTTGGTGAACAACTGAATCGATGTGGTGCAAGGGGATGAGCTCCCCTAGGGCATCTCATCGTGGACGTGCCCCCACTCTCTCCTGCATTGGAAGGCCATTAGAGCCTTCCAAAGAGAGTAAAACGGTGGAGCAATGCCTATCATGAGTTGTAGTGAATGCTCGCTTTTCAGTGGTGGAGCAATGCCTGTTATGAGTTGAAGTGAGCGTTTTACTTCTTCTCAGAGCTGTTGGTGGCTGTCTTGAACTGGCAGCTACTTCCCCCTCCCCCGGGCACGTCCCCCTATTGCTGGTAAAAGACAGATATAGCCTTTTAAAAAAAATTCTTCTTGCTGTTTATTGAGCAACACTGCTGCTTTTAATTCCACCCCTCCTTTGTTTATTTATTGATTTATTCCATTTTATATGCATTACTGGCTTATCCTTGGCTCACTTCCTTATGCCCCCAGAAATGCCAGCTGCATGCCTGCCTGCCTTCCCTCCCTCCTCCCCTGCCCACCTCGCAGGGATGTTGTGTGTGGGGTGCCCGATTTTCAAAAATTCCCCAAAAATCAGGGGATGATGGGATTGCTTTGAAACTTAGCGTGCGTGTATATCCCCATGAGGTGTCATGGTGCCAAACATGAGGTTTCTAACTTGAACAGAAAAAAAGTTGTATAATTTTTTAGCTTTCAATGCAAGCCTATGGGGGGGGGAAACGGAGCTCCGGATCCGGATCCGGAGCTCCGGGCGGAGCGGAGCGGAAGTGGGCGGAGCAGGGGCGGGGCGGCCCGATCCGGAAAATGGCGGACCTGCAAGTGAAGCGGAGCGGGGGGTCCGTGCACACCCCTAGAATAAATCAATCAATAAACAAAGGAGGGGTGGAATTAAAAGCAGCAGTGTTGCTCAATAAACAGCAAGAAGAATTTTTTTTAAAAAGGCTATATCTGTCTTTTACCAGCAATAGGGGGACGTGCCCGGGGGAGGGGGAAGTAGCTGCCAGTTCAAGACACTGACAGCCACCAACAGCTCTGAGAAGAAGTAAAACGCTCACTTCGACTCATAACAGGCATTGCTCCACCACTGAAAAGTGACCATTCACTTCAACTCATGATAGGCATTGCTCACCGTTTTACTCTCTTTGGAAGGCTCTAATGGCCTTCCAGTGCAGGAGAGAGTGGGGGCACGTCCACGATGAGATGCCCTAGGGGAGCTCATCCCCTTGCACCACATCGATTCAGTTGTTCACCAAGGTTAGGGTGGGGAGCAGTGCTGTGTTTCTATCTCTTATTCTTGGCTTAGTATATGATTTCAGGTTGTGTTTGTGCATTTGGTGGGGCTACTGTGTTAAAAAACACGGGGAAAAGCCCGTTCAGATGAAGAAAGAGAAGTTTCCCAGAATCCCAAGTTACCTGTTTTGCCTATGCCCTCCTCCAACTTTGGGATCATCATGACCGGGAGCTGACTCTGCCCCTCAGCCCTTTGAAAAAGGTATTTTTCCCGCCGATTTTTTAAAAACTTCTAGCCCGCGACCCGTACGATGCAGAAAGTTGAGAGTGGTCTCAAAATGACCCCCATCCACGACTCTCTGTGCACAAGAATTTTCAGAATGATAGCTTAACCCCCCCCCCCCCAGTTATCCCCGATTCTTTCCATCAATGCAATCCTATGGGCGAAAAGCCGAAAACGCCGTTTGAGCCGCGCGGTTGACCCGATTTTCACAAAAAACATAGCACGCGACCCAGACAACGCAGAGAGGTGAGAGTGGTCTCAAAATGACCCCCATCCACGACTCTCTGTGCACAAGAATTTTCAGAATGATAGCTTCAAAAACAACGTAGTTATGCGCGATTATTTGCCGCAATGCAATCCTATGGCGAAATGTTTTCAAGATGGCGACCGGAGCGCTCTGCCTGAACTCGGAGCTCCGAAAAATGGGCGCTTCTCTTCGCCTTGCTTCTAGGGGGTCCGCGGTCCGCTCCTACTCCGCCTCTGGGTAAGGCGGAGCAGGCCAATCCGCTACTGCTTCTACGCTCCTAATCGGAGCGGAGCACATCCCTAGAAATTAGATAAAGTACATGTGGACTGAAGAGTCAGGGAAAGTGCTAATGGTTTGAACTGCAATGGAACCCGTAACAGTTTATGGTATACTGGAGGGAGGAATTAATTCTTATTTATTTATTTATTTATTTATTTATTTATTTATTTATTTATTTATTTTTAATTACATTTATATACCACCCCACAGCCGAAGCTCTCTTGGGACCAAATTACCTTCTCCCATAAAAATGTCCCTGGGTTTTAAGACCTTCTGGAGAGGCGCTTCTCGGAAAAGGCCACTTCGAGTGCCCCCCCCTGCTGCTCCCTTGCCTCTTAACACTCCCATATACAATCCCACTGCCCCCAAGGGGGCGGTACCGCCCACTTTGGGAACCACTGGGCTAGAAGACGCTTGTCTGGCCTCAGAGGGAAGCAAACGCATCCTTGTTGTGCTACTGGGGGGATTTTCCCAATCCTGTATTCCCACCAGTGTCCACTCTCCTTCTTTCTTCTAATCCCAAACTTGGTGAACCTATCAGCTGGGCAGCAAAATGAGTCTTTTCACAGGCAAGCTAGTGGACAGGAGACTTCCCACATATACAGGAGAATATTTGTTCATAATAATAAAAGAAAATAATTTAGAAAAGTATAATGAGGACTGAGCATGCTCATTGTCCTGCAGGAAGCATGAGCTGTTGAGAGAGTATCAACAGGGGAGGTAGGACCTAAAGGAGAGGGGAATTGACCTGAACAGGCCCCTAAACATTTATGGCAGCTTTCCTCAACCTGGTACCCTCCAGATGTGTTGGGCTACTGCTGGCGATGGTGGGAATTTAGTCCAACACGTATGGTGGGCAGCAGGTTGGGGGAGGCTGTTTTATGGCATCCTTCAGGCAAGGTTAAGGCTCAGATGTTTGCCATGAGGTGTATCTTCCCCCTCCTACAACCTCATCTTCTCTGGCTGATGGCTCTGATCATTTTAAAACTCCAAGTACCAGGGGGAGGGGTGGAATTAGTGAGGGCTGGAGGGGAAACATCCACTCACTTCCAGCTCATGTCGCTCAGTACGCAGCCAGGCAAGTCAACAGCCAGCAAAAGAGCAGCATTTTGCAACCCTTCCTCAAGATTTGTGATGCCACACTTCAGGTGGAAGATGGGCCTGGAGCCTTGTAGCATATGGGCGGGGAACCTGTGGCCCACCAGATGTTGTTTGACTACAAATCCCATCCTCCATGGCCGGGTTTGATGGGACTTGTAGTACAACAACATCTGGATATTCCCCATCTTTGTTTTAGAGTAATCATCTAAGAACTAGGCATGTGCTCCGCTCCGATTAGAAGCGCAGAAGCAGGAGCGAATTGGCCTGCTCCGCCTTGCCCAGCGGACCGCAGACCCCTAGAAGCAAGGCGAAGAGAAGCGCCCATTTTCAGAGTGCTTCGGTTTCCGCGGTCCGATCCGATCGCCATCTTGAAACATTTCGCCCATAGGATTGCATTGCGGAAAAGAAAAGGGGATAACTGTGTTGTTTGTGAAGCTATCTTTCTGAAAATTCTTGTGCTTGGAGAGTCGTGGATGGGGGTCATTTTGAGACCCCCATCCTCTGCGTGCTGCACCTCTGCGTGCTGCGGTTTGTGTTCTAGAATTTTTTTTAAAACCGGTGGGAAAATACCTTTTCCGAAGGGCTGAGGGGCAGAGTCAACTCCCAGTCATGATCACATGATCCCAAAGTTGGAGGAGGGGATAGGCAAAACGGGTAACTTGGGATTCTGGGAAACTTCTCTTTCTTAGTCTGAACGGACTTTTCCCAGTGTTTTTTAAAACAGTAGCCCCACCAAATGCACAAACACAACCTGAAATCATATACTAAGCCAATAATAAGAGATAGAAACACAGCATTGCTATCCACCCTAACTTTGGGGAACAACTGAAAAGATGTGGTGCAAGGGGATGAGCTCCCCTAGGGCATCCCATGTGGACGTGCCCCCACTCTCTCCTGTACTTGGAGGGCCATTAGAGCCCTCCAAAGAGAGTAACCCGGTGGAGCAATGCCTATCATGAGTTGAAGTGAGAGTTCTACTCCTCAGCTCTCGTGGTGAAGCAATGGCTTTCATGAGTTGAACTGGCAGCTGCTTCCCCCTCCCCTGGGCACGTCGCCCTGTTGCTGGTAAAAGACAGATATAGCCTTTTTAAAAAAGTTCTTCTTGTTGTTTATTCAGCAACACTGCTGCTTTTAATTCCACCCCTCCTTCGTTTATTTATTTATTTGTTTATTCCATTTTATATGCATTACTGGCTTATCCTTGGCTCACTTCCTTATGCCCCCAGAAATGTCTGCTGCATGCCTGCCTGCCTTCCCTCTCTCCTCCCCTGCCTGCCTCACAGGGATGTTGTGTGTGTCTGGCTTTGACTCAGGGGAGAAGTCCTTCCTGCGCTCACTTGGAGTTTTGGAAGTTCCAAATCCATTTTTCAAGTGTGGAAGAAGATTCATATAGGTTTATCTCTACTCCCCAATTCATGGCATCTTGGGATTTCCTTTGAAATGGCCCCATTGAGATGTCTGCAGGTTTAAGCCCTGCCAAAAAACAGGGGATGATGGGACTGCCTTGAGTCTGGGTGTGCGTGTGTATCCCTGGATAAGCTATCATGGTGATGAGTTTGAGGTTTTTAATGTGCAAATTGACGGAGCTATCGAAAGGGGTGTGAATGGGGTGCCCGATTTTCATAAATTCCCCAAAAATCAGGGGATGATGGGACTGCCTTGAGTCTGGGTGTGCGTGTGTGTCCCTGGATAAGCTATCATGGTGGTGAGTTAGAGGTTTAACATGCAAATTGACGGAGCTATCGAAAGGGGTGTGAATGGGATGCCCGATTTTCATAAATTCCCCAAAATTCAGGGGATGATGGGATTGCCTTGAGTCTTGGCGTGCATGTGTATACCTCCATGAGGTGTCATGGTGCCAAACGTGAGGTTTCTAACTTTCACAGAAAAAAAGTTGTATACTTTTTAAGCTTAATGCAAGCCTATGGGGGGGGGGAACAGAGCTCCGATCCGGATCCGGAGCTCCGCAGCGGAGCGGAGCGGGCATGGGCGGAGTGGGGGTGGAGCGAAGTGGCCCGATCCGCAAATCATGGATCTGGAAGTGAAGCGGAGCGGGGGGTCCATGCACACCCCTACTAAGAACCTCCCTTCTACTCACTTCCACTCCTGAGTGCCCTGGAATAGAAGAAGGAACTTTGGGGAACTTTTAAGATATTTTGGGCTTAAATCACAGCGGTTTTGCATCCTTAGGCTATTCCTATGGCAAAGCGGATGATTAAAAAAGTCCTGCGACCCCTTAGTCCTGCAGAAAACAAAGGAAACGTGGTTTCTTTTAGGTTACATTAGAACGAAACAGGGTGGAATGGGAGCTCGTTGCTTCTGTTTGAACTGGCGTTTAAAAGAGATAAAAGAAGAAATGCTTTTTTTCATTTTGTCTTATTATCTTTGAATGTTATACTGTGAAACACACACACACACACACACACACACACACACACACATATATATATATATATATATATATATATATATATATATACCTCTAATAAGCTTGAACTGTGATGAATATAAAAAGGAAACGCTAAGAGGGAACTATTAGCAAGCATGGCCTCTTTTGCTGGTAGACCTGAAATGAATTCTTCACACTCTATTTCACTCTAAATAACAGGCAGTTATAACGCCCATGGATTTTTCTAGGGGTGTGCACGGGCCCCCCAATCCGCTTCATGGCCTGATCCAGAAAATCCGGATCAGGCCCAATCCTCTTCACTCCGCTCTATGGACTTCACTATATGGACGGCGGCGGCAGCCGCCACATGGATGGCAGCACCGGCGGCACCAGGTAGGCCAGGCCCCCGCCCCCTTACCTTCCTCCATCGCGGGCTTCAATTGAGGCCCCGGTTGAAGCTGGAAGAGGCCTCAGCCTTCACTTCCGGCTTCAACCGGGGCCTCAATTGAAGCCCATGACGGAGGAAGGTAAGTGTCCCTCCTCCCTGCTCCCTTACCTGGTGCTGCCGCCGCCGCAGCATGGATGGCGGTGCCGGCAGTGCTAGATTAGTCCCCCTCCCCCCCCACTTACCTGCAGGCGAAGCTCCGGATTGAAGCGATCCTCTTCGCCTCGATCCGCAGCCCCCCTGACTCGCTTCGCCTCTGCCTTTTCCGGAGGCGAATTAGGCCGCCTCGCTCCTGCTTCTCTGAACCGAAGAGAAGCGGAGCACATCCCTAGATTTTTCCATCCCACTGGCAAATGGCCAACTTTCCAAGTGACTTCTGTAGCTGTGTTTTAAACAACCATCTACTCAGCAGACATTACCAGGTGATCACTTTCCCCCGAGAAGTCTGGTTGCCCTGCTGTTTTTGAGATATGCCTCATACACAATGACTCTAATATCTCCATTTTGTCCTGACTTCTGATTAAGCAAGGTCAAAAGAACTAAAATTTACCCTCTAACTTAATTAAAGTTAGGAAGCTGCAGCTCATGCAAAATGCAGCAGACAGATTGATTTCAGGAACCAGAAGGTTCGACCACATAACACCTGCTCTGGTCCGCTTGCACTGGCTGCCTGTATGTTTCTGAGACCAATTCAAGATGCTGATTTTGACCTATAAAGCCTTACATGGCTTGGGACCACACTACCTCATGGAACGCCTCTCCCAACGTGAATATACACTACGTTCAACATCTAAGGTCCTCCTCTAGGTGCCTACTCCGAGAGAGGCTCGGAGTGTGGCAATGAGGGACAGGGCCTTTTCAGTAGTGGCCCCCAGACTATGGAACGATCTCCCTGATGAGGCTCGCCTGGCACCAACGCTGCTATCTTTCCAGCGCCAGGTTAAGACTTTCCTCTTTGCCCAAGCATATGGCAGCAGATCTTAATCACCCACATGTTTAGTTTTGTAATGGTTTTTAATGCTTTATGTGTGTATGTTCTGTGTTTTAAAATTTAAAATTTTGTATACTTGTTTTTATCTCAATTTTAGAATTTCTGTAAACTGTGCAGAGAGCTCTGGCTATGGGGGCAGTATATAAGTGTAATAAAATAAATAAATAAATAAATAATCAGGAGCGACCCCCGTCCCATGGAATGGAGGCCCTAGAAGTTGCAAATGTCTTCTTTTTTGCTGAGTCACTATCCCATTCAAGCTACACTAGGTAATTTCAGAATTGGCCAATCCATAGCCCTGGTGGGGAAAATGCACTCAATTTGTAAATTGAGTGCATTTCGCTGGATCCAGGGCCGGCCCTACCATTAAGCAAAGCAAGGCGGTCACCTCAGGCAGCAGATGCTGGGCAGGGGCAGCAACATGTTGGAGGAGAGAGCTGTGTCTGCCACATGGCTTGCTCTGCACCCCACCCACCCCAAACTAGCCTGCTGCTTTGCAGTGTGGAGGAAGCGGCTGCCCCATTGCCGATACTGAAGAGAGATTCAACTGCCATCCCGGTTGGCTTTTGTAGATGAAATGGAATGGCAGGGGGCCATCTTCTCCTTCCCCTTAGGCAGTAAAGTGTCTTGGGCCAGCCCTGGCTGGGTCCAGTGCACTAATGGAAGTGGACTTCCCCTCCTTCTATAGGAGCCCCTGCATCCCCCTGAAAGGAGACCCTGCTGAATAGGGTAAACTGTGATGTGGAGGAGGGGACCCCTCAAAATCAGGTGAAAGGACCTTCTGCAAGCACAGCTCTTCCTCTTGTGTAATGCTCCTTCCTCATGGAAGGCAGAACCTAGATCCAACCCACAGGAATACCTCAGGCGAACCTTGCCATGCCAGGGAAAACTTAATCTGTTTAATTTGGCTTCTGTATGTGGCACAGATGGAGAAAGTGGTAACCCTAGCCTTGTTCCATCTGAAACTACCCCCTTACCAAGAAGAAGGGAGCTGTTTATCTCCTTCACTCAATGTTTGCTTAAGCCTGTATCAGATGTGCATGCTGTTCTCTACAGTCTTAGGCCTTAGCTAGACCTACCGTTTAGCCTAGGGTGACTATATGGAAAGGAGGACAGGGCTCCTGTATCTTTAACAGTTGCATAGAAAAGGGAATTTCAGCAGGTATTGTTTTGTTTTTATGGAGAATCTGGTGAAATTCCCCCTTCATCACCACAGTTAAAGCTGCGGGTGCCCTGCCCTCTTTTAAATCTGGTTACTTTAAGTATAGCTCCTGCACTTTAACTGTGGTGATGAAGAGGAAATTTCACCAGGTGCTGCATGCATACAAATTACACCTGCTGAAATTCCCTTTTCTATGCAACTGTTAAAGATACTGGAGCCCTGTCCTCCTTTCCATATAGTCACCCTAGTTTAGCCCACAACAGAGGAGGGAAGATCCCACGATGTATTTATCGTGAGATCCCTCCTCTGTTTAAAGGGGCAGCAGCGCACGAATGTTTGTGCGCTAAAAGTAAGTGGGCTTTTTTAAATTTAAAGTACTTTCCCCACTCCCCCCACCCTACCCCCAATGGGCACAGCACTCCTGAGGTGTGCGCCCCATGCGTGGCTCTTGGCTTCTCGCAAGGAAACACGTGGAGCCAGGCCAACCCTCTGAGAGCCCTGACTTCCTCCCTCCCTGAGCGCCCTGACTCTACTCCACCACTGGGTACCAAATAAAGGTGGGGCCCACAGAAAATGGTCTGAGAGCACAAGGCGCTGTGTTTCATTTCTAAAGCTATGCAGACCTCAGCCTAGACAGTGCATGGAAATGAGGAGCCAAGCAAGAGATTCAAGCAAGATGCTATGAGATTCCCAAAGGAAGAACAGGCCCTGGGATTAACAAAAATAACAATTAAAGAAAATACATGTTGTAAATTGCCTCCTGTTTTTTTTTAACAGACCTTGGTGGGTGGGCATCCTCAGCCCTTCTATCCATCTTTTCCTCCAGCACTCGAACTAAAAACCTGATCTATCATAGGAACATAAGAGCCATGCTGGATCAGACCAAGGGCCCATCTAGTCCAGCACTCTGTATCAAAACGGCATTGATATGCTAAGAATGGATCCTGGATTGTATCTGGGGTCCTGTTTGCCCTGCAACAGGTGGTCTTATTGTTAGATCAATGTTCTTTTCACCCAAGGACGAAATCCAAACAGCCCTTAAGCACGACTCCACCATTCCAGCGACAGAGGGTTCAAAAGTGCTTTATTGATTAGTAATCAAGGCCTGGTCTCTTCAAAGGGAGCAATCAGACAAAAGACATAGGGAATACGGTACAGTATTTGAGCTTTCAAGGGGCAGGGCCCAGTAGCAGCATTAACCAATCAGAACATAACACTGGGGCATAGCTAATTATGCTAAACAGTTCTGTAAACAATACCTTTGGCCTGACAGTAAGTAACAGAAGTTAACTTTGACACAACAGCACTTGGAATAAAACTGGAGCCAGGGTTCTTGTTTATTTTAGATAAGAAGGATACAAGGATGCACACAAGGAGACATTCTCATACAGGGCATCATGACATTTTGCTTGGTGTGCAATGGAAACTTTACAGTTTCCTGTTAAAAATGGAGGTGGTTATGCTAACATTATCCCACTCCAACGTCATCTTTAGAAAGTTTAGATAGAACCGGAGGGGGAACCCCAGCCCCAATTGCCCTGCCCAATAAAAGTCTTCATAAGTCTGCTTCTAAGTTGCAGTGCCCAACTCTGCCCTCTGGGGGCAGCATTGTCACAGCACTGATGGAACAGGCTTGAGAGCAACTCTTCCAGTGATAATATAAGTGAAATGCTTTCAACACATTAAAGCACTGTTTAGGGTGACCATATGAAAAGGAGGACAGGGCTCCTGTATCTTTAACAGTTGCATGGAAAAGGGAATTTCAGCAGGTGTCATTTGTATATATGGAGAACCTGGTGAAATTCCCTCTTCATCACAACAGTTAAAGCTGCAGGTGCCGTGCCCTCTTTTAAATCTGGTCACTCTAGTATAGCTCCTGCACTTTAACTGTTGTGATGAAGAGGGAATTTTGCCAGGTTCTTCATATATACAAATGACACCTGCTGAAATTCCCTTTTCTATGCAAGTTAAAGACACAGGGGCCCTGTCCTCCTTTCCATATGGTCACCCTATATCCTATTAAATAAAATTTAATTAATTAATTCATTACATTGGCATGGGAGTAAAAGCCGCAGTTCTGAAGCAAAAAGGACAGGAAACACACTCGTGCCAAGTTAAGATGATTAGGCAATTAATCTAGCTCACTATGGTCCAAGCCAGCATGGCCAGGCTGACTTGAAATGACAGGATGGCATTAGGTTGGGGGTAAGGCTGGTCTAGGCATACATACCTAGTTAAACCCTAAACAATTTTCACGTGCAAAGCTTTCAGAATACTGTGACAATTGCTTTCTAAATAACTTCATAGAATCATAGAATAGCAGAGTTGGAAGGGGTCTACAAGGCCATCGAGTCCAACCCCTTGCTCAATGCAGGAATCCACCCTAAAACATCCCTGACAGATGGTTGTCCAGCTGCCTCTTGAAGGCCTCTAGTGTGGGAGAGCCCACAACCTCCCTAGGTCACTGGTCCCATTGTTGTACTGCTCTAACAGTCAGGAAGTTTTTCCTGATATCCAGCTGGAGTCTGGCTTCCCGTAACTTGAGCCCGTTATTCCATGTCCTGCACTCTGGGAGGATCGAGAAGAGATCCTGGCCCTCCTCTGTGTGACAACCTTTTAAGCATTTAAACGTTTGGAAGGCTTGGAAGCCTTTGCACAGTCATACCTAGGGAGGCTGTGGGCTGTCCCACACTAGAGGCCTTCAAGAGGTAGCTGGACAACCATCTGTCAGGGACGCTTTAGGGTGGATTCCTGCATTGAGCAGGGGGTTGGACTCAATGGCCTTGTAGGCCCCTTCCAACTCTGCTATTAATCATGCAAGGTACAGGCAACATGTAAAATGGCTGGGTAAACTCTTATGCCCTACAAGTCATCCACGTCCCCTGAGTAGCAGATGGAAGCCCTCCCTCTGTTGATGCTTGTAAGCCTATGCGGCAGGGTCTTGCTATTTACTGTTTTACTCTGTACAGCACCATGTACATTGATGGTGCTATATATATAAATAATAATAATAATAATAATAATAATAATAATAATAATAATAATAATAATGCTTGCCACTGGGCAGCTGGGAACCCTTAGGACGACAGCACCAGGGCAGAGCTCACCTAGATGCAGGTGTGAGGAGGTGAATGAGGAAATAACGTCCACACCTTAAGAGAGTTACCTGCACTATGAGAAATATAGTTAACGTTCATGTGCTTTATTTGGTTGGGGATCATTTAATGCAGTTTCTGAAAGTTGCAGACATTATATTGCCTTTTCTTATTTCTGCATGAAATTGTTCTTGCAGACAATACTGTATAGGTGAATTGCTATGACGTATATATTCCAGTAGAGGGCACTAGTACACACACTGTTCTCCTTAAAGACTTCCCTAGTAGCATCCAAGTAAAGAAACACATAAAACAGTGAGCAAATAGTGATAGCTGTAGTAGAACGATTTAAATGAGGTGTTGGAAAATGAGGAAAACAATGATTTTTGTTTTGTTTTGTTTGTAGTGCTATGTGAAAGCTCAGGTGTGGTCAATGTATGTTAGAATTCAGTTTCATTTGTGGGCTACTTCAGCTATGGTTAAATGGTATGTGGCAAATTCAACAAATCCTGCTATGAGGAAATTGAAGAGACTGTGGCATTTGCCAGAAAAGAGTCTAGTTCCAACCAGTCTACAAATGAAAAGATGGACTGTCCCATTAATGTTGTTGTGCAGATAATTTCTTGTCAGCTCACATATAGCCATTAATCTTTTTTGAGAGGTGATAGCAGATAAAAGTAGGAAGCCCTAGCCTGACCATCCAGAATGAGTTTGGGACTGTTAATTTGGATCTGTCAGAACCTTTTAATGGCATTACATGTAATAAGAGCCGTTCACATTGAATATTGGGTGTAGATGGCAAGAATAGGCAGCTGGATAGTCATCTGTCAGATATGCTTTAGGGTGGATTCCTGCATTGAGCAGAGGGTTGGACTTGATGGCCTTATAGGACCCTTCCAACTCTACTATTCTATGAGTCTATATTATTTAGTATCTCTTTATTTTAAGAATGTATATGCTTATCTTCAGTTCTGAGTTTTAGAATTTTAAATTTTGTATACTTGTTTTTATCTCAATTTTAGAATTTCTGTAAACCGCCCAGAGAGCCCTGGCTATGGGAGCAGTATATAAGTGCAATAAATAAATAAAATAAATAATATAAATATTGCATGGCAACCTACAAATAAAACAACAACAACACATTGAATTTCTTAATCACTTTCTTCTTTAAAAAGATGCAAAGTGATTTACAACAGAATGATTAAAACGTACAAAATATAAAATAGCTAAGACTATTTCCATCAAAATACCAAAAGATAATAAAACAACTAAAACATCAGTTCAGACCTTGACCAAATCTACGGATGCATAAAAAGCCCATCATAGGACTTCAAGTAGCTGGGAGTAGAGGAAAGTCTTGACCTGATGCTGAAAAGATGACTATGTTGGTGCCAGGCAAACCTCACTGGGGAGAGTGTTCCAGAGTATGTGTGGGGTGGTTTGGTGGGTGGGTGGGTCCTTAAAGGCTTGGGAAAATTGAAAAGGCCATCTTGTTGCTGAAAAGACATCAGAGTAGACGATGTCTCCATAGTTTTTCAATCAGTGTGTGTGTGTGTGTGTGTGTGTGTGTGTGTGGTGTGTCTAATTGAAAACCTCCCAATAAGGAACATGGGGTGCTGGGGTGGGATAGTTTTGAGAATTGATATTGACATCTGTGGCTAACCAATTAGGAATTGCCACAGCGCTGTCCGTGACTGTGTTCTGTTCTGCTCCAATCACAGTGTTCAGGGGAGGGGATGCCAATAATTTTTCTCTTGGTCCTTCATTCCATGTGCTCATTGCAGTTCTTGGTCTTGCGGCATTCATTTCAATCAGAGAGAGAGAGAGAGAGAGAGAGAGAGAGAGGAAAGTGAGATAGCGTGTTTGTGGTAAAGTGAGATAACATTATTGAATTTATTTAGGAAGAGGGAGAGAGAGATCTATGAGATCTTCTGTTGCTTTGCAGAGAGACGACTGAGAGGGACCTGTTTTTCGTTCATTTCACCTGTTCCCCCCCTCCCAGCAGGTTTGTGTGCTCATCTAAAAATCTTAAGAAATCCTATTTAAAATCCTTTTCTTTGAATTGTGCCTTCAAATATTCTTTTAAGTCCACTCAAGCCAGCTGTGTGTGTGTGTCTGTTCTGTTCTTTCACTGAAAAATGAGTGACAACAGCATCCTGACTGACCTGGGAGCTGCTGCTGAAGTAATGACGATTTGGTAGGCAGGGCAGTCTCAAAAGCCAATATTAGGATACAGAAAAGAATCTTGTGCCAAAGCCTCATCTGTGTACTGCAAGTTTGGACGCAACTCAGCCAGGTGTAAAATCAAGAGAAGACGGGGCAGCGAGAGAAAAGTTTGCTATGCTAGTACTAATATCTATCTCCTGTATTGAAGACAGGACTCAAGTTTATATGCTTTGATGTGTGTGTGTGTGTCTCTCTGTGTGTGTGTGTGTGTGTTCTTCTCTGACCTCTCATAGGGAGAGCACCTCTCTCCCCCGCCCCATTTCACCTCATTACAGCAAACATTCAGGGAAAAGATCTCTGTTTTTTTAACTGAAGATGCACAACTGTACATCAGAAAAGTAAAGGATAAAAGATCCTGCACAGGTGTGTGTGTGTGTGTGTGTGTGTGTGTGTGTGTATGGGGGGTGGGTGTTATGGGGGATTATTTTTGCAAAGGTAGACCTTTTTTTTCCTAGTCAATTGTCAGCCCTACCTATAGTCCACACATCTGACTAGTGCAGATGATGCATTAGGTTGGCACATCCAAACCTTGAGAAAACACATGGGACCTGCAATAGTTACATAGAAAACAGATCTTTCACCAAGTGAAGCTTTACCCCCTAGAGTACCTCAGTGGTCATGAGAAAAAGAAATACCTGGCAGGCATAATTTTCCTTCAATGTATGTTTTAAAGATTCCCAGGATCCCTACTTTTAGACTCCACATAGCTGAGATGTTACTCAGTAGAGTACTGAAGAGTCATAGAATCATAGAATAGCAGAGTTGGAAGGGGCCTACAAGGCCATTGAGTCCAACCCCCTGCTCAATGCAGGAATCCACCCTAAAGTATCCCTGACAGATGGTTGTCCAGCTGCCTCTTGAATGCCTCTAGTGTGGGAGAGCCCACAACCTCCCTAGGTAACTGATTCCATTGTTGTACCGCTCTAACAGTCAGGAAGTTTTTCCTGACGTCCAGCTGGAATCTGGCTTCCTTTAACTTGAGCCCGTTATTCTGTGTCCTGCACTCTGGGAGGATCGAGAAGAGATCCTGGCCCTCCTCTGTGTGACAACCTTTTAAGTATTTGAAGAGTGCTCTCATGTCTCCCCTCAATCTTCTCTTCTCCAGGCTAAACATGCCCAGTTCTTTCAGTCTCTCTTCATAGGGCTTTGTTTCCAGACCCCTGATCATCCTGGTTGCCCTCCTCTGAACACGCTCCAGCTTGTCTGCGTCCTTCTTTAATTGTGGAGCCCAGAACTGGACGCAATACTCTAGATGAGGCCTAACCAGGGCCGAATTGAGAGGAACCAGTACCTCACGTGATTGGAAGCTATACTTCTATTAATGCAACCCAAAATAGCATTTGCCTTTCTTGCAGCCATATCGCACTGTTGGTTCATATTCAGCTTGTGATCTACAACAATTCCAAGATCCTTCTCGTTTGTAGTGTTGCTGAGCCAAGTATCCCCCATCTTGTAACTGTGCATTTGGTTTCTTGCATCCCTATGCACACTTACTTGGGAGTAAGACTCAGTGAACTCAATGCACTACTGAAAAGTGGTGTAGTGGTACATTTTGAAGTGCAGGTTCTCAACATTATAGGCCCCATAGCCGTGCCCTGAAGGAGAGCCCAAAAGTTCAGGCAGCTGTGATGATCCGTATCAATAACTCCAATTCTAGCCGTTTTTCATGTCCACCAGGAACAGATCTTTTATAAAATGCCTGGGTCTCAATTGCCCATTCAAGATCAAGCTGCTGCAACGTACTTTGTATTACAACTGGGAACAATATAAAGTTGTGAAAATTCATTTCCCTCCAGCTACTTTGAGGATTGCATCTAAACTCAGAGGGAACTGCTAGACTCTGAGGGAGGTGGCAGATGACACCACTGTTCCTGCTAATAAAATAGTGCTGCTGCAGCACCCCTGTTAGCACTGGCTCCACTACACCACTGCTACTGAATGAGCTTGCGTAGGGCTGGGCCGTGAACGCCTGGTGCTCCTAGTTGCTAGTTTGTATGTGCTTCAGTGCCTTAAACACTGCCATGACAGGCAGACATTCAAAACAGCTTGGCCATATGGTGATGAAGAAAGCTATACCTCTTGACTATCTTGCTGCAGCTATTAAAGGCAGACAATCTTTTCTAGGAAACAGGGATGGGGAAAAGCAACCCTGTTTTTGCCTGCTGTTTAGAAGTCTCAGAGATAAAAATGATTTCCAAGTGCATAAATCAACATAGAGTTTATTGCTGTGAAATGTTCACTTAAATGTGGTTTTCATCTTCATAGACTCATGTCTAACGGACAAGTCATATAAGAAACAGAAAGATCAAGGAGTATGCGTTTCACCACTAAATTATAAATTGTCGCATAAAAATGGGGTAGGTGGGGGAGAGGAAAGAAACAATGATGTCTGCCTTGCTTGTGACCAAGTGCTCACTCACATTTAAGTACAATCACAACAACTGCTGTACAGAACAGAATCCATCATACAAAAGGAAAATAATTCTTTAAAAGTTTTATCAGTTGAAGAAACTGAAATTTGACCTTTACCCAAGGTAGGAAAATAACCTCATCTTCCCAACCTCCCAAGGTAGCACTTCACAGAGTCTGTAACCCAGCCAGGAGGAGGAAGAGTTTGAAATTACACTTCCAGTATTATTCATATTGGCCTAAATTTTCTTACTACCAGCTCCTCTTGCCATTTTTAAAGTAAATGATTGGAACAGCAAAATTACCTCTCTGAAGGCTAAGATAAATTCAGATCCATTTGGATTAATCAGCAGCCCTTTCTGATTCGTTAATTTCCAGAGCAAAAAGATTTGATGTTCTTTTTCAATTAAAAAAGCACTCAAGGCTACATGGGAGGGGAGGGGAGGGGAGGGGAGGGGAGCGGAGGGTGGGGTTCAAGGTTGCAAATGAAAGTGGGATGCCACCATGTTAGTGCTTCTATAAAACAGCCATGCCTGTGAGGAAAGTTGAAAAGGAAGATATGGACAGTGGGTGGTATTTACACAGAGGTTTGAGAAAGACTGTACACAGGGTCTTATATTGTATAGAACAACATCAAGTCAGCGTTGAAAGAAAGTCATTTCACATATTACATAGTAACAAACTGGCATTTGCCACCAAGGGTACACTTGCTGGCCATCAAGCTACATTATGTTCAGGCTGCAACACGTCTCCAGTTCCCTGACAGGTGTGCTTGTCTGAAACATGTTTGCAAACAGTTGTTTGTCACATCCACACTTCACATTTTTAGGTGTACACTTTAAAAAGCATCATATGTGAAGGAGGTCCTAAGTATGGATTCCTGTCTGTTTAGAGTAAAGAGATGACAATCTTTTGGTGATTAGCTTAGTTATCAATTGGCAAGAGAAGCAACCAAATGATTCTTAAAGATTGAATAGTTAACTCTAGAGAGACTTTTGAATAGACAGTGGGAAATGGCTGTACAGCTGCAATAAATGTTTTGCCAGGATTTAAAAAGGAATGAAAGGCCCTTCGTTGTTATCAACTAAAAATGTTGCAGCCCATATATCTTGGGCAACACTTTCTTATGTGTATTCATTATGGACCCCATGAATTTTGAATACACAGTCCCAAATATTCATTCGCCTTTGATCTAAAGAGGGATTCATCTCTCTCTTGAACATATAACGGTGCCTCTCAATAACAGCAACCATTGTTCAACTGATCATTAATGTCTGTTAGTCATAGCAGGAGTGTAACTAAGGATGACTACAGAGGGCCAGGTACCGGCTTCCTTTCCCCCATGAAGAATATTACTACCACATTTAATAAGAATTTGAGACTGTTAATTTGAATTCTGGATCAAAGTTATTACAGTACAAATAATTTGTCCAAATGCCTTGGAAGGCATCCACAACATTTACACAATCATAGGTTTAGCAGTATTTCTAATGAAGTTACAGTGAACCAATGTTTAGGTATGGAAATTTCTGTTGTAGCGCCATTGATTTTGATGGGATCACATTTACACCATTTTAGTTTCGCTCTCTCTCTCTCTCTCTCTCTCTGTGTGTGTGTGTGTGTAGGGCATGTGTGAACAAATGGCTCCTATTGAAGCAACAGATTCATCGTATGACCCCTGTATGGGCACATACGTGGTTAACATACTTAACCAGAGCATTATTATTTTTAAAAACAAACAAACCCTAAGCTCAGATCACAGGAAGTTGGAGAAACTTTGTTTATTGTGAATTCTTGGCACCGCTACTTTGGGAATCAGTTTTGACAAGTCAGCAGCTAACATTTGTCACATACACCAACAATATTCCCCACCCTGCTTGTGTGAGCAGTCAACTCACATGAGCAATGTAATGTCCAAACCATGAAGTCACGCAAGCTCACCATTCTTTGTGTGAACTGGAAAATCATGATTTGCCATTTTCTGATGTACTGAAGATCTCATGTGAATTCACAGCTCCAGTTTTATGCTGTTCACACAATCAGACCACTCACATGAGCTGATGTGTTTAAGTCCAGTGCTGTAGTATCATTGGAACCAACTCTGGGTTTCCAGTGGGAAGAGTTAAGTGGCACGATCTCAGAAAATTATTTTATTCATCTTGGTGTTGCCAATTTGAGCTACAAGGGTTGGCTGCAAAGTTAGATTATGATCCTGGACATGTTTTGTGGCACTTCAATGAAAAGTTGATTTACTCAGGATTTTGGGTTGTTCTATGAGGGTATGGAGTATCGGAAGCATCATATGAGAAGGAGAAGGAGGAGGAGGAGAACTTGAAAGGGAGCTAAACCTTAAGTGTAAAGGCTGTTGCCTGATTCCAATCAAGAACGAGTAGAGTTCCCCTACCCTTTCAGTGGGCATAAGCCAAACAGAACAAGACATGAGGCTCTATGGAGCAAAACAGGTGTAGTCATGTGATGGCCTACAAAGTCTTTTTCTGGAACTATAAATCAACTTTGCCCTCCAGATGTTTCTGACTACAACTCCCATCATTCCCAGCCAGTGCTAGATGAGAATAATGGCAGTTGCAGTCCTAAACATTTGGAAGGCCTCAAACTGGAGAAGGCTGCTGAACACTGTTGGTTGTTAATGGGCAGAGCAGTCACTACAAATTGCCATGACTACTTTGCATCTGAAGTCAATAGTGTGCATGTAATAACTCTTCATTTTAGGAATGTGTGTTCTGGAAAAATGTTGACACTATTAAGAGATTCTCCACATGGACATAGAAGGGGAAACAAGATCCTGCCTGCTGGCCTTGCCCTCACTTGCCCTCAGCATGACGTCTGTAATAGCCTACCCATGTAGAAACAGGACGTGTGGAGGATCTGTCTATGTGATCAGGAACCTATCCACTCAAGGGTCCCTTCCTGATCATGAAATCATACCCTACATGCATACAGTTTGTTTCCTTGGAGGCTCTTTCAGTCATCACATCAAAAGTGTACAGGGCCAAAGCCAGCAAGCACAATCCCACCCTTTACACGGGCCCAGGGAACATCTGAATCTATGTAGAATCTACGTAGAACATCTATCTACGTAGGCACAATCACATTACTAAACAAGTAGTTGAAGGGGGAGGGGAGAAGGAAACGTCATAAAATTGAGGCAACACCACTGATTTCTCCAGTCACCTATTTTGATCCAGCAGAGCCTGTGGTTTCCGCAGAGATGGAATTCAGGTTTTAAGATTAAGGGTCGGTAGGAAAGAGGGTCAAAAGCCAGTCCAGCTTCTCCTAACTAGAGGGAAGAAGGCCTCAACCACCAGGACTCATCCAACTTAATCTGTGACGCCATTTAAGAGAAGGGACTGAGACTGTTCCTTGAAACTGATGCTTGACAGGCTTTGACATAACTCTGATGCTGATTTACCATAAACTCCAACATTCAGACCCGATAATGCAGTATTTTTTATTCTCGACATCTTCAAGTTCTTCCATTTCCTGTTTCAGGCGTTCTTCCATATTGTCTCTTCGAAGGACAATGAAGGAGGCACTCTTTTCTGTTTCATCCATCAAATGGGCAATTTGACAAAAGTTCCCCCAGAAACTGAGTATCCTGGGATCCTGTGTTGTTGTTTTTTAAGTCCCCAATTACACTGTTCAATCAGAAAAGAGTTTTAGGCCTAGCCTCTAACGGATTAGTATTGCTGCTTCCGAGTCTGGAAATGCTAAGACAAAAATGCATCAGTCTGTCGTTTGGAATGATCAAATGTACGTGTGTGCGCGCACACACACACATACACACACACACACACACACACAAGCACACACAAAAAACGTAGTTTAGAGAGCAACGCTTTTAAAAAGGGGACAGTTTCATTACACAGTTACTGTATATTGTTGTCCTTGGGGTTGCTAAGGTTGGTGAGTTTTTAAAAACTTTTTCCCCCATTCAGTTTGGTCCACTGGAATTAAATCACCCTCAATGAGATATATAGATATAGATATATATCTAGATATATATAGATAGATAGATATATGCTTTTAAAAAAAATATCAGCAGCAAGGTTCTCTGGAAATAGATTCTGTTTGATGTAGCTAGTCTGTCTTTTCTGTTTTGCCCTCTTTCACAGCAGCCTCTGAAGTTTTCCGCAGGGGGGCTTTCTCCGAGTTGGCGTGTCCTTGGCCAGATTCTGCCGCTCCGCCATTTTTGTGCGCTGTGTGTTTTTCTAAGTAGTTCAGCATTTCACTGAGAACAGTTTGGAAAGTGCTGAGGGCAGCACATATTGCAGGAGTTCCAAAGCCATGAGTGATCAAACTGTAAAACGGGGAGAAAAAGAAAGAAATATTGAAGAGTTTACTGTACGCAGATTTTCATTTTGCTGAAATGGAAGACGTGCCCACTAAAATATTTATTACTTTTGAGGGAGGAAGACAAAAAAATAAAATAAAAATTATATCCAGGCCAGATAAAACTTCAAAAGTTGATTTTCTGGTTGGAGGGTTAAGTATGAGCCATCTGGAGACCAGATCGTCAGTGGGTGTAAACCAGTGTAAGTGCAAAAGGGACGCTTTGGATTCCATTGGCGTAAGCTGCTACCATTCATTTTCTCAAAGTGATTTGATGTGATGGCCAATAGGATTGTCTACTGGGATGATGAGGGATAAAGACCTCCCCCAACCCAAAGGCTCAAAGCTACAGCAGCTCTACTCATTATGATTTCTGTGGAATGCATCACTATTACAGCCATGTGGGACCTCTGTCCCACTCAGACCAGTCTGGCATTTGCCTTTGATACGTTTGCTGTGAAAATGAATAGCGTAACAACAGCGTTTCCCACAGCACTCATAATGTGTGTGGCTGCTCTTAGGGCCAAGTTGCATATGGAATAGTGCAAAAACTTAAGAGTGACTGGTCAATAGCATTTTGGGAGTGGGAGGGGGCAAGGTGAAAGCCATTTTCATTAGGAAATAGGTGTGGAGGTAAAGGGTTAACCCCCCCTTCCAAAATACCACAGCCCTGACCCAAATTGCAATTAGGAAAAAGAAAAAGACATCAGATCCCATCATGGACCTCCTGCATCACATGCAGTTTGGACTTTAGTGTGAATTAAAGTTTGTTTTGCCTCCCCCCCCCCCCGGGGAGGATTCTTGTATCTTTAATGGTTACCTGGCAGGCAGAAATCAGCAGTGGCGTATTTCCTGGCATAGCATTTCAATGGTGGAGGAAGCTTCACGTACTGATTTCTGCCTATGAAGTAGCAATGAAAAACACAGGAGCAATACTGTGTGGGGTGTGTGGGGGGAAGTTGGCAACTCTCCTGACTCCTCAAAGCTGTTTGACAGATTCAGATTCAGAACTGCTCTTCTCATTGCCCTAACCTATGGCTGTGTTGCTCCCTGCATACTCCTGAACATCAATGCGCTTCTTGCAAACACACTTTTGAAATAAGGAGGAAAGCCATGGGTCAGCGGAGGGTGATTTGGAGCAAAGCCAATAGAGAGGAAAACATTACCAAATATCAGAAGCAGTAAACCTCTAGTATCAGAGACAGTATGCTGGGGAACATGGGTGGGAGGGTGCTGTTGCACCGTGTCCTGCTTGTGGGTCCCTGGTTGATAGCTGGTTGGCCACTGGGTGAACAGAGTGCTGGACTAGATGGACCCTTGGCCTGATCCAGCAGGGCTCTCCTTGTGTTCTTATAGTCTTAAGTGCTGGGGTTGAGCGACACAAATGTCTGTGCACCGTTAGTTCCTCATTCCCTGTTGCGGTACATGGGCCTCCCTCTCACCACCAGTGAGCTGATAGGAGGCCACAGTTTGGTTCCCCTCCTTCAAGTCCTTTACCTACACGGATGCCATCTAGTGGTCTAGTTGCAGAAGGCACATCAAGCCCTGCCGTTCCTTCTGACAGCCCTGCTCCCTGTCAATTGCTGCTTGCTTGTGGCAGGGAGGAGAAGAAGGCGCAACAAGCATCTCTGAAGTGAGCCAGGAGCTATCCCTGAAAGATCAGCAACCCACTTTTCTAGTTGCAACCTACAGCCCTAGCAATACTCATGCATGGGTGGGTGTCTCTTAAAATGGCTGCTGCCATAGGCACACAAACATGATGACGTCCTTTATGCTAAATCACCCTAAAGAGCGCCACTGTGCCAAGGTAGCCATAGCAGCAGTTACAAAGTCTGTAACTCTGTATTCTGATGACAGAAGCTAGAAAAGGAATGGGTCTGGCTCAGAACTCATCGCTGGCATATGCTGGTACCAGTGGCACCTTCTCCAATGTGACCCGAATCAGGGGACACAGATCCCAATAAATGGGACCATACTGAGCCTCCATAAATCAGATTCAATAGAGTAGGTAGCAAATTAATCATTGTACTGTGCAGAAAAGAATTCAGTCGCTGGATGCTACTACATAGCAAGGATTTTGTGGTGGGGGAAACGGTTTCCGTACAGAAGGCAAGATTTAAAGATCCACTCTTCGTTTGGGATATACTCGAGATTAAATGGCAAAAAAAGCAAACAAAAACAATGCGTATTTATTATCGCTCCCATTTTTATATCTTATAATAACTATCACAACATTCTCAAGAGGGGAAGCCATGTATGGCTCTTTCTACACCTAGGGGTGTAGAGGGACGCGGGAGACGAGCCAGGGTTTCCCGGCTTCTGGGATCGTTGCCCTGCATCCATATGGCCATGCGACGTCCCAGAAGTGAAGAGGGACGTCGTGCCCATTGTGGCTGCCACTTTTTTAAAAAAAGTAACAGGAGGTGGAGCACAACCCTGCTTCTCAGCCTACCCCTGATCTCCCTGGACTGCCCTCGACCTGGCTCCGTCCCTCTGCTGAGCCCCGCTACTTGTGGGGAGGAGGAAAGAAGCCAGGATGGGCACCCACACCACCCGTGGTCCTCAGGATCGTCCTGGGACTGCTGGAAGAATCGGGTTTTCCCAGGGTTTCTTTATCCCGGAGAAAACCTGTGCCCATCCCCCTCTGACCCCGGGAGTCCCTGTGCGTCATTTGGATGCACAGGGAGCACCCAGGGACAACCCCGTGGAAAAAGGCCGGTATAGAAACAGCTTAATTCTGTTGTAAAGAAAACAGGGAAAGAGCCTTGTGGCACTTTAAAGTAGGGTTGTTGAACCTCTTTCAGCCTGAGGGCCGACGTCCACCTGGAGAAGCTGCATTCCCGGGGTAGGCATGGCTGTAGGCAAAAGAGGCAGGGCCAAAATGCTAACAGACAGAAGCAGAAAATGAGAGACTACCAGGTTACATGTCCACCATTGCACCAAAATGAGCATTCAGTCTCAAACAGCCTAAAATAAACAAACACACAAACAGAATTGCAAGCCTTCCTAAGCAGAGACTGCATGGGAATGTTGCTTAGATTTTCCCAGGCATCAATTATATCGATGTGGCTGAACAGTTTAAAGTTCTTGCTGCAAATAAGTAAGCGTTAAGAGAGGTGATTGGACCTTTTAGAATGGGGGGGGGGATACTGCAGGAAAGACAGGAACCCCCCAAATAATTGGTGGGGAGGGAAAGGGGAGGTGCCAAGGGAAGGGGTGTGGCCATATGAGAAACTGCAAAGGGCCCCCAGGCTTGAGTTTCTGCACTCCTGCCTTAAAGAATAAGAAAGGCAGACAAACTAGTAAAAAGATTGCTGTTTTGCTAAGCAGAAGGGACGCACAGCCTGTGTAAATTGCTTAAATCACTGGCCATTCAGTGCATAGAGCCAGGAAGGAGGGCAGAAGAATAGATGCTCACCAGTCTGAACAACAGATATGCACTAATCACCACTGGTCTCAATCAGCGTGGTGCTGATGGTGGCCTCAGCAGCCCTTCTGCCCTCCCTAGATAGCACCCTTGCTTTGCAGATGGCGTGCCATAGTGGCACTGCCGGCCTTATGATTCGTTGGAACAAGTCCTTGAACCTATTTATACAATGCGGAAAATATTATTTGTGAGGAACAAGCATCCAATCGTATCTCTAAAGAGCGTTCGGAGATCTTAGGGTTGGGAGGTAGTACGTCGTGCCAAGGTTTCTAGTCATTATGCAGTTTAACATATGCAACCATGCCTAGAAGCTTAGTGGAAGGGAAGTCTCTATCATGTTTTAATGAGACCCTTTCAAAGCAGCCAAAGAGGCCTCAAGACTTGGACTCTCCTTTGGCAGCAACCACAAGGTTGCTCACACCCCACCCCACCCTTCCACCCCCAGGCTGACGGAGACTTACAGCAAAGGAAATGTCTTCATTCTCTGTGGGAGGAGGGGGAAAAGAAGAGGAAGACGCCATCTGTCTATCCCCACTTTCTAACAATGGCCAAGTCTGGATATTTCTAGCAGCAGAAGTTGCTATCAAATATTTATACCATGCTGTGGCTGACTGATGGTGCTCAACAAGACAGTCATATTCTTCTGTTATGTCCTGCTCATTATGGAAAGCATCTAACCCCATGGGTGGCCTCCACGACCCCAAAACACCTACCCATGAAACCCATATATTATCTGAAAAGATAACTTCTGTTCATCTCCTCAGTCCACAACTTGTTCAAGGTGCTACTTAGAAGATGAAGTGACACTCCTCATGACTGAAAAAACCAAGGCTTAATACCAATCCATTCTACTCTTTGCAGAAATGCATTTTCGATGAGTACCATCTTTAGTGTTCTTGAATGCAACTTCCTTGTTAAACCATTACACTTTCCTAGAAGGCACATGGCCCTCACAGCCTCCAATTGTTGGCCTGCCACATGTTTATGTGCAGACTGTTTCCTGATGAGCAGTTACAAGTGGACCAGAGCACACATACCCTCTTGCATCATGGTGGACCTCTATGCCAGGGAATTAGAACACTGAAGGTCCACAGGAACTAGAACCCTGATATGCAAGGTTCCAGCTCCTGTGGAAGTCTGCATGCATGCATCTAGGAACATTGGCTCCTTTGGCTCAGATCTCCATGCCTACTGAAATCACAGAAAGAACAAGTAATGTGTGAAGGAAGCTACTGTAATTCCAAAGGCCAGTTAGGTGGGTGCATGGATGTTACACAGTCCACAAACAGGATGCTGTTATATTAAACTGATGCTGGAGAGAAAAAACGAATTACTGGGCAAGTTTGGAAGCCTACAAGTATACCCATAATGAACTCTATGCAACCTGCCCTATTTGAGTTCACAAATAGTATTATTAATAGGGATGTGCTCCGCTCCGATTAGAATCGGAGAATCAGAAGCGAATTGGCCTGCTCCGCCTTGCCCAGAGGCAGAGTAGAAGTGAACCGCGGACCCTTAGAAGCAAGGCGAAGAGAAGCACCCATAGGCAGAGCGCTTCTCTTTCTGCGGAGCGCTCCGATCGCCATTTTGAAAAATTTCACCCATAGGATTGCATTGCGGAAAGAATAGGGGATAACTGTGTTGTTTTTAAAGCTATCTTTCTGAAACTTCTTGTGCTTAGAGAGTCGTGGCTGGGGGTCATTTTGAGCCTACTCTCAGCTCTCTGCATGGTGCGGTTCATTTCCTACAATTTTTTTAAAAAAACAGGTAAAAAACCAGGGAGATTTACCTTTTTGAAGTGCTGAGGGGCAGAGTCAACTCCCGGTCATGATCACATGATCCCAAAGTCAGAGGAGGGGATAGGCAAAACAGGATACTTGGGATACAGGGAACTTCTCTTTCTTAGTCTGAACGGACTTTTCCCCGTGTTTTTTAAAACAGTAGCCCCACCAAATGCACAAACACAACCTGAAATCATATACTAAGCAAATAAATAACAGATAGGAAGCACAGCACTGCTACCCACCCTAACCTTGGTGAACAACTGAATAGATGTGGTGCAAGGGGAGGAGGTCCCCTAGGGCATGTGGACGTGCCCAGTGCACAGACATTGTGTCCTGCCCTGGAGGGTCATCAGAGCCCACCAAAGGTAAACCAGTGGAGAAGCAATGTCTATCATGAGTTGAAGTGTAAGTTTGCTTCTTAAAGAGTGGTTCCTAGACAGGGACAGTCAAAATTGGCATTATTTCCCCCTCCCCCTGGGCACGTCCACTTCCCTGTTACTGGTAAAAGACAGATATAGCCTTTTTAAAAAAATTCTTCCTGTTGTTTATTCAGCAACACTGCTGCTTTTAATTCCACCCCTCCTTTGTTTATTTATTTATTTATTCCATTTTATATTTACACCCCATAGCCCAAGCTCTCCTGGCTTTTCCTCTTCAGTGAAGTCAGGCAGGCTTTCATTGTGGTTCAACTCCTTATTGTTGATGTTGTTGTTGTTGTTGTTGTTGTTGTTGCTATTAATATTAATTAGTACTGCTATTAACATTATTATTTTGTTGTTTAGTAATGGCTGTGACCACAGTGCAGTCAATCAACTCTGAAGCAAGGATCACAAAGCTTTACTCTTATCCTCCTAGCCTCCTAGTTAGTTATGGGATGCAAAAGAAAAGGCATCTCTCTGTGCTGCTCCCACCTCACAGGGATGGTTTGCATTACTGGCTTTGAAACTATCCTTGGCTCACTTCCTTGTGCCTCCAGAAATATCTGCTGCCTGCCTGCCTTCCCTCCCTCCTCCCCTGCCCACCTCGCAGGGATGGTTTTTGTGTGTCTTGCTTTGACTCAGGGGATAAGTCCTTCCTGCGCTGACTTAGACTAAGTTCCAAATCAATTTTTCAAGTGTGGAAGAAGATTCATATAGGTTTATCTACTCCCCAATTCATGGCATGTTGGGATTTCTTTTGAAATGGCCCCTGTATGCAGCTTTAAAATCCCTGAGATACTGGGGTGTCCGATTTTCATAAATTCCCCAAAAATCAGGGGATGATGGGATTGGCTTGAAACTTGGCACCCATGTGGACACATGGATAAGCTGTCATGGGACCAAACGTGAGGTTTCTGATGTGCAAATTGACGTAGTTGTAGCATGGGACTTGATTTGTGGTGAGTTAAAAGGTTTAAGCCCCGCCAAAAATCAGGGGATGATGGGATTTGCTTGAAACCTGGCATGAATGTGGGTCTAGGTGGCATCTGTGAGGGTGCCCACTTCAATTTTTTTATCTTTCAAAATGTCGGAGAACAGTCCATGTCTGAAAATGGGGTGTCCGATTTTCATAAATTCTCCAAAAATCAGGGGATGATGGGATTGGCTTGAGTCTTGGCATGCATGTGTATCCATGGATAAGCTACCATGGTGCCAAGTTTGAGGTTTCTAACGTGAAAATTGACAGAGATATCGAAAGGGGTGTGAATTGGGGTTATGGGTGGTGCGTTAGAGGTTAAAGCCCCGCCAAAAATCAGGGGATGATGGGATTGGCTTGAAACTTGGCATGATTGTGGATCTAGATGGCATCTGTGAGGGTGCTCACTTCTAATTTTTTTATCTGTCAAAATGTCGGAGAACAGTACATGTCTGAAAATGGGGTGTCTGATTTTCATAAATTCCCCCAAAATCAGGGGAGGCTTGGATTGGCTTGAGTCTTGGCATGCATGTGTATACGTCCATGAGGTGCCATGGTGCCAAACTTGAGGTTTCTAACTTTAACAGAAAAAAAGTTGTATACTTTTTTGGATTTCAATGCAAGCCTATGGGGGGGAAAGCGGAGCTCCAATCCGGATCCGGAGCTCCACAGTGGAGCGGACTATAGGCGGAGTGGGGTGGAGTGAAGCAGCCTGATCCGCAAATTGTGGATCTGGAAGAGAAGCGGATCGGGGGTCCGTGCACACCCCTAATTATTAAATGCTATGGAAAATAGTACCCTTCTACAGGTACAGTTTTGCAAAAATATTGTAGCACAATAAGTAGGGGGAAAACTGATATGCTGTCATAATAGCACAAGACAAGGAAAGTATATATGGACTACTTATTGGTTCCATAAAACTAGGGTGACCATCTGAAAAGGAGGACAGGGCTCTTGTATCTTTAACAGTTGTATTGAAAAGGGAATTTCAGCAGGTGTCATTTGTATATATGGGGAACCTGGTGAAATTTCCTCTTTATCACAACAGTTAAAGCTGCAGGTGCCCTGCCCTCTTTTAAATCTGCTCACACTATTATAACTCCTGCAGCTTTAACTGTTGTGATGAAGAGGAAATTTCACCAGGTTCTCCATATATACAAATAACTCCTGCTGAAATTCCCTTTTCTATGCAACTGTTAAAGATAGAGGAGCCCTGTACTCCTTTGCATATGGTCACCCTAATAAAACCATAGCCCTTATAGGATTTTCAAATTAACTCCTAGAAATATTCCATTTTTACATTTTAGATACAATGCGGTGTTAGACATATTTTTGCTCCATTGCAACTACCTTTCTGTTCAGCCATATTGATATAATTGATGCCTGGGGAAATCTAAGCAACGGTCCTATGCAATATCTGCTTAGGGAGCCTTGTGATTGTGTTTGTTTTAGGCTTTTTGAGACTGAATGGTCATTTAGGTGCAATGGTGAACATGTAACACAGCCGCCTCTCATTTTCTGCTTCTGTATGCTGCGATGTGCACACTCCACTTCCTTTGTTCCACTCCGTAGCAGAGCACTAGAAGAAGAAAAAATCTGCTTCTCTCTTGGACCACTAGAGGGCGCTTCATGGCTCAGGTAAAGCAGCACCTTGGAGCAGAAGAGCTGATCTGAATGACGGGTTCAAAGCGTGCCTCTATTGCAACCCAGCATTCGTGTGTCTGAGAGCCAATTTTCATGAGTTTAGATTTCACGACAATACCACCCACCCACCCGCATATTCAACTGGAGACGTTTTCATCACAATGCATGCCAGTTATACGAAAATGGAAATGGTTTAATCAATTGATTATTTACTTATTTCAAACATGTACAACTCACATTGAGGGAACTGAAGGCAGCAAACAATAAAGTTAAAGACATCTAAAACAAAATCAAACTTTGACAGAAATACAAAGCGGCTATTAAAACAATTGGGCATCTTCCAGCAATAAAAGTAATTTGTGTTTAAATCAAATCAGAACACAACAGGAGCTGGAAAACCACTCATGGCCCCAAAGCACTCATAAACAGGAAGATTTTTAGCATCTGATAGATAGTCAGTAATAGGGTGACCATATGAAAAGGAGGACCGGGCTCCTGTACCTTTAACAGTTATGCAGAAAAGGGAATTTCAGCAGTTGTCATTTGTTTGTATGCATGCAGCACCTGGTGAAACTCCTTCTTCATCACAACAGTTAAAGCTGCAGGAGCCCTGTCTTCTTGATCAGATACAAAAGAGGGCAGGGCTCCTGCAGCTTTAACTGTTGTGATGAAGAAGGAGTTTCACCAGGTGCTGCATGCATACAAAAGACACCTGCTGAAATTCCCTTTTCTATGCAACTGTTAAAGGCACAGGAGCCCTGTCCTCCTTTCTATATGGTCACCCTAGTCAGTAAGGCGCAGGCAAGATGACCCTCCTTGTTTGGTGGGAGTCCCAGGCCCTGTGTGCAGCTATTTTATCATTTTCCAAACTAAGTCTTGGACAAGCAACTGGGCAAGAAGCTCCAAAGGGCCTCTAAAAACCAAAACAAACCAACCAACCAGGTTCCCAAGAGCTGTACAGTCCCCAAGGGTGAGGTTGTAGGAAGCTCTTGAGGACTGGGAACCAATGAGCTGTGTAAACTCTGAGATGGTCCACAAGGACTAAGCCTGAGGAAGTTCCCCAACCTAAAACGCCAAAGGCTCAAGTAGCCTCCCTTTATACACCATACACCACCACCACCACCACCCATAACACATAGGACTGGTAACAACTCACTCTCTAGTTTTAACAGATTCTAGTCCTAGCGTACGACTTGCCAGCATAAGCAACCTTCCTCCCAGCTTCTAAAATGTTCGCCAGCTTCTCCAAAGTTTCAAATCTTTTTATTTGAATGACTCCACAAAAGGACTTCAGAAGTCATACCTGAAATGTGTTAAATGTCTCTGGATGTCAAGGTCTAATATTGGAGTAGGTCTTGAGGATCCCAAGGGCGATCTGTCTTGGCTCAGCAGGTCCTGAAATTCTTTACATATTTGCCTACGATCAAAAGGGATGTGGAATTGTCAATCACAACATATTACATATATGAATTATTTGTTGTTTTTGGGCCACAAGCCTAGATATTTTTTGGGGGAAAACATGTATGATATAGTGCAATATTACTTCTACATTTTGTAAAATTTCTTCTGAATATGGTTGTCATGGATTCTGCATAAACTGACATGGGACACCCAATCAGTAAGACTTCTTTTATTCAGGGAAGTCTCTTGGTGAAAAGCTTAATGGTTACACACTTCAAAAATACTTAAAGCTGACAGATGGTCAGAAACTTTTAGGCTCCAAGATAACGTACAGTCGAAATGCTACTCACTGTAATAACAGCCTGGTTTTCCAGTTGCCATCTCAACGGTTCCAAAAATGGGTTCTAAGCCCAACCAAAGTTGGGGAAAGATTACTGATACAATCCTTCAGGCAATCACAATAGGGAACTCTTGAAAGGCTTAACAAGCCACCCCAAGGAAGCTAGTCCATGCGCAGGCCACACGTTGAGAGCTCAGGGGAACATGGGCAAAGCCTAAACAAGATCACAGGATGGGTAAAAAATCTCAGGCAGAACTCCTGTGCTTGTATTTTGGCCCTGGGAACTCCTTGCCACCTGAGTCTGCAGAGAAAAAGTCCAACAATAAAACAATCAACCCCAGTCTACCTTTATACTGAGTGGTTGATAACACACACAATCACAGGGAAGGTAAAACCTCAGGCAGAAGGAAACTCATGCTTGTACTTTAGCCCAGGGAACTCCCTGCCACCGGAGTTGGCAGAGGAAAAGCCCAACTGTCAATCCCAGCCTGCCGCTATGCTGAGCTGACCACAAACACACAATCCACAACAAACAAATGTTCAAGTCTATGAAAAGCCTCACAATCAAGCCGCACAATGCATGTGGCCGCTTTTCTTGTTCATTATAATGTACTTCCCTAGTTAGTGTGTTGCCTAAGCCACACTGTAGAACGGTTCTCCCTGTTTTAAAAAGCAGGAGGATTGATCAATGTCCGTTAGCTCCCTTCAGTTCCCATTGTTTAATCGCCTTTGTTTCTGGCTGCCTGATTTGTATGTACAGCCAGGCATGACGTCATGGTGTGTTTGTATCAGCCATTTACTCACATCCATTTTGCACCCGTAAATCCTACCAGCGGCTCCTGCTGTCCCTCAGAACATTTATACAGCACACAGTCTCCCTTCCTCCTGCCTAGGCAAAGGAACTCTGGCACCGGTACTTCTTGAAAGAGCATGTCACATAGGGAAGTACAGATCTCCCTGCCTCTCAAACTACAATTTCTACTTGAAATGCACAGGCGCACACCCTCTCTGCCCTAGAGAAGGGCCGGGTTCAACAATTTCTTCTTCAGAATGTGACTTGTTGTACTCTAACATGGCTTCTAGCTAGCTCCAGAAAATCCTACTCAATCCGGACAGGAGGTACAGAGATACAAGGACATAGATTTCAATATGAATGTTCAAAGATGATCTACAATTTAGTTCCCCATATGGTAACAGGGTTGTTGCCTGTGCCATTCCACTACCCCCCACCCCCGCTAAAGTGTACCCCCTCATTGCACTATAGTTTTCATAGTCTTGAGGAAAGGCCACAAATACTAGGGGTGTGCATGGACCCCCCAATCCGCTTCGTGGCCCAATCCTCTTCGTGCCGCTCCGCCTGTCTCCCGCTCTGCTCTGCGGAGTGAGATCTGGCTTCGCCGCTGTCACTATGTGGATGGCGCCGCCGCCGGCGGCGCAAGAGAAACCACCCACCCACCCCGCCCGCTTACCTTCCTCCGTCGCGGGCTTCAATTGAGGCCCCAGTTGAAGCCGGAAGAGGCCTCGGCCTTCACTTCTGGCTTCAAACGGGGCCTCAATTGAAGCCCACGACGGGGGAAGGTAAGCGTCCCTCCTCCCTGCTCCCTTACCTGGCGCCACCGCCGCCTCCGCTGCATGGATGGCGCTGGCAGCGGCGCCAGGTAGGCCAGGCCCCCGCCCCGCCCCCCCGCCCCCTTACCTTCCTCCGTCACAGGATTCAATTGAGGCCCTGGTTGAAGCCGGAAGAGGCCTCGGCCTTCACTTCCTGCTTCAACCAGGGCCTCAATTGAAGCCCGCGACAGAGGAAGGTAAGCGTCCCTCCTCCCTGCTCCCTTACCTGGTGCTGCCGCCGCCGCATGGATGGCGGTGCCGGCAACGCCAGATTAGTCCCCCTCCCCCCACTTACCTTCAGGTGAAGCTCCGGATTGAGGCGATCCTCTTTGCCTCGATCCGCAGCCCCCCTGACTCTCTTCACCTCCGCCTTTTCCGGAGGCGAATTAGGCCGCCTCGCTCCTGCTTCTCTGAACCGAAGAGAAGCGGAGCACATCCCTAACAAATACATACTGAGGAGAAGGGGGCAATACAGCATTACCCTTGTGGGACTTGCTAGGCAAGATTCCAACTGTCACCACTGAAGCCATCAGAGGGAAAGGAAGCAGCAGCCAGGCACCTCTCCATCGTGCCTGGATACAGCTCCAGCTAAGAGATCCCCTCCCTCTTGCTATCAACTGTTGCTGATGAGGCCATCAGAGGAAGAGGATGCGGCAGCCCTTCCACTGTGTCCATGTCCTTCTGCAACTAAGAATCCAGTGCTTAAATTTGCTTTTTTCTTCCTCCCTCCCAATCCCCTTTCCTTTTGTGTCATGTTTTTTAGATTGTAAGCCTGTGGGCAGGGATTGTCTGAAGAATTATTTTTGTAAGGTGTCTTGAGAGCCTTTTTTGGCTAAAGAGCGGGATAAGTGCTAAAATAAATAAATAAATCCAAAGAAATGACCAGTTACCCATCTAAAAGGCCACACTCTCAACATCTACATGGATTTCATCTACATGGTTAATTTCACCTCATGAACAACAGCTCTCATAGGACCCTTCCTCTCTCTGAGATCTACAGGGGAGGCTCTTATTCACTTCTTGTCAATATCAGAGATACAACCAGTTGGGAGGTGGGAAAGGGCCTTCTGCAGGCATGTGCCAAGATTTTGGAACTCCTTACCGAAGGAAATTAATCCACCCACCCCCAACAGCATTTTTTGCGAACTAATAAGTAAACAGTTTCCGCTTCGACAGATGTCTGATATTTTGGGATGAGATGGTTATTGTACTCACCCCTTGTTTTAAGATTGTTTCATCTGCTGCGAACTGTCCCGAACTCTTGTATTGCATTTTTTAATGATATTATTTTCTGTTGTTTTCAATACCTTGTGAACCACAAGGTATTTTGCCCCCTGCCCCTCTCCCCTCTGCCCCTGCCCCCTTTTTGACTTCAACTTCTCCCCCCTCCCCTGGAATGGGCCCCCCAAGAGCTTCTCCAAAATAGAACCGGGCCTTCAGGCCGAAAGAGATTCTGAACCTTCTGCTCTCTACCATCCAACTAACAGACATGACAACCACAAATCAAACTATTTCCCAGAATATTTGCTCATCTCCATGTCCGGATTTAAATAGGCCTTTCAAGAGTTAAAAAAAAAAAAAGCTGATGGGTGAGTGTTTTCCAACAGATTCAAAGCTCAATATGCTTGCGAGCAAGGCATATCTTTTTTTTTTTAAAAAAAATGACACCATTTCATAAACCCCTACAGCTATAGGAAATGAAAAATTGTAGTAGATGCATTTGCTTTCAAATTAGAAATACCAATTGCCTCTCTGGATGGATCATACCACAAATCTGTCTAGGCCTGCATTATGTCTGCAGTAGTGGGGACTTTTCCTATTATGTATTGTGAGCTTTTCCTAAGCAGAGATATACTGCTACTGAACATGGTGGTTCCATTTTTAGTTCTCAGGACAAATAGCCATAAGTAGATAGATAGACCTATGTTCCATGCATTTACATAGAAACATAGGAAGCTGCCTTATACTGAGGCCACAGCTAGACCTAAGGTTTATCCTGGGATCATCCAGGGTTTGCCCCTGCCTGAGCACTGGATCCCCTGTGTTTCACCTAAATGAACAGATTTGACCCCTGGACGATCCAGGGATAAACCTTAGGTCTAGCTAGGGCCTTAGTCAGAACTTTGCTCTATCTAGCCTAGTATTGTGGACACTGGCTGGCAGCAGTGGCTCTCCAGGGTTTCAGGCAGGATTCCTTCTGAACGATACCTGGAGATGCCAGGGATTGAACCTGCAACCTTCAGCACACAAAGCAGGTGCTCTATGACACAGAGATACGGCCCCTACCTATTTGCTTAGTCCTTATTAAAGTCAATTTTAAGTGCATTGCATTCATGTCCCTCATGGGATAAGTTGGTCCTGTGTGACCAACAAAACCCAGTACAGACACAGTACAGACAATTTCTCAGTTTGGCATTATTATTATTTATTTATTTATTTATTTATTTATTTATTTATATAGCACCATCAATGTACATGGTGCTGTACAGAGTAAAACAGTAAATAGCAAGACCCTGCCGCATAGGCTTACATTCTAATAAAATCATAGTAAAGCAATAAGGAGGGGAAGAGAATGCAAACAGGCACTGGGTAGGGTAAACAGGCACAGGGTAGGGTAAAACTAACAGTATAGAGTCCAAACAACATCAGGTTTTAAAGGCTTTAGGAAAAAGAAAAGTTTTTAGCTGAGCTTTAAAAGCTGCGATTGAACTTGTGGATCTCAGATGTTCTGGAAGAGCGTTCCAGGCGTAAGGGGCAGCAGAAGAAAATGGACGAAGCCGAGCAAGGGAAGTAGAGGCCCTTGGGCAGGTGAGAAACATGGCATCAGAGGAACGAAGAGCACGAGCGGGGCAATAGTGTGAGATGAGAGAGGAGAGATAGGAAGGAGCTAGACCGTGAAAAGCTTTGAAGGTCAACAGAAGAAGTTTATATTGGATTCTGAAGTGAATTGGAAGCCAATGAAGAGATTTCAGAAGTGGAGTAACATGATCAGAGCGGCGAGCCAAGAAGATGATCTTAGCGGCAGAGTGGTGGACCAAGACCAATGGACTGATGTGAGAAGAAGGAAGGCCAGTGAGAAGAAGGTTGCAGTAGTCCAACCAAGAAATAACCAGTGCATGAACAAGCGTCTTGGCAGAAGAGACAGACAGAAATGATCGAATCCTGGCAATATTATACAGGAAAAAAATGACAGGATTTAGCTACTGCCTCAATATGAGGAATAAAGGAGAGCGAGGAATCAAATATAAAGCCAAGACTACGAGCTTCCTTGACCGGAGTAAGTGTAACATCATTGACAGTAAGAGAGAATGAGACATGAGGGGAAGGTTTAGGAGGAAAAACAAGCAATTCAGTCTTTGCCATATTAAGTTTCAAATGACGATGAAGCAGCCAAGCTGAGATATCTGAAAGACATGCCGAGATACGATCGTGAACATCAGGAGAAAGTTCCGGAGATGAGAGATATAATTGTGTATCGTCGGCATACAGATGATATTGGAGGCCGTGAGATTGAATAAGCTTACCCAAGGGCAACATGTATAAGGAAAACAAAAACGGGCCAAGCACCGAGCCTTGCGGGACCCCTACTGAAAGGGGAAAAGAGGAAGACGAGCTGCCATTAGCCAACACGCTGAAAGAGTGACCCGCTAGATAGGAGGCAAACCAATTATAGACAGAGCCACAAAGTCCAAGGTCATGAAGGGAGTCTAAGAGAAGATCATGATCAACCGTGTCAAAGGCTGCAGTTAGATCAAGGAGAATAAGAACGGAATAAAGGCCTTTAGACTTGGCAGTAAGAAGATCATTGGTGATCTTAGTAAGGGCTGTTTCAGTGGAATGCAAAGGACGGAATCCAGATTGAAAAGGATCCAGAGCAGAGTTACTAGACAGAAAGTCAAGACAACGAGAGTAGACCACACGCTCCAGGATCTTTGAAACAAACGGCAACAAAGAGACAGGTCGGTAGTTAGACAGAGATAGCCTATCAAGAGTAGGTTTCTTGAGAATGGAAGAGACTGTAGCATGTTTAAAAGCATAAGGAAATGAACCAGAGGACAGAGAAAAATTAATAATATGAAGCAAGGAAGGGAGGATAGCGGGAATAAGATTTATAAAGATGCGAAAAGGGATCGGATCACGAGAACAAGTGGAAGGCTTCAAAGAGTGCAGTATTGTAGACAGTTCATCAGCTGAGACCGAAGGAAACACAGAGAAATTTGCAGAAGGGACTGACAGATGAGGAACAGGAACTGGAAGAGGAGCAGAGCTGGCCAGATCAGAGCGAATAGTTTGGATTTTAGCATTGAAAAAAGAGGCAAAGTTATTAGCAGACAGAGAGGCGGGGAGAGATGGTGGATTAGGCTTCAGAAGAGAATTGAAGGACGCAAAGAGGCGCTGAGGATGCCTAGCATTTGACTGGATCAACGTTGAGTAGTACTGCTGTTTGGCCAGTGAAATGGCAGAAGAGAAAGAGGAGAGTACAAATTTGTAATGGACAAAGTCCGCCCAGTCCCTGGTCTTACGCCAAAGGTGTTCAGCTGCCCGGGAACAAGAGCGAAGGTAGCGGAGGAAAGAGGTGAGCCACGGTTGGGGTTGAGAATGGCGAACTATCCGAGTTGTAGATGGAGCAAGATTATCAAGAGTTGAAGATAAGGAGGAATTAAAGGAGGAAACAGCTGAGTCCAAGGAGACAGCCGAAAAGACAGAAGGGAAAGAGGAGGCTAGAGACTGAGAAAAAGCCTCATAGTTGATAGATTGCAAGTCACGACAAGAGCGAGAAGCGGGACGTGAAGGAGGAGGATTGTGAGTAATATTGAAAGAAACTAGATGATGATCTGACAAAGGAAAGTCAGCAGTAGAAAAGTCCAAAACGGAGCAGTTCCGAGTGAGAACAAGATCCAGACAGTGCCCAAGGGAATGTGTGGGTCCATCAGACCAAAGCTTGAGATCATAGGAGGAAGATAAGGAGCGAAATTGTAGAGCTGCAGCGTCTTGAGGGTCATCCACATGGATATTGAAGTCACCCAAGATAAGAGTAGGACAGTTATCAGAGAGGATAAAGGACAGCCATGAATCAAAATCAGAGAGAAATTTTGAGGATGAGCCTGGGGGGCGGTACAAAACTGCAATCCGCAGTCGCAATGGAGCGAAGAGCCTCACCACATGTGCCTCAAAGGAGGAGAAACAATGTGATGGTGGAATGAAGAGAGGCTGGAACTGGCACAAACTAGATAATAAAAGACCCACACCACCACCCCGACCCTCTGGACGACTAGTGTGAGAGAAAGAGAGTCCTCCAAGAGAGAGGGCAGCAGAGATGGCAGTATCATGGGCAGGAAGCCAGGTCTCAGTAAGAGCAAGGAGGTGGAGAGACCTAGAGATAAACAAGTCCTGAATGACAGGGGCCTTAGAAGCAACAGAGCGACAGTTCCATAAGGAACACGAAAAAGGCAGCTGAGAAGAGGGGAGACACCGAATAGGAACTAAGTTGGGAGAGATGAAATTGGAACGAGCCATAAGGAACAGATATGAGGGGAAAGGAATTAAGAGAAGAAATGAGGAGAGCGATAGCAAGTAGGCAGAGAAGTAAAACAAGCGCAGGACAGGATTAACCAGAACTTGCTTGGCCAAGACCAGTAGCAAGCAAGGCATGCAATATGAAAGCCGCTGTCGCCCAATTGTACTCAGGCAACAGTACAGTACATCAAAATCAATTATCTAAAATATCCTGGCCACAGCTCAGGAAAAGTTAAAACGTTTGGGGCTGGTTAGCTTAGGGGTGCAAGGTGAGACATGATAGCGCATATGCTATTATGCATGGTATAGAGAAAGCACCTCGCAATAAAAGACACCTGGGTGGATCATGCAGTGAAACGGGAGGGAGGGAGGGAGGGAGGGAGGGAGGGAGGGAGAGAGGTTCCGAGGGAGAGCTCTACTGCCTTCACGTCCTGCTTGTGGGCTTCTCAAAGGCCCCTGCCTGGCTGGCCACTGTTGTGAGAACAGAGTGCTAGACTAAATGGGCCTTTGGTCAGATCCAGCATCGCTCTTCTTATGTTCTTGTATCTGGGCAGAATGCTTTTCTTTGCTTCCGAGTATTTGCCTAATATTTACCCCTTTATGGCAAACCAAATGTATATATTTTACTCAAAAAGAGAAATGAAAGTACGTTCAAGCCAGATAAGTCAGGAGCTGCATTAAAATGAAAGCAGGTAGTATTCGTTTTTATTATTTCAGTCTTTAGAGTGTCAAATCATTGCTCTCAAAAGCTATAATGAAAATCACTAGAGTGAGTAAGCCTAGAGTAATTTCCATTCAGTCTTTCTTCAGAGATGGCGGCTTGTGTGAAGCTCTGATACTCTTGGCAGGAAGGGGTCACTTTGAAACGAGATGGTGATGTGTGTGTGTGCGTGCGCACGCAGATGTGTGAATTGGTCTATGTTAGTCTTAGTTAAATGTTTTAAGATTCTGTTTGGTCTTTAAAAACCCGGCAGAGTAATTGTTTTTATGCCTCCTTGGGGAAGATAAAGGCCTTCATAAGGCCTATTTGCCTCTGGTATGTTTGTGCATTATAGAACTTCTGATTGTAATGACTGTGTGCAGCCTAATAAAAGTGGTGGCTTGTTTCCTTCCATTTAAAGTCAGTTGTGTGATTTTGGACCATTGCATGCTGATATAGCCAAAGGGGATTCTTTGAAGCGGGGTGACACATCAAGTAGGAAAGAGGTTCCCTTTTCAAGGAAACAGAAAGCTCACTACTTTCATTGAAGCCTTTGATCTTGTATAAGTTATTTGCAGTCACCTGAATCTTGTCACCAGGCTCCACGTCATGGCCGTTGAGAATGTCAAAGAGCCATCATCAGCCCATCGAGATCGAGAAGCTTGCTCTCTGCCCTTGGACATGAATTGATATTTGGCGCTGGTGCAAGACAGACAGCCTGATCCATAGACAAATTTGGTTGGAGTACAGTTAATTAAGCCCCATATAGTCCCATAGCATTCTCAAAGCCAGCAGAACATATGAGCTGAGCTTATATCATGTGCTTGAACTTAATTATTTCTGCTGCAATTATTTCTAATAATTATTTTAATGCTGCAGTTCACAATGGACTAATTTAGGAGCATTTAGTGAAGTATTTTTACCTACGTGGATTCAAAGTCAAATTTCCTCCCAAAAAACTATGGGCCAATTCCCACATCACAATAACCCACCATAGGTTAATTCACGCATGAGTCTCTGGCGATGGCTGGACCAGACCTATATCCTGGGATTGTCCCGGGATCATCCCTGTGCATCCAAATGACACTCAGGGGATCCCAGGAGCAGGCAGGGATGACCCCTCCATTTGCCTCGGATAATCCTTACGTCTAGCTAAGGCCTCTGAGAGATGTGCTGATTTTGGATATGAAAGCTGCAGTAGGGGTGTGCCATAGCTTGCTGTGTCATGCAAACCTAGGTGTTGTGGGTTATTTGAGGGTTAAACAACACTCACATAACCCTAGCATCCATTAAACCCATTTTGTTTAATTCTCAAATAACCGATGACACCCAGGTTTGCAAGATGTAACAAGCCACGGTACACACCCACCACAGCTTGATGTTCTAAATGGCAGCTGGCATGTATTTCAGAGCTCCAAAGATAAATTAACCCTACTATGTCTTCTTATAACTCTACTATGTCCTACTATGACGTGCAATCCAGGTCTCTGGGTGGTACGGTGTGATTGGAGAAGGGCACCAACGTGTGCAAAGACTAGAATCTTGGAAGTCTGGAAATATGTTTGTTCAAATCTCCATGACAATGAAACTCAGTGGGTCAAACTAAACCAGTCTGCCTCATAGACTATGATAAGGATGGAATGGGATGATGTTAAGTGCAGCATTTCTGAACCCCATGAGGGCATGCACATGTGATGACAGACAGATAGGCAGAGATACATAGTTAGTAATGGTGCTTCATATGTGTTGTGGCCTTTGAATGTTTGTTCAGAAATAAGCTCCCATTTAATAAGTTGACTCACTTTCTAATACTTGAATTTAGAATTGCAGACTTTGCTCATGTATCAAGCTTAAATCAAAGTCAAATCAGTGACGGAAATGTCTTCCAATTCAGTTTGATGATGACTACAATTTTAAGAAGCATTAACCGAGAGCTTTCCTTCAAAAACATGGCATTTTAAAAATAAAACTGTCGACTTTGGTAAAATTTGCCACCAAGATTTCAAGAAAGATTTTTTCTCAAGTTGTCAGAGTTCACCTAAATCTCAAAAAATCAATGACTGTCATAAGATCTACCAAAGGGCAGCCCTGCGGCTGGCCTACAGAAGAAAAACATATGCTGTTCTCATTTCAGTACATCCACTTAAGGATCCCTTCTGTATCAGATCCACCACATTCTTCCTTGCTCAAGGATACCAACATAAAGGATAACTTATCAATTGTTCTATTGTGATATCTTTATTATATGTTTGAACTTTGGGCCAATTTACTCAAGACATTATTATTATTTTTTGCAAATTGCAGTCAGTAATTCCGGTAAGAAGTTACTAGTGCAAGCGTGCTATAGGAGAGGCTCACATATACGGTTTGTACCCCAATGTCAGCTGCAGGCATCTGGAATTCAAATCACAGACACATCAGGAAACAAGACATGTATACAAGCCATTCACATAACACATTTGCACATCTTTGGAGAACTTTTGGAAGGAATAATCCTATGGCTATAAAGCATTAAAAAAAAAAACCTTAAAAAAAAGAGATTTGTTTGGTTTTTTTAAAATAATAATAATAATAATCCAGAAGCACAATTTTCCAGCTCTTGAGTGAAGGGAATACTGCCACTTTCAGGCTAGAAGTGGAGCACACAGATCCATGACATGCAGCCAATCAATTCCGACTATGCCCAGTAGAGGGCAATAATGACACAATCAAAAACAACCATCAATTCACATGGCTGTCATCCATTAAACAGTTGACTCCAATGATGCACCAGCAGCAGACATGTGAAAACACCTCCCCCTCCTCGGCTGATCTCTCCTTCTCACGCAAACGGCCTACTTGCATGAGCTGCGCACGATGGAGGCGAGAAATTGTGTGACATTACAGTTTGTATTCCAGGAAAATAAAAACCTCAACTTGCAACAAAGAAGAAAAATGAACTTGCAAAAAACACTGGGAAGGGTATGCTCTTTTGTGATTTTGCATCTCGAGTATTATATTGCACATGCACCACCCACGAAAGCAGGGACTTTTTTTGCTGCCAAGTATATTGGTAGAACTGACATACAGTATCAGAACTGATATGTACAGCACAGTCTTATGAATGTTAACCTATAAATAAGTCTCAGTAAGTTCAATGTGACTTTCTCACTAAGGAGATGTAACTGGAATTGCAACCTCCATATCTTATCAATTTACATATCATGAAAATAATGTGCTGTTCGGAAGGAGGTGGAATTGGCCGCGCTGACTCAACGCTATTTGAAAGAGCCAAAGAAGGAACAAAAAGGTACGTTCTACATTGGTTCCATCTGCACTGTCAGGAAACCTTTATCTTGGAGACCTACAGTTGAGTTGATCCAACCTCAGGTTTCAAATTGGCATGGAAACTACATGGCTGATCTTGACTTACTTTGTTGCTAGGATCATCTTTTTCCTTGCTGTCTGTTCCTTCTGTTCCATGTGCTGTCTGGCAAGATGTTCGCCAACTGCCTTGGCTGGGAATTCAGTTTCACAGGTGTAGCCAAAATCCCTGGCCAAATGCAAAGCTTCTCCTATGAGCAGAAAGGGTGGGGGAGAGAGGAAAAACCTGTCATTTACATGCACCCTTACATAGAATGTACAGACAGCGGCCCTAATTTATTTATGGAGAGCACTTTTACCCCCACTCTTCAGCTGAAAAGTCTTCCAGCAAGGCTGGGTGAGAAAGTTGGGACAAGGCTGGGGAGACACGGGTTCAAATTCCTGCTCAGCCAGGAAACTCACTGGGTGATCCTGGACCATTCACCCTGAGCTCCTTGGAGGAATGGTATGATATAAATGTAATTAAGAATTTGCTAACTCAGGCCTTAGCTAGACCTAAGGTTTATCCCGGGATCATCCCGGGGTCATCCCTGTTCATGTAAATGACACAGGGGATCCCAGGAGCAGGCAGGGATGACCCCGGGACGATCCCAGGATAAACCTTAGGTCTATCTAAGGCCTAACTATGGGCTCATCTACACCAAGCAGGGTATTCCACTATGAAAGCAGTATATAAAAGGCAGGAGCCACACCAAGCAGCATATAGCAGTATGAAAGCGGTATATACTAGGGCCATAGCTAGACCTAAGGTTTATCCCTGGATCGTCAGGGGTCACACCTGTTCATCTAGGTGACACACAGGGGATCCAGTGCTCAGGCAGGGGCGAACCCTGGATGATCCCAGGATAAACCTTAGGTCTAGCTGTGGCCTTAGTCTCAATGGGCCCTAACAGTTGTCCGTGCACTTCAATACCACTATAAAGCAGTAGTGTGGCTCCTGCCTTGTATATACCACTTTCATAGTGGAATATCCTGCTTGGTATAGATGAGCCCATAGTCTCATGCAATCCTCACTCCACAATGAGGGTCCGTTTCCTGAAGCTAACTGGTAGCTTGATAGCTTTAAAGATGTAATGGAAAGATGAGAAGATTCATTGGGGGGGGGAGGAAAACATGTTGAACATTTTCCTAATTCACAGTTGTAGTTCCTTCCACCATAGTATTCAGAGGATGCTGTCAATTTTAATCCTAAGGAAACCTAGCATTGTTTTCTTTTTTTAAAAAAAAGTATTAAGTTCATTTAAGTACAAAGCACCTATCTTTCGATCTGAGACTTCTTTTTCAGAAGGTTTAAACACAGCTCCAAAGCTCATCACAGGCACTGTTCATTAGACACAGCAACACTCACCAACATGGTAATCTTTCAGCCTTTATAGACACAGCTTTGAATTCTAGGAAAATCTGCAAAACCTGTTTAACCATAGAAAGAGACCATGACAGGGCACACAGGCAGGTAGACACAGGGACACACAAATGAATTAGTGTGTGTACCACAGCAGTAATAGCTCTACTGCCTCCAAGGCCACAGCTAGACCTAAGGGTTATCCTGGGATCATCCAGGGTTCACCCCTGCCTGAGCACTGGATCCCCTGTGTGTCACCCAGATGAACAGGTTTGACCCCTGGACGATCCAGGGATAAACCTTAGGTCTAGCTAGGGCCTAAGTCTCTAAAAAGCTATCATCTGTAGACAGCCTTTCAGTGAACACTAACATTGCAAGACTCCCCAGTGTCTGATGGCTGAAGTGTTGCACACGTGCACGGATTCTCACCTTTTCCTGCCTGTTTTCTTCTCCATGCCTACTGATTGTGTGGGCTTCCACTGTTTAATTAAACTGTGAAGCTTGTCTTAAATGAGCAGTCAGGAGACTAGCAAATACCATCAGGGACTGAGCTGCACGAGCAGAACTTCTGCAGAGAGGTTCAGTTCCTCCCAAATGCTCCTCCCCATTCAGAAGGAATGGAAATCCCACATGGAATGTTTTTCTAAGGAAATGGCCAGTTACCAAGGACCTATGTATTGGTATGGTGCAATGCCCAAGAATACCATGTACATTGGGGATGGGGAACCTGTAGTCTTCCAAATGTTGTTGTACTCCAACTCCCAGCAGCCCCAGCCAGCATGGCCAGTCTGGGATGATGGGAGTTGTAGTCCATGACATGGAGGTGAAGGGCCACAGATTACTCACTGCTGGTGTACATGAAGATACACACTGACTTGCCTAGCTTTATCACTCACTCTCTTCCAGTGATCTATCCATCCTTAAGAGTGTAGTCAGTGGTTAGCGAGGCAGTAGGCACAGCGAAGTCCCTCATCACAACAAAAGCAGGAATAGATGGAAAGGTTTCCCAGCTACTAGGTGTAATACTGGCATAGTATAATGGCTTGAGGGCTGGTCTTGGACTGGGTCAGATCATGAAATTAACCAGACAGTCTTGGACAAGTCATTATCTCTCCTAATCTAATTTCGAAGCCCTAAAAAGAAGGAAAATACACTTGGAAGAAGCTCTATCTATGGTTCCTGTCAAGCACCCTCATTATTAGCGTGTCCTAAGAAGCAGGCAGAAAGCTTCAAGTGCTGCTTCCTAGGATGCTCTAGGAAGTACGCTTCTCTGGAAGTAACCATAGAGTCTGTTCCTAGAGCATTTTCTCCCCCCCCACCTCCAAATATTGAGGATTTGAGGGTTGCCAGGCAAAGCTTGTGGAGCTGCAGTTTTTCACCCCTGTGCGAGGGTTGCATTGAGGATAAAGTGGAATTGTCGTATGTGTGCTGCACTGAATTCCCGTAAGGAGGGCTGAGACAGACAGGTTAACAGGGCCAGAGGCAATCTGCACGTGTCGATTCATTAGTATTTGGTAGTGACTGTGGTTATGTCCCTTGCTGTGTAACCCAAAGTCTGAAGAGTCTCAAGGAATGGTGGGCCCAGTTGAGCTGCTCTTCCCTTGTATTCTAACTCTTTGTGTGTGTTTTGGAGGGGGTGTGTGTGCACTGGCACCATTCTGGAGTTCTGGAGTTCTCTGTCCTACACTCTCCAGTTCATAAGCACAAGCAGCAGCACAGGAAAGGGATGAATAAAAAGATTTCAGTCTTTCTAAATAGAACCAGCTTTTGTTGATCTCTCACATGTAGACAATAAGGAGTTCCCAAGCCCACATCACCTTTGCCAAGTTAGTGTGGAGGCTACTTGCACCACCCCATAACCCTTCAACAGGCCATGGGTACTTGGTGGTTTGTTAATCAGCCCAACAAGCCACCATCACTGGGTTCAGACGTAACCCTAAGCTGTGCCTGGTAAGGGTAATTATGCAAATCAGCCATCATTTGACCTGCACGAGCAGGTGGTATATAAAGCCGCAGCGGCTTATTAACACCCTGTGATTGAACGAACCAGGTCAGTGTGCGTCAGAAGAGTTAATAGTTATTTCATGTACCATCAGCACCTTTTGATTCTTTTGTTCTGGTTAGTGACCCCCTATCTTTTCACAGTATTGAGTGGAACTCTCTTTTTGGGAGTGGTTAATCCTGCCAAGCCTCCCCTGTCACATTCCCCATTATTGTGGCAAAAAGAGGTTGGGATCATGTGTTTGCCAAGATAATATCTAATTAAAGATTCTGGCAGTTTAAAATACTCATCATAAAATTTCACAAAACATGTTGGGCCTCTTTGGATGTAGTTTTAAAACATTGCTCTCCCCCTGCCCTGGCACAAGCCATGAGGAGATCAGAACTGTTCACTTCTGCTTTTAAATTAACCAGAGTTCCCTGGTACAGCCACACTCAGGGGAACTCTGGGTTGTTTAAGCTATGTTATGTTCACCCAAGCCAGTAACAAACTGTAGTTTATTATCTGGCTTGTTCACTTTGGCCACAGCTAGACCTAAGGTTGAGCACTGCCTGAGCACTGGATCCCCTGTGTGTCACCTAGATGAAGAGGTTTGACCACTGGACGATCCAGGGATAAACTTTAGGTCTAGCTATGGCCATTGTGTGCAATCCTAAGCATGCTGAGACAGAAAAAAAGTCCTACGTTACATTCTAATCCACAAACCAGAAGCACAGCAGAAAAAGTTGCAGCCCAAAAGAATTAAGAGGAGGAAATGCTAGGAGATGAAATACAATGCAAACAATGTAAACATTTTGAGAAGAAATATATTTATGACTACAAAATACTTATGAAGACAGTAAAATCCAAGTCTTGTTGGGCAGGGATGAATGGGTGGGAGATAACGGAGAAAGAATATCTAGATTCTACTATAACTTAAATTCAATCAATTCCTTGATATTATGATCTGAGTGCAAATATTTGTTACATCTTTAATTTAATTGGCTCTTGCATACAAGTTCTAAGAGTTGCAAGTTTTTTTTCCCATTCATAACATCCCTGGTTCAAATAGCATCTGAGATGGCTGAACAGGGGGAAAGCACCTAACTCTACAATCTGAGGAAGTGTATTTGTTTAGTTACTGGACAGCCACTGAAAAACACAGATCCTATTTAATTCCAAGAGGCGGGAATGAAACTCTCTTTGGGTCCCTGTGGAACTGGGCTGAAGGTTCAATGGAAATGAATGGGTGATCCTAATAAAAAGCCAAAACTTTCACTTGGAACTCCTAAAAATCCATATTACTGCATCAATTTCCTGCTCCCTGCTCCATACTCAATGTTAAAGAAATTCCAAGGTGGCTTTTTCTTCCCAGCTTGGTTCCAAAAGGTAGCACACACTTCACCTTTCAGTGTAAGAGTACTATAGCTTTCTAAGCCAGACAAGTCCAGGTACCCTTTAAATGTTCCAGTATCACCATTTGGTGTCACCTTTCCATGCTTACAGCATTAACAGTAAAATGTAAAAGGTGTAGTCAATCGCAAGGGTCCTCACCAAAACATCATCATCTTCCTGGGGAGGAAGACTCTTGCTATTGGCCCCGCCCAGGTGGTTTTGCGCATTTAAACATTATCATGTTTAAATGCACATGTTCAAGTATCATGGGTTGGATCCACAGAAAAAGCAGCTCCAAAGGTTCTATTTAAAGGCCAACTCAGGCCTTAGCTGGACCTAAGGTTTATCCCGGGATTGTCCTGGGGTCATCCCTGTTCATGTAAATGACATACAGGATATCCCGGGAGCAGGCAGGGATGATCCCAGGACGACCCCAGGATAAACCTTAGGTCTAGCTAAGGCCTTAGTGAAGATTAATGACTTGGATCTTGTGTTTTTTTTTCAAAGCTATGTGCATTAATCCTGAATGTGAAGCCACTTTTTAACAGCATTTTTTTTTTTAAAAAAAAAAAAACACTGGCTGGTAGCTTCTGTAAGTTAAAACACAATTCAGAGAATTCACCTCTTTACTTCAGAAACCCCATAAAAGGTTGAGGTGTTCAATTAATTAATTAATGTGCTAATTACGTGTTAAAGCCAACTCTGCCATGTCTAGCCAATTCACAACCCTAGGAAGAACCAAGTATTAAGAGTAAGCCTTTGTTGTATCATTTTAATTTCCTTTGCGTTGTGTCAGTTTAAAAGTGGAGAAAATGCTCAGGGGGCATAATTTCCTAGGTCTCACTAGCACACCTTTACTGTACATGATGATCTGTCTGTGGAGGAGAGGTTAAAACATCAGGACATATCCTACTGAATCAAGTATATTTATTTTACAGGTGATTTACGCCTTTTCTCTCTCCTTTTGGAGGACCGAGCATTGTGATTTGCAACAGGACAGCAAAACATGCCCCCTTTTTTTGTGCCAAATGGAAGCCATTGCATCCTCTCTCACACGCACCCTCATACATTTGTTCTAGCCTTTCTTTTCTGACCTATCTTGTGGATATGAAAAGAAAGCTTCACCTCCCCCTCCCATATTCCTTAAAAAGGTAAGACTGCTGAACATTACACAGGTAAAGCCAAGGAGGAGAGGTTTGGAAATCCACAGATAAGCTTTCTCCTGGGGCCCTTGCTTGCTTTTGGCTTTCGCTCCACCTAGGAGCATCCCTTAGTCTTGGGGGGACCCAGGAGAGCTTTATGCTGCTCCTTGCACCTGCTGGCAGAAGCCTGTCAAGGTCCACAACCTGGTCCCTCCAGTGGGGCCTTGCTGAGCTCTCCGCCTCAGCCCAGCCCAGCAACTGTCTGTTTCGATCAGGGAAAGCTTCCCGGTCAATTGTCAAGCCACACAGAAAAGCCTTGCTTGTTCAGCAATGGCTGGAGCTGTAAACAAGCCTGTGTCCCAGATTGGAGGGGAAAATAATGAATGTTGCACCGGGGCTGCTTTAGCAGGCAGCTCTGTGTGTGTATATGTGTGTGTGTGTGTGTGTGTGTGTGTGTGTGTGTGTGTGTGTGTTTTCAAGCTCTGAGCAAAGTTGCTTTGGCATTTCAAGGCATCTGTCAAGGTGGTACATAAGGCATGCCCCTTCACTGAAGCCCACCACTTCTACTCTGACTGCAGCTGCTGACCGAAGCTGTAGCATAAGCAACTTTTGGAAGAATAAGTAGGGGGCAGCCAACATTTAAATCATTTACTTTAACTGGGTAAGCCTTAAGGCTGTCTGCTGGCATAGGGAATACGATGCATAGCAGTGGGCGATGGTGGCTCTGGTGTCAGTGGGGTGGTGAATCTGCTCTGGGTTTCAGTCAAAAACAGCCAGAACTCTAAAGGAGTTATCCAAGATACTGCACCTGTGGGTTCAGCATCTTGGATACCTCCTTTAGGGTTCTGACTTAAACTTAGAGCGGATGCACCACCCCGCTGACATCGGAGCCACCAGCCGCCACTGCTGCATAGGCTTTGCTGCTGGAGTCCCTGGTTTGAGACCCCTGCCCCAGGCCCTTGCAACTCCCTGCTAGTTTTTCTCTGCCTTCCCAGATAGCGCCCAGGCAAGGAGAGGAAACGGTCCTTCATGCAGTTGTCTGGTCTGGTCTCCAGCGCTGCTCTTCCGGCTTCATGGGGAGGAGGGTGTGTGTGTGATATAATTTTAGGAAAAGACTCATAACTCAATCCCTGGGATCTCCAGGTACGGCTGGGGAAGAATCCTGCCTGAAACACTGGAAAGCCACTGACAGTCAGTGGCTATAGCTAGACCTAAGGTTTATCCCTGGATCGCCAGGAGTCAAACCTGTTCATCTAGGTGACACACAGAGGATCTGGTGCTCAGGCAGGGGCGAACCCTGGATGATCCCAGGATAAACCTTAGGTCTAGCTGTGGCCTATGTATACAGAGCTAGATCTACCAATGGTCTGAGTTGGTATAAGGCAGTTTCCTACGGACCTCACTTAAATAACCTTGTCTGTTACCAAAATGTCAGTACAGGCACCTTGCTGAGGTATTGAAAACAATACATGACAGCTTACAATTTTAGAAACAAAAGCTACCACTCACTGCTAGTAGGAAAGATAATCTTTGAAATTTTGTTTTCATTTGCAGTTACAATTGCACTAAAACTGCCTCAAAAATGAAGAAGTGTAAAAATTACCTGAATAGAAAAAAGTTGTACCATGTAGCTTCATTTGTGAAAATGTTATCTGATTAACAGTGCAATCTATGGGTGTGTATTCAGAAGTAAGTCCCAATGAGTTCAATGGGACTTACTCTCAGGTAAGGGTGTATAAGATTGCACTGAATCTGATCAAAGTTGGCCACCATCTAAGACCTACTTTGGGGAGCTGAGTGTAAATTGGTGGTTTATTAGTATTTGCTGCTTTACTGGTGTGGGATTAAAGATTAGGGACATGCACCAACCAAATCAGACCCTGATTCGGTGATTCTGAAAACATCTTGTGCCTCAGACTGATTTGGGGGCTATCCAATTCAATTCAGGATCTGGATCTCAATTCATGCCTCTCATTGACTATCAGTGGAAATCAACAAATGGCTTTGTTGCTGTGTGAAAGAATTGGAAGCAGTTGGCAAGAATAGCCACCCCTTTTGAGAGAATGAAGCCGGCAAAATGTTAGGGGGCATTGTGCTACGCACCTTTTAGAGACCCAGCGAAGGAGAGTATTCAGAGTTCTCTGTTGTTTTTCAGCTGTTAGTTTCTGTCTCTTGCCCATCTGGTTTTGCTGCTCAGTCGTTACTTTCCTGGCCTTGGTTTTTATGGATTTTGCCTGCTATTATTCTGGGCTTTGTTGTTATTGTTATTAATATTCTGGTGAGTTTTTATTGTTAAGGTGCATTAAGGAATCTCTGGCAGGATCTACACTATTGCTTTAAAATGGTTTATAACAGTAGTGACAACTGTTGGGGGCCAGGACACACTGCAGATACAGTTTTCAAAGTATTTTGATGTAGACCTGGCCTCTGTGTATGTGTGCATGTGTGTATACATCTACACATTCTATGATACCCCTCTCTCCTAAATGAGAACATTTGCATTATTTTCTCTCTTTCTCTCTCTGCATTACTGGTAAAGACAGAAGCTAAATCGTTTAGGGTGCAACCCTATGCATGTTTAGACAGAAAAAAAGTCCTACAACACCCTGCTACAACAGCCTTGCTAAACATGTATAGGATTGTGGCCTTAACCAACTAATTTTAAGCTGATCTCTATTTTGTTAGCTATTTGGGCTGCAATCCTGAACAAATGTACCTTGGAGTGAGGCTCACTGAATTCAATGGGGCTTGCTTCTAAGTAGGTAAGCAAGGTTGCACTATTGTCTACCTAAGGCATGCTTGTGATTGACTACTTCCTGCTAAGGATCCAAACTGAGGGCAGCATTGTTCAAATCACCTCCTTCTGCCCGCCCCAATTGTCTCTCTAACTTGAGTGAGGATTGAAAGAAGGGAAACAGGAGTGTGTTCAGAGAGGGCAACCACGATGATCAGGGGTCTGGAAACAAAGCCCTATGAAGAGAGACTGAAAGAACTGGGCATGTTTAGCCTGGAGAAGAGAAGATTGAGGGGAGACATGATAGCACTCTTCAAATACTTGCAAGGTTGTCACACAGAGGAGGGCCAGGATCTCTTCTCGATCCTCCCAGAGTGCAAGACACAGAATAATGGGCTCAAGTTAAAAGAAGCCAGATTCCAGCTGGGCATCAGGAAAAAACTTCCTGACTGTTAGAGCAGTACGACAATGGAACCAGTTACCTAGGGAGGTTGTGGGCTCTCCCACACTAGAGGCCTTCAAGAGGCAGCTGGACAACCATCTATCAGGTATGCTTTAGGGTGGATTCCTGCATTGAGCAGGGGGTTGGACTCGATGGCCTTGTAGGCCCCTTCCAACTCTGCTATTCTATGATTCTATGTGAACATCTGGGGATCATGTCACTTGTAGCAGTCCCATATTTGCCAGTGATTTTCTGTTTGATTTTAAGGCAGCTTCTCTGTTGCCTCAAAGTACACAAAAGGCAGTTAAACTAGTCCTGGATCAAAAATCAAAATGGCAACAACAATTATTTATATAGCACAGTATTGCAAATCCTACCTTCTACCAAGGACGTGAGGAGGGTGACGTTTGCTGCTTTCCTTCTTCCAGCAGGCAAATTGAGGCCCAGTCTGTCCAATTTTTCTCTTAAGCAACGTCCTCCATTCTTGGATTTTGCTCTGTCAGGAAAAAGCAAAACAAAACAAAGTCTCACTTTAAAAAAAACAAATACAAAGCAAAATGTCTACCTAAGAGCTGCATGTTCCCAGTTTGAAGCAAAGGGCTGGAATTGACAGAAACACTCTGGGTCTGGAGCTGAAAAATGGGACTGCTGAGGTTCCTACCGGCCAAAGGATCCTGTGACACTGCGGAAGACCCGTGACCAGATTTTCTGATTCCTTTTTGTCTTTCCCCAAAAGACCCATTGGAGGTGGTGTTTGGATTGGGGCCGTGACATGCAGAGGGAGGGGGTAATTTTACTCCCCCAATGACTTCATGATACAAATCTTTTAATGATGCTTCTGAAACTGCCTTCCTCCAGATTTTGAAGTTCCAAATCACTTTCAGTTGTTTCTAAAGTGAAATGGATGCATTCGGGATTTTCATTATTCCATTTCTTGATGCCCAACTTTGTACAGACACCGGGCACCCACCTTTTGCTGGAGCTTTCAGTTCCTTTGGTGCATTTGTGTCTTCATTCCCCAGTTTGTGCTGGGGGCAGAAGGACAACTGAAAGCTGTGGCAAACTGTACATGTTTTGATTTCAGAATTATTTTTAGACATTCTTCTAGTTAAATTGGAATGTAGGAGTGGAATGCAGGGTGGAGCAAACCCGATCAATGTCTAAAGTGGTGGGATGTGGGACTCTTCTCGTCCCTGGAACCCCTCCCCTGGAGGTGCTATTGGGCAGGGCAGTGGAAACCTATGAGTATCCTATGTGTAAACGTCTGGCACATGCTGGATCCTGGATCCTGTATCCTGTCTTTGCATGTACTGTAGCTAGAAAAGGATGTTGAACAAATGATAGCACTCCACAAATAGCCCTCTTTCTCTCATGGGTCCATGGCAGGGGTGTTGAACTTCTTTCAGCCCAACGACTCAATTCTGGAGAACCTCTTGGTGGCTGCGTTCCAGCAATGGACAGGACCAAAGGCAAACTAGGCAGAGCCAAAATATAAAAATGCCAGCATCTTCTCGCTTAAAGCTCCTGCATCTCAAACTTTTAGAATGGGGGAAAAACCATGGGGAAACCAGCCAATCACCAAATGATTGGCAACAGGGGAAAAGGTGATGGGGTCAGGGGGAAGGAGTGTGGCCATCTGAGCAACCACACTGGCCTGGATTGGTGCACCCTGGGCAAGCTGGATTTGGCCTGTGGTTCAACACCCCTGGTATGTTGGGTTTAGAACAAAGGGACTCTGAATGGAATTAATGGGAAGGAAGGAAATAAATGACTTTGACTTATTGATAGAATTTTCTATTAAGGCGAGCAAGAATTGTCGTCATCCCCGTTCATTATCCCTATTCTTTTGTTTGTTTACTTGTTATTAAAGGCATCATTCATTTCATGAATCATTGGGGGTGGCAGAGGAAACACATTTGCTATAGGAAAAGCAATTTGCATTGTCCTATATTCATGTAAAATCAGATCATTTTAGTACTCATATATTAATTGTCTTTTCCCTTTTATCATTGTGGCTCACCTTGTTTGTTTGCTTGTTTGTTTTGCCACCATCTGTGGCAGAGTTGCCTACACAGCTGATTTTGGAAGCTGCTACTGGTGGCCACCATTTTATTTTCTCAGAATGCCCCACATGTTGCAATGTTCTGCCGCACTGGGAGGGGGGAATGGGCACCACCACTATGCAGCAGCTGCCCTTGCCCGCTTCCTTGGAATGATGCAACATCCAGGCCATTTGGAGAAAATAACATGGTGGCCACCAGGAGCTATTGATGAAATCAACTTTGCCGCAGCAGCTGCCAGATGAAAAGTAAATGACAAATGGCCGTGAATGAGTGATAAATGGGCATGGTTGGGATCTTGAAAACTGATCTCTTTTGTACCCATTCATCGGCATATAATTTCATTATCCCAGGTGGTTATTAGAACAGGAAGGACACTTTTAAACAAAATTATTTATATGCCACCTTTCTACCTGAAGGGCCCGAGGTGGCTAACTGATTAAACTACAACCAACCATTGAAATACAACAATAATAAATGGTGTTGGTGTTCCTCCTAACTGTAGGCCTGCCATTTTGGGTTGAGACAGTCAGTTTCCTCAACTTTTATTCAGAGGGACTAACCAGATCTAGCCCCACCATGAAGTCAAATGAACCAATCATTTCAGGAAGTATATTCCAAATGAGGCACTGTCTCAGTGGGCAATTTTTCAAGAAAAAGCATGACACAGATGTTATTGTGACTTAGGTACAAAAATGTTGAAGGAATGCACCTCTTAGGATGCAATTGTATACCCACTTCCATGGGAGTAAGCCCCATTGAACCCAGTGGGAATTATTTCCAAGTAGACATACATACATACATACATACATACATACATACATATGTTTATGATGTGATACACCTATCTAGATGAGCAAGGGAAACAGCATTCCATAAAAAGGTCATTGAGTCCAACTCAAATGTCTATACATCCACCTATAATATAGACTGTATATATTCTCTAATACAATTGCACATAGCTTTTTTTGTTACCTTCTCAAAATCCCTCCCAAAAGAGAGGCATTGAGGCATTCTGGTGGGGATAAGCGTCTCTTCACTTCTGCGATGGTCACTTTGTATTTGGAAGTGGAGCTGAGTAAAGATAAGCGGCCAGGAACCGAGCAAAAGAGATCTGTGGGATTAACTACACACGTACCACCTGAAAATGTATACATGACATGCATTAGAAGGATGTTCAGGTCAAGGGTTTTCAGGCTGAAATGTTCTTGGAGCATATTTGGAGGAAAGTTTATGTGTTTGCCAGTTTCGTCCCATTTGAAAAACACGATTTAGTAGCAGAACTTGTTGGGTTTTTTGGTTTGTTTTTAAATTTACCAAATAAGGGAGTTACAGGAAATGCATATAATTTATTGTGTTGAGAATACCCATTTATAAGAGGTAACATTATGTGATGGGGATTTGTTCTACTCTCTTTCTCTTTTCTTTCATTTTGGTTTTGGGCGGCCTAGTCCCCTCCCCCAGAAAATATGGCCTGGAAAAGAACATGCATCAATTTTATTTTATTTTAAAAAAGATATCCATTGCCAAAGCCTTCTTCCTTAGGAATGTGAAAACAGCAAAGATTGTGTTAAGCTTTCCCCATGACTTTGAATGCCAAGGAGTACCAGGGATGCAGCATTTACCAGAGTTTGGTTTCCCCCTGGAGAAAGATTATTGCAGTTTTATGGCATTTTGTAATATTCATGTTTATTTACAATGTACAGGATGAGCGCATTCCTGGTTTGTACTCCTTTTGACAGCAGGTAGCATCCTTGTTTATATAAAATATTCCCTAGACATAGAAAACTAGATACCAGGGAGAAAGGTTCTAGCATTGTATTCTTCTGTGCATATCCTATCCTCTTACACCCATGAGAAGTATTCACGAACGCAGTCCTTCTTCCACAGTCTGACATGGAATGGACTTACTTCATGATCTAACTGTGTAGACCAGGGTGGGCTGGTTAGACTGGAATCTATTGGTAGATTTTTTTAACGATTTACAGTTAGGGGCCAGATCTACACCAAGCAGGATATAACACTTTCAAAATGGTTTAAAACAGTATATAGAATGTATCCGGGGCCCCAACAGTTGTCAATACTGTTATTAACCATTATAAAGCAGTTGTGTAGTTCCTGCCAGGATTTATGATTCACAATTGTTTAACAAGTGCAAAAACACTTGTTCCTCCCATCCTAAATTAGGCTGCTAATTTTTTTGTGAGAGAAAAGTGAGCTCTGTTCTGTGACTGAAAACCAAATGGCGTTCTATTCTTTAATTGAAGTATGATCTCCCCGCCTACACACCCCTCTCCACCTGATTTTGCACCTGATTCCAGTCAGAGGATCTTGGGATTCAAGGAAACCCCATCCCCCCCAAACAAAGCAGATCATTCAAGCGTGAAGTCTGCCCATCTCTGGTGTAGACAACTGTCTAAATTGTCTAAACAGATCTGAAATGTCTCTTCTATATTAATATGTATACAATTAATATGTATACAAAGCGTTGAGATTAATACAAGTGCTAAATATCCAATCAGTTTTCCAAAGGGTATCTGGAGAGAGAGTAACAGTCTAGATTATTAAAACTGATCTATCTTCAGTATTTGAATCACCTCTGCCCTTCTGTTTATTTTATTTATATCAGTAATGTTTATTTAGAGCAGAGTTAAAAGTAGGCATATTCCATTAATTCATGCAATGCAAGTCATATATTTTGTTATGATCTCAGAAGAGGACATTGTTACATTTATGCTAAGTTCCCAGTATTTGTTCATTGTTGCAAGTTCATGCATTTTTTTCTCTTTTCAAATTTTGCTTTCACAATATTTAATTCATGATTTCTATATGCTAGGACATTCAAGTAGATAATCATAGTTTCTCTCTACACAAGCCAGTTCCCAATTTCTCATTGCCCTGTAGATGGGTGAAGGAACAAAACACAGGATGGGTTTTGCAGAGAGAGAAGGCGGCTTTTGTCTGAATGGCTTGATTTTCAGCAAGCTTCCACCCCAGCAGTGTCCACAAATGCACTCCTTTTCTTTCCCCCATGTAAGGGAACGGTTGCCATTCACTCTCAATAAAAGCTGTACTTGGAGGCACTGAGTTGGATCCAGATTTCGGCATGTGTAACTGGGCTGGTGGAAGTGGGCTTCCCCCCTCCACCTCTTCTCTGCAGTGCCCCCTCCAGTACCTGAAAATGCTACACATAGAGTCAGGAGACTCTGCTGAATGGGGTGAGCTGTGGGGCAGGTGGGGAGGGATATTCTTGAAAATCAGGTGGAGTGATATTCTCCCATTTACAGAAGGCAGATCCTGGATTCAACCCACTGATACAATTGAGGCACAATCTACCTTCCAGCCAATCAGAGTGGGTAGCACAAACACGGGATTCCCCAAGGAATTAAAATATCACCAACACCTATTAGTGTGTGTGCGTGTGTGTGTGTGTGTGTGTGTGTGTGTGTGTACATGAGTGTGTATTTTCCATTCATTTGAATTGCATTCATTTTGATTTTGGTTCATTCATTTTCTGCTTCCCTGTATAAGCTGACAGAGATGCCACATGTACCCAGTTTACAAGGTGACACGTTGCTTTCCATGAAGGGGGCCTGGCAATATATGGTCCTACCCCAACTCACCATGTCACAGATAAGGATTACTCACTGGGGTACATATAACAGTCAGTAGTAATTATAGAAATTGTAATTTATCAATTGTGAAACTTCTGTACATTATGAATTAATTTTATCTCTTTTTGCCAATAATCAGCAAAATTTCTGAGACTCATTTCTCTTAATAAACATATTTACAAAGGGAAACACTAGGTTGGATGCACACTAGGTTAATTGAACTTGCATCCCATTGAAATCAATGGGAAAAGTTAGTCATGACTTCTGCTAAGTCCCATTGCTTTCAATTGAATGTTTGTACAACTAACTTTCTGAATCTACCCCAATGTGATTTGTATTCATTCATATGCAACAGAATTTTTGAACAACAAAATAACAACCAACGTCAGTTATTTGATTCCCTTTGTGTGTGTTTTTTTCACATACATATAATTCTAGGTAAATACTTCTCCTGCTCATCCAGATTCCAATTCAGCCAGATAATGTGTAAATGAGATTAATTATACTGGAAGGCACTTTTCACTTCAGCTCTTGATATATCGGCTTATAGGCAGGTAGAGAATTACCTACAGTCATAGACCTTTTATACCGCAATGCAAGAGACAAATTAAGACTACATTTTACAAACAATGAGGAGCAGCAATGAAATATTAATATTCCTCTTCTACAGTCCAACCCATATGTGCACAAACAATTTGTGCTGAATAAATAATTGCTCCTTGAATCGGGAAACATTTTGTTCCCACGTGCTTCACCTTTTTCAATGTAGGCTTTTATCATTTCAGCAAAAACAAAAACAACCAAACAAAAACCACACAAATGCCATAAATGGCATAGCAATGTTTTAAAGTTGATTCCTTAAGTGATGCCATTTAAAAGAGAACTGAGAACAAACAAAGAGGACACTCAAGAGCTACTTCAGGTACACCTTAGGGGGTTTGGACGTGCCCAGGGGTTTTTGGTTTTTTAAAACCCTTTTTCCTTTGAGTGCTCCCAGGCCAAATGACTTCTGAAAGCTCCCTCCTTTTCAAGTCCAGTTTTCCTTGTTTTATGGGGCAGCTGCTATTTGCCAAGCCCAACTCCGCCTGGTCCTGCAAAATTAGCAGTATGCTTCCTTATTTATTTATTTATTTATTTAGAATATTTATATACTGCTCCCCATTGAAAAATTTCAGAGCGGTGTACAAGGTAAAATGAAAATAAAAACAGAATTAAAACAGTTAAAACAAAATTTAAAAAGAAGCGAAAACAGAAATCCAAGGCTGCATGTTAAAGAATGGCTTCTTGGAATAAAGATGTTTTCAGGAGGCGCCGAAAGGAGTACAAGGTTGGCGCCTGCCTGACCTCCAGAGGCAGGGAATTCCACAGGAGGGGCGCCACCACGCTGAAGGATGGATCTAGGTGGAACCACCAGGAGCAGGCCCTCGGATGACCTCAGTGCAGGTTGGTAAAGGAGAAGGCGCTCTCTCAGGTTGTTGTTTGGGGCTTTGTACACAAGTACAAGAACCTTCAACCTGGCCCGGTAGCGAATAGGCAGCCAGTGCAGTTCCCTCAGCAGAGGAGTTACATGCTGGAAAGGGGCAGCTCCAGACAACAGCCGAGCTGCAGCATTCTGCACTAGCTCCAGCTTCCGGAGCAGCTTCAAGGGCAGCCCCACATAGAGCGCATTGCAGTAATCCAATCTTGAGGTTACCAATGCCTGTACCACCGTAGTCAAGTTATCCCTGTCCAGGAAGATGGTAAAAGGTACTCCGAGCGTGGCAGCTATTTGAGCCTCCAACGGCAGAAATGGGTCTAAGAGTACCCCCAAACTACGAACCTGTTCTTCCAGAGGCAGTGCAACCCCATCCAGGACAGGCAATGAGCCTGTCTCCCGGACTCAGGAACCACTCACCCACAGGGCTTCCGTCTTGCCAGGATTCAGTCTCAGTTTATTGGCCCTCATCCAGCCCATTACTGAGTCTAGGCACTGGTCCAGGACCTGCACAGCCTCACCTGATTCAGTGTTTAGGCCAAAAAGAACAAGCCATACATGGAAAGAAGGAGAAATACAGTGGGCACAAGTAAATCACCAATTAAATGGTGAATCCATTGTTTTAAGGGCATGATGGTAAATTGAGCTTAGAATCATAGAATTGGAATGGACCCTGGAGACCATCTAGTCCAATGCAGGCTTTGAAATGCAGCATGCAGCATTTCCCTGACAGGTGGCCAGCCAGCCTCTGCTGAAACACCTTCAGTGAAGGAGTAACCCCACCCCCCACCCCCCAGTCTATCCCACAGTTGAACAGCTTCCACTGTTAGGAAGTTTCTTCTAATCATTTGGGCTCTTGGAATATAATAAAGCACAATGATTTCCATCATATTCCACATGCCAAATAATTAGATGAAGATGAAATGCATATTCTAAATCTGCATTAATCTGGCTGGTAAACTTAGGGTGACCATATGGAAAGGACGACATGGCTCCTTTGTCTTTAACAGTTGTGTAGAAAATTTGTATGCATGCAGCACCTGGTGAAATTCCCTCTTCATCACAACAGTTAAAGCTGCAAGAGTCCTGCCTTCTTTTGTATCTGGTCACCCTAATGTAAAAAGCATAATTGAAAATCTCAAACCCTTCTAGAGTGACCAGGTACAAAAGAGGGCAGGGCTCCTGCAGCTTGAAATGTTGTGATGAAGAGGGAATTTCACCAGGTGCTGCATGCATAACAAATGTCACCTGCTGAAATTCCCTTTTCTATACAACTGTTAAATATACAGGAACCCTGTCCTCCTTTTCATATGCTCACCCTAGCAAACTTAAATGGCCTTCACTTTAAAACTAGCTATCCAATTAATACTTAAACAGAAGTAAGTCCCCTTATGGTCAATGGGACTTACTCCAAGGAAAGTATGCCCAGGATTGCTGGTGTGTGTGTGAAAAATATTCTAGAGTGAGGTTTGGCAAGATGTGCGTGCATGGGGGCAGGGGAGGGCAGAAATGTGATATTGAAAGCTCCATTTCTGTGCCCAGCTACTTGGGAGTAGCCCCCATTGAAGCCCTCTGTGAGATTTCTTCCTTAGTAACATACTACAATAATACAGCACTACAGCACTACACTTGAAAGGGTGGAAGAAAACATTCTAAATGGCAGGCCACCATCCAAACCTTTTTAAAGGGAGGGTGCTGCACCAGACACCTCTAGAAATGGCACACTTGCTTCCTTGCGTCACCACCACCTGTTTCCCTGACCCGTTAGCCACACTTTTTCCTCTGCCAAGCAAGCTCCACACACAGAAGCAGCTAGACATATGCTATGACACCACATACACAAAGAGGGTGTCTCTATTGCGCCTCTCTTTCCCATCGAATTGAAATTTTCTCTGGTGCCAACCACGTTTTGCTTTCTTGAAGGCTACCAGGAACTGAGATGAAGGGAGAACCACCACTCCTGGCCATCTTGATCGGGTGCAGGACGCAGTGCCTGCTGCCCAAAGAGACGCCGGCTTTCATTGATCCTGCGCCTGCTGCCCATTTCATGATATGATTCCAAGCTGCAGAATTTTAGGAGACAAAGGGGGTTTCCATTTGCTTTGCTCCTTCCCGGGATGAGGTGGAGGTCAGAGATGGGATCAAGGTTTATATAAGTGGGAGCAGTGCAGAGGGAGTGAAGAAGGAACTACCTCCTCTTTCCTAAATTGAAAGCATCCTCTGATCGCCTGCAGGTGCCCAGCCCGGCAAGCGGGCACAGGTAACCATGGAGGATTCCTGAGGGGGTGCTTTCACCACAGACACACCAGGCTCGTAAGTCGGACCCGCCAAGATGTGTGTGTGTGTGTGTGTGTACGGGGGGATTCGGAGGAGGAGAATTTGGCACACCTGCCTAGTTCAAGAGAATTGGCCACGTCCCACGAGTTACAAAACACGTATGTGCTGCAGTGTACCACGGATTCCATTCCATCGGGTTTAGGGTCCCGTGTATAGATCATTTAATCCATGGATTTAAGCCTCAGTGTTGCACACATCTACTTGGAAGTATATCTCACTTGTTTTAATTGGAGCGAAATGGTTTTCCATCATGGTTTAAAAATACCATCTCACCTCATGACGTAATTAATCCCTCGGCATCGCCTATACCCGTAAAATCGCGTTCATTCCCACGGGCCTGAATTCCACAGGATGGGCACAGCCCAAGGCAAGGTGCCTGCCCTCTAAACCCTATGGAAGTCCACGGAGTTTAACACTGAAATCCTATCCACATTTTTATTGAACTAAGCGGGATACATTTCGCAGTAAACGTGGGTGGGGTGTTTTCTCTGGGTATTTCGGGTCCACTGATTTCAGGAGGCTTCCCCTGGATTTTCCGCGTGCGAAAGCGGCAGAGGAACTGCGACTCGTCCTCCTCCTGTTTGGGATTGAAACCGCAACCCTTCCGCTTCACGTTCTTATCGGCCAGATGAAACAGGAAAACCCACACAACCTCTTGAGACCCGAATTATCTTTGGCATGAAACTGATTTGTCTATCCCCGCCAGAAAACATTTTGTTGGCATACCCCGGGCGGGGGGGAAGGGGGCTACAACTCCAGCAGAAGTTACGTTCCACGCAGGCTTGGGACGAATCCCCCAAACACCGCAGGACTGACTTCTGCCTCGCAGGAATAGGGTCGGGCTGCGCTTCCCGCGGAAAGTGGAGGCCTGGCATGGGCCCGAGTCACTTCTGCTGTGTTGGGTCAACGGAATTACCTGCCTGCTTGGAAATACCGTCATAGAAGTGGAGGGGGGACGGGGCTGGGATTCTAACACTCCGTCGTCGTTGGGGACCTGAACTCTTTAGGACGCTCACGCGACAAATGTGCCCGAAGCACAGACAACTGTTGAGGCACCGAGTCCTTTGCTGCTAATCTCCCAGCCAAGCCAAGCGCCCTCTCCTCCTCCTCCTCCTCCTCCTCCTCCAGCACCACCAGTTGTTTCTCCTTAATATCCAGCAACGCCTATAGCGGATTACAGCCGCTCCCTTCGCGTGGATGCTTCTTGCAGCGTCCTTCGCCAATGTGTGCCCGTGTGTGTTCCCTTGCACCCCCCCCCCGCACCTCTCTCTTTCTGCCCCCTCTCTATTGTTGTGTCTCCACTTTAAATCAGCTCCGCTGGAGCTATTAATTAAACAAGCGCATTAGGGCTGTTTAATGGGACTCAAATTGCTTCCTTAAAAGAGAGAGAGAGAGAGAGAAAGAGAGAGAAGGAGGCAGCCGCGTTAATGACAATACATTAAGGGCAAATTATACGTATTACAGGATTATCAAGATTTGGGCAGATAAAGAGCTGACGAGTGGGGAGGGAAATGGGCTATGAGGGGCGGGCAGAGGCCGGCTGACAAGGAAAGCGAGCCCAGCCAGCGCTACTGCAAGGTCGAGGTGCCCGGGGGATTTGTTTCTAGCCGTGGATGGGACGGAGCGAGGGACCCGCCCGCAACCGAGCGGCGCAAAGAGCGAGGCGCGCCTCTTCTCCGGGCGATCCGGGTGCTCGTAACGGCGGGCACTGGATGTTGGAGACGCGCGTCATTGCTGACTTCTCGGGGGGCTCCGGGGCACTTCCTTCCTAGGGGCTGGGGAGGGCTTGAACGGAGGTGGCAGAAACGTGTGGGTCGATGTCCTGCGTGGATCTTTAGGTGGAAAGAAAAAGCACCGTATATTGAAGAGGGGAAGGAGTTGGGGGAAGGAACGGTAGAGGGACAGAGAGAAGCCCTGGAGGCTGGATAGGATCTCATTGGACCCACCCTAACCCTTCCCCCATTTATGTCTATCTCTTTAGTAGATGGACAAGAATTGGGAGTGATATAGACTAGGTCAAATTGGAGCAGGCAGTTCCAGGGACGCAGAGAAGAGTGTCAACAAATAGAAATTACTTGGAGACGCCGGTGCTCTAATGGGACATATGGCTGCACGGTTGTTCTAAGATGTGCCCGAAAAATGGAAACGCTTTAGAAGGAGGAGGAGGAGGAGACCCCGTTTAAGAGAAATAAACAGAACAGTTTCAGTGAAGCAAGAACAGAACAGAGCGTTGCTGTAATAGGGAGCTTAATAACATCACACACCTTGCTCACAAGGAAGTAGTTTGGACTCGGTGAGATTTACTCCCGAGCAAGCGGGCACTGGACCACTTCAAACCTCCCCTATAAACAAAGGCTTTTAAAGCAAGGCTCTGCTCCCTGCTTAAATATGGGGATATGGCCTACCTTATAGGTTCGTTGTCAAGGTTGCTGAGCTAAAGTGGGTGAGGTGCTGTGGGAGTGCTTAAGGGGAAACGCGAGATCCAGCCACGGCCCGGCGTTTTGAAGCCACTGGTGATTTCTACGGGCGAAGGAGGCACATGTTCTGCAGTTAGACTTGAAGTCCGGTCTTGGAAGCCAACTCCACTGAATTCAATGGGACAGCCTTCCAAACAAACGTTCAAGGATTGCTTATGTTAGGCCAGACTGCATCCTATAGTTGTGATATAATTATTTAAATAATAACTGCATGATTCTTATAGACCGATCTTGTCTTATCCCACTCCCGTCCTCCCGCCCCCCCCCCAACCTGGTCCCTTCCAATCGTTTTGGATTTCAACTCCCATCAGCCCCAGTCAGGAATGATGGAGCTGTAGGCCAAAACGTCTGGACTACACGAGGCTGGAGAAGGAAGTCTTACCCCATCCTGTCCCACCCTAATTTCTCTCTCTCTCTTTCTCGCTCTCTCTCAACGTTTCATGCTCTGATCTGGAGAATATTCTGCCAGAAATACTAAGAAATTCCCATTAGATTTTAACCTTCTGTTTAGAAATTTATAGTTAAAACAAACGGAACCTCACTCATTCCTTCCCCATCTGGTTTCTCTTCCCAATTCTCTATTCGATACACCCAGTATGAACAGAGTCTTTTCTAGCAGGGCATATGCGTCGTGGTATATGCTGCCAGAATGAACCATATAAGCAAAACTTAGACCTTTATTTTTTTGGAAAAAAATATTAAAATGTTTGGTCCTAGGTATCCCACCCCCAACCGCCAACCCCCCATCCCGGAGGCTCACTCCACCCCATCCTTAAAACTCTTTCCTCTCGCCCCCGCCCCCCATCGAATGAATGAGTCATTAGGCTGCAGTTTCATCATTAAGTGCCTCAAATTAAAATTGCAGATCAAAGGCCCCCCGATCAAAACCAGGATCGCAAGTGATAGGCAGCGCCTTAAGTAAACACATAAAAGGCAGAAGGCAGGAAGAAGGGGGGGGGGGGGCGTCTATCGCTGCGCTTTATTGGATAGGCTGGTTTTTGGTGACTGATGCTCAGGCTTTTAAAAGCCTCTTTTTTATTTATTTTTATGTATTTTTTAATCAAATAAGATCTGACAATGTTCCTAGCTCGGCATTAATGCCTCAGCCTTCTCATGTCAGTCACCTCTAAGCGGTTTGACAAACTCAAGATCTCTTAAAACGGGAAGAGTTCAGATCATATTAATTCCCCAAAAATGTTTTGATTCAAAGTAGTTTGTATTTTACGTTGCCAAGGGCAATCGAGAAATAGAGATTGCCCATAGCCCGGGCCCCCTTTCTCTCTTCAGGGCCCAGAGGCGATAGCAGTATTTAAGCTTCTGAAATTAGCCTGGGGCAGGGAAAGATAGATGATCACAAAGCGAAACAAGAGCCTCTCTCTCTCTCTCTCTCTCTCTCTCTCTCTCTCTCTCTCTCTCTCTCTCTCTCTCTCCTCCCGCCTTCCTTCCCCCCTTCCCCTTCCCCTTTTTTTGGTGGAGTTTGCCATTTCATAAAACGTCGCAGGAGGGCCAAGTGTCACTGTGTTGTCTACCCCCCCCTTTTAAAAAAAAAAACTCCAAAAATATTTACTAGGGATGGCGGGTTCGCAGATCGTACGCAAACAAAGCAGACGAGGAGGCAATAATAATAATAATAATAATAATAATAATAATAATAATAATAATACACAATCAAACAGGGCACAGATTGATATTTAGAGAAAAATGGCTAAAATAGAAAACTAGCAATGAATGGAGGAGGAGGAGGAGGAGGAGGAGGAGGAGGAGGAGGAGGAGGAAACTGGTGGGTGAAGAAATGTGGGGGGGGGGAGATTGTGTGAGAGAAGGGTGTTTCTTTTTGCTCTCTCCCCCCCCCCCCACCTTGATTAAAAATCGCAGGCGCCTCCTGTAAATAGAAAGTTGGCGTCTTCGCCCGTTATTTCTTTTGAAACGGCCGAGCTGAATATTCAACTTTTAAGGCAAAGCTGCACTAGTCTGTATGTACAACATTAATATGATCTCTGCAGAATTTGGGTCCTCCGAAAGATTACCATATCAAAGCGGGCGCCTGCGGCTGGAGAAGCTATCGATCCGCTCGCAGGAGGTAAAGTAAAGACGATTGGTTGTGATGGTGCGAGCTCGGGGCGAAATCCTGCACACCATTAACTGGAAGTGAGAGCGCTGGGAGCGCGGCCACCGGATCAGCGGCAAATATTGGCTCTGGCTGGTAATTAGCTCGCCAGCACCCACGTCCTGCGCCCCCCACCCCACCCCCGCCCCAGCACACACAAAAAGAAAGGGCCAGGCTTCCCCGGGCCTCATTAAAAAGCAAACACACCGAAGCCGGGGAGCCCGGCGCCACCCCGTGCCTCAGCTGGGGCACGCGAAGTCAGGGGCGGCGGCGGCGGCGGGCCAGAGGCTGCTGCTTGGGGAGGCGCGCCTTTGGAGGGAGGCTTCGCTCAGCTGGGGAGACGGGGCGCGGGGGGGGGGGGCTGTTTGTTTGCCCAGAACAATGGAGCAACCCGATTTGTAGGAGTAGTGGGACAGGACGGGTCCCTTTTGAAATATACACGCCGTGTCCTCCAGGGTCTTGCTTCCTTTCGGCCTCCTATCTCTCCGTTTTATTTTACGCAGACAGTTCCTTTAGTACTGGCCGGTTTCCCCGGCTGCACACTTCTTATTTGTTTCTGGGTCGAAATCCCTCCCGTCCGTCTCATGTTTCCTTCTCCTTCTTTTCTCGACTTCGGAGTGAGAGCCGCTTGGGTCTTTACGGAGTGAGACGTTCCTCCTTCTTTCCTCCTAGTTCTTCTCTCATCGAAATCCCTTCCACTTTTCTCTTCCTTCCTCTTCCCTTGTATGTGTTTCTGGACTGGCATTTCTTTCCCTCCTCGCTTTAGCACCCTCCCGCCCTCAACTCATGGCACTAGATGTTCAAAATATTAGGGAAATCCGGTTTAATACATTTTTATTGATGCAGTGTTAGGAAGGGGGGGGGGGAGCCCTAGCGGATTTATGCGGAGGTTTCCATAGCGCTTAGGCGTGTGGTGTTTTGATGGGTGCTCTTTTAAAAAAAACAAAAATGGACAAAATATTTATGATGTATTTTGAGTCTGTCTTTGAGACGTCTGGGCTGGTCTTTGATATCTCTCCCTCTTTCACCAAGAGATGGACGGCTCAGGGTGCCGGAGCCGTTCAGCGCTTAAGATTAGTTGAGAAACAACCTTCCGTTTTCATGCTGGATTTCTTTTACTATCAATCTTTAAATCCTTGAATAACTCGATCGCCTTTTGAAAAACAGAGGGGGGGGAAGGGGAGGGAGGGAGGGAACGGGGAGCCGTCTTTCTTAACTACAATCAGCGGCTCAGGTAATTGGAAGCTCCTTACCAGGGAAGAGCTTGGAGAAGAGGCATCAACTCGATAAGAAGGGCTCGATAAGAAAATCTCCTTCAGATGGGAGATTAGAGTCCAGTCAAGCAATACAGACACAGCACCCCCAATTGATGGGAACTGAGCCCTTCCCTTTCTCTTCAGTAATGATCCAGCCCAAAGACCAAAGCATGAGCTTATCATTCATTTCAACGGAATTCCAAGGAACCGAACTCAAAATCCGCCCCCCGCCCCTCCTAACATGGGGAACCAGAAAGCATAAGGTGTTGTGAGCATATACCATGTGGCTTATTCCAGAGAAATGGGCCCCGGTTCCACCCCCAGCCTGCAAGCAGCCCCTATAGACTTAATTTCTTTTATTTTTCGTTGCCCCTTCACCCTGTTTACTACACATGCCTACCTTACTCCGACATTTAAGCACACATAAAACCACATATAAAAGACCTCGAAGGATCCTAACACACACACACACACACACACACACACAGAGTACGGCCTTGTATAAATGGGGAGGAGGGCTAACCAAATCCAGCGAAACGGTGAATTTTGGATTTAAAGCGATTTACAATTGATATTACACTGGATGCTTCCACTGACCCATTATGGTGTGGGTGTGTGGGTGTGTTAATGTCAAAGACTTTACTTTTTAGAAGCAGCGCCATAGCTTCCAGTGATCCATACTTCCAAGAAGGAGTATAGCCTAAAGTCATGAAAACACCGTTTATGTATATTTAGCATGAGGATTGGGCAGGTATAAATAAAGCAACCCCAAGCGCCCAGCGCTTCCCTGCCGCTCAAGAAAACTTATCCGCAAGGAGCTGTCCAATTCAGCACCAGAGCACACGTCTGGCCACCCCAACGAGACTTTAGACGGCCTTTGCAGACCGCCTGGGTTCAAAGGACCATGTTTCGCCACCAGCGTCTTGTGATTCTGTTAGTTTTATAGTTTATGTTATTTCTCATAGATCAATTATTATTTCAGTAAAATAAGTCGAGGATAAAGTAAATGTTCCTCTTGTAATTTTGGCTTACGCTTGCCAGAAATAAAAGTAAACTAAATAAATGCAGTTAAACCCGCGGGAAAAGTGAACAATAAATTATATTCAAAGTCCCCAGTTTGAAGTCAATCTACACATATACACATAGGCTAAACGGGTTAGGAAGAGTCTTGCGGTAAGTACAGCTTTACTTCAGCTTTACTGAATTAAATCCTGTTTACTCAGCTGGAAATGGCCTCGTTCATTTCAACTGAATTTACTCCTAAGTAATGTGTTTTTGATGGTTATATTAGCAGGTATCTACTTAAGAGGCTACCCATTGATCCACCGAGTAAAAATAATAATTTAACACTATTCAACGGATGATTAATAACAAAAGGAAATGTACAACTGCCATGCTCCCCGTCTACCAAGTCTTTACTTAACAATAACTATAAACCGAATGCAAATTCTGGCCCACAACCCAACAACTTTGTAAAAGTCTGTCTGTTACCAGTAATATGGTGGTGGCATATGGGGAGAAGCCCCGTTCGTTCACTCCCCCATTCACCCAAATAAAGCTCACATCTAGATGTAAACTCTGGATAAAGTTCTGTTCTCTGACATTTCTATGCCTAGGTAGCACATGGGCCTAAACAAGCTGCCTGTTTCTCTACAGTCTAAAAGATTCTGCTTTACATAAGTAAATAAACTGACCCCCTCCCAATCATTTACTTAATGCATTTAGAATCTGGATTTAGGGTTATGGCTGGCGATAGTCCTGCACCCCCCAAATCCCCAATAATTCTGGCTTCTGATAAGAAGTGGGGTCCCAGATCATCATGCAGGGTATTTTTGTTTGTTTGTTTGTTTAAATGAAAGTTACATTTCTGTTTTTAAACTTTTCTCGCAAACTACCCATGAAAATACTTTTCTTTTTCCCATGCAACTTGTTCCAGCTGCAAATGTAGCTGGGAAATTTACAAAAATGCTTACAAGAAAAAAGAAAAAAGAAAAGAAAAAGAAAAAGAAAAGAAAAAGGGGGATCACATCTCAAAATAATTGCAAGTAGAAAACAGGGATTGGCTTCCATTTCTGAGTCTTACACTAAACATGGTTATTTCTCACTTAATAGAATCTTGCCTAAAGACCCTTCAGAAAGTAACGTTTGTTTAAAACAGCTCCTCTTTCCCAGTAGATTTCTTAGATTTCTTATCATATCCCACTGGGGGGGGGGGATATGATAAAGAAAGCCAGAACTCCAATATAAGTATATATATATTATTGGATTTGGTACCTACTAATTGTCTGAAAATAAAATGTTTAAGACTGATGGGTGAGACACTTATCCATTGTTAGAAGTAACAAAACAAAACAAAAACATAGGTTTTGCAACTTGCTTACCTCTCCTTATCACCCCACCTTGGCCGTTCAACACTAGCCCACACTGGGCCTCCACTGAACCCTTGAATAAAGAGAACAAAATTAAATCAGAGATAGAGATCCATAGAGGTAAAATGCACAGGTTGATGGACCTAGCGGCATGTGGTTTGGAAGAGACTGCATTGAGATTGTCACTGAAATAACACCTCTCCTACGAAATCGCTAAAATATTGGGGGGGGGGGAATCTTGTATTTTTCAGAACCTCCTTCCCAGAACAAACACAACTCCTTTTCTATTCTCAGATATGATGATCTTTTGTCTGAATGATTGATTGGCAGGCAGACAAAGAGGAAGAGAGGGAGGCTGAGCAGACGAAAGTTTCCAAACAAGGGATATTTGGGCGGCGTGGGGAAGCGGGGGGGAGCGTAATCTGAAATGGAAGTGACGAGATACTTGTGGAACACCCCAGGCAAACACCGAGCTCCAACGTGAAGCGGCCAGGTGTCACAGCATCGCCACCACTTTGGAGCTAAAGACAGGAAAGTAAACCGACAGATAGACCTGGAGACGGGGGCCGGGGGAGGGAGCTAGGAAGGGCTGCCTGCGCCAGCGCAGCCATGGGGGCCTCTCCGCCAGATAGCTCGGGCCTAAACTGCGTCGGGAACCTTCACAATGACGGAAGGAAGGTCCCCTTCGCTCGTACAGAGGATGCTCATTGCAACACCTCATCCTCGGAGGTGCGCTCATAGGAACCCGCTCGCCCCCTCTTCACCAAGGAAGCGCCATCTCTTTGCTTTAAGATAGACGCGGAGGCAAGAAGGGTTGTTTTTTAAAAGAAAAAAAGGAAAGAGAAAAGAAAAGAAAAAGAAACATTCCCCTTTCTTTCTGCATATGTGCGTGCGTGTATGCCTTCCAAGGCAAGCCCTAAATCCTTTTGTCCAGTGGAAATGTGTTAAAAGACGCATTTTCCTTTACAAACAAACGACATGAAAGAGGCCTTTAAGGGTGTTAACCTACCCAACAGCCCGTGAAGAGTTAAGTACATGCGGAGAAAGAGTCGGAGCATAATGGTGTGTTGGGGGGGGGGGAGCCCACTTTACAAAAAAAACCATCTTTACAGTCCTCCTCCCCGGCTTTTGCCATATTGACGCTGGCCTAGAAAACCCCCTTTTCAAGGCCTCTTTTGAGTTTAAGTGTTCTGCCTTAAAGTGATTATGAAATCAATATGGACAAAAACTGGGCGACTGAGCATAAATTAAAGCGGTGATGGGAAAAGGTGTGACAGTTTCCTTTGTTGCCCATGGAAAATCTTTTTAAGGGGCTCAAAGATGCCCACTCCGGCTCCAAGACTCCTTGCATCTGTTAGGCTGACTTAAACAGCCTTCCAAACTATTGGACTTTCACTTAACATTCTGAGCAGGGGAAAGTATATTTACATTTGTTGCATTAGAAATGAGGCATATGTTGATGAAGAAAGTGGAGCGTGTGGGGGTGGAGGCATGAAGAAGAAAATAAAAAGACTGGTTAGGAGTCCCTCTCTTGGACGTGTTCCTCCACCTCCCCCCCCCCCCCCCCCCCGGCCGTTCAACTATCATCCATCTTGAGGCTAGTTTAAAAAACTAAAAACCAAAACCCCTCTAAATAAAACCTAGAAGTAAAATTTACAACCTTTTCGAGCAGTCTAAACCTCATAGTTTGTAGTTGAAAGAAAGAAAACCATGACAATGTAATCAGAAGAGAACAGTAATCGTGTGTAATAAATAATTATATCGGACATCATGCATTATCTACAACTGAAAAATATAGACATGTTTTACCGATTTGACTTTCTTTCTTTTTTCTCCCCCCCCCCCCGCTTTGTGTGTGTGTGTGTGTGTATTTTTGGACACCTCCATCAAAAGCATAGAAATTTAAGGAAAGAGAGGTGATGATCCTATTCTATCGCCTCTTTAAATTAAAAACAAAATGGATTGCGTTATCTTTGAAACGATTCCTAAAATTAGAATCTAGTCCACCATCTATAGCGCTTGGTGGTGGTGGGGGAAGGGATGTTCGAAGGGGAAACACGTTGTTTGGTCGGATGACATTGCACAAGTGGCCCAGTTGAATGGCACTAAGTCGAAAATTGGATAAACTATGGTGCTTTTTTGCACAGGATTTAGGCATTGTGTGCTGCCATGCAAACGTCTCTAATCCCTCCTTTTGAAAAAAAATAAAATAATACAAGGCTTTGTGCCATAGGGGGAGAAAATGTACAGCTAAAAAATCAGCAGCAGACGTGGTTATAAAAAAAGGGGGAGTAAATAGGTCTTAGTGAAGCTAAATAGTGAATGGCAGATTTGGGAGAAGGAGTAGTGAGGAGGAACATAAGGGAAGCCCTTGTTGAAAATGGAAGGGTGGTGGTGGGGTGGGATGGGGGGGACAGAAGCGTGGAAAATTATTGAGTGGATTTCAATGCAGAAAGTCAGGTTTTAGGGCGCTCCTTCATTCTTGTGTAGATGCCACAATGGATCTACTGGAGAGGCCCTTCCTTTAGTTAGTACACACACACACACACACACACACACAATCTAAAAGAGGGAAAACATTTTTGTCTGAAAAGAAGGCTCACTATTAACAACAACAACAACAACAACAACAACAACAACAACAGCCTGAATTATTTGGGGTGGGGTGGGGAGTATGACAAGAAAACCAAGGTAAAACGTGTGCGTGCTCTTTCCGTAAGGGCAGGCACAGTAACGGCAGCCGAATCCACTTCTCCATAACTACCTGGATGAATTACTCTCCTCCTCAACTGCTTGATAGAATTTCATGTTGCCTCTCTGTGATGGCAAAACTAGTAAGGCCCAATAATAATAATAATAAAAATAATCACCTTCCTTGGATGTCCACCACTTCATAACTAATATAAGTGCTCGAATTTTTACAGTGCTGCAAGACCTTGTGTGTGTGTGTGTGTGTGTGTGTTTGTGTGTTTGTACATGACAACAGAAATAAACAGAAATGTGAGTTGGAGGAAGAAAGAGGGAGAGAGAGGGAGTAAAATAAGTGTAGATGCACACCCTTTGGATACCCAGAGAGTAAGCGGATAATTGGCTGAATGTATGGTTGAACCGTCTCTCTCTCTCTCTCTCTCTCTCTCTCTCTCTCTCTCTCACACACACACACACACACACACACACACAGAGAGAGAGAGAGAGAGAGAGAGAGCTTCTTTAGCTATGACACTGCGGTAGCGCCCGTCGTATCCTAATCCGATCCACCGCAGCTTTGCACAGCTCCCTCGCTCTGGCCCCATGCGAAGTTTCGCAGAGGGCGAAGGGGTGGCGCGAGGCCAGCGAGGGTCTGTAGGGCCGGGACCTTTCTGCCTGGCGCGCGCACCCCCCTCGGGCTTCCCTAGCGCGCCCGTCCCCTCGGGCCGGCGAAAGGCGGCTCGTCCGCGCAGGAGCCTCCACGCGGCCGAGGACGCCGCTGCGCTTCTTTCTGGAGCCAGCCGGGGCTTGGGGGACGAGCGTGAGTGCGGTCCGGGGCCGGAGGGGATCGGGGCCAGCCCTCTGCCCTCGGAAGCGCCCGCGGTTTACCTGCAGCTCGTCGGCTCCCGAGGCGGCCAGCCCAAGGCTTGGTCCGGGCAGGAGTCTTTGATCTGGATGCATCCCATACTGGGAGCCATGGCTCATAAGCGAAAGGTCGTGGCGCCGGTAAGCGTCTAGGCAGCCCAGCTCCCTCCTCTGCTCGTCCAGGCAGGAGGACTTGAGCGCCCGGGCGTTGTGCAGGTTAATGAAGTCGGTGGGTTCTCCATGGTGGATCTGCTGGTAGTACTGCTGCGAGTGGTGGAGCGAGTTCAAGGAGTAGGCGTCGGGGTTGACCGCCGGGTGGCTGTGCTGGAACTCGTAGTGGAAGGACTGGTGGTGCAGGGGGGTGTACTGGTGGTTGGTGGAGAAGTAGGGGGAAGCGAACTCAGTGCCGGTGGTGGAGTACGTGAGGGGCGACGAGGAGGAGTAGGCGACGGTGGAGTTGGCCACAGACTCCAGGCATCCCAGCTGCATCAAACGGTAACTGTTTGATCCGTCATGACGTATCTGAAAGGAAGAAGGGAAAAGGTAACCCAAATACTGCAGGTTTGGCATTGAGGACGAGCGGGGCTCCGAAGCACCCCGTCCCGCCTAGCTCCCCCCCCCGCGCCCCGCGGCCAAAGTTTCCTTTAGTCGGGACACTCTCCAAGCCAACCTTCCCCATACACCTTGGGCTGGTGGTGTCAGGCAGGTCTGGGCTAGGGGGGCTGGCTTGTTTGTTTGTTTGTTTGTTTTTAAAAAGGGGGGAGACACACACGCACACACACGCACACACACACACACAGAGAGAGGGACCCCTACACATGAAAGCGAGGAGTCCACACCGTCTCGAAATAAAGCTGCTACTTGGTTGCGATCGCGGCTGGGCTGATGGTCGATGAAACCAGAAAAGTCAGCCGACACAAAAGCTGTAAAACTCCACGTTGGTATCAACCGCAGAAGGGCCGGTCTAATCCTCCTACGGTCCTAACTCTCTGGCTAGGCGCAGCAGCCCGCTTTGGAGAACGGGCTCGGCGCCTCTCGGTGCGCCTGGGCTCCCTACACGCCTTTAACGCTCCTTAGGCAAAGATCTCCGTCCAAAATCTTCCCTTCCGACCACCTGAGTGGGAGTCGAGAGTTTCCCGGGCCCCGGCTTTCCATTGTGCTCTCTGGCTATTCTTAAGACTATTTGCCACCTTCCATTTCATGGTATTATTGGGGCTCTTAGTCTGTTTTCCTTCCGGCAACCGTTTGAATGCAGCAATGGGTTTGCCCCTTTCCCGGCGACAGATGTCATAACGAATTTTCACTCTTTACTTCTCGGAGTTCTCTCTGAAGCCGGATTATAATTAAATGTAACGGTCCAATGTGGATTAACAAAAAAATGGAAACAACCACACACAGGCACACTCGACATGCACACACATATAAGCACACACACGCACACACACACACGCACACACACACACGCACATACACACACTCACAAAATACCTCCGCATCGTGGACGAGTCCTGGAAAGGTAGTTGACATTTTGGGTTCTCCGAAAGAGGCTCAGGATTAAATTCCTTCTCCAAATTTAAAAGGAAAGAAACGAACCAAAGCAATCATCAAACCAACAGTAATTTAAAAATTAAAAATTAAAAAAGTTAAAAAATGTAGTCATCTCCGTTTCGCCCAGTTGTGAAAAATATATATATGGGCATAGAGAATACTTCTATCTAAAGACAAAAAAAGGCTTTGCAATGTGTCTGCATAGGTCTCCAGCTTTTTTCCACCGTACACCCTTTTAAAAACCTGTAGGAACAATTTTTCCCTCTGCACAAAAGCAGCTCCCCGGATCAGATTTTGTACTTGCTGGGTATTTCTTTGGCTGATGTCGTAGGTCCCTTGGTAATATAGAAGTTTTGAAAATTAAGCATCAGCACTGAGAACTGGGAGGACAATAGATAGAGCAGCTTCATCCCAGGAGACAAGGAATAAATATTGTATCTTCGCCTAATAAGGAACTGTAGGTTCTTTCAACGTTTTTATACATTTTTCCTTCACTCTTTTACAACGCGTTTCCCCCCCCCCCCCCCATACTCAGGCTATTGTGGGACTTAATCTCTTCGAAAAGGGCCTTTTTAGACACAGATTATTGGGAAGAACTAGATCTAATACATAAAACAATATAGATGAATTTGAACCATACTTTTCAATGGGTAAGTGTTACTTCTCGCTGACTGTAGTTTTTGCTCCCCCCCCCACACACACACCCCGATATTGACCCAAAACAAAGGGTTGGGGTGTAGGTAGAAGAATTTCTTCCCCCCTGAATTACAGCAATGCGTTTAGATTTAATAAAAAGAAGAGCTCGAACGTAAGTCCACCTCCCAAAGCCCAACCTTTTATTATGGGGCAGCCTAGATGAAAACACACCGAGTTTTAAAACAGTATTTCAAAGATATATCTTGTATGAAACCTGCAAGTGTGTCATTGAGATGCATTTTATATATGTACTGATGTAGGACGAGGAGACGATATGGCGGGCACACACAAACACACACACGCTCGCGCGCACACATTGACACACTGGGCACAGAGCAAATAAAACCGAAGGCTGGAGATATATGAGAGAAAAGGTGAGAAATAGTTTGAGCTTTTTCCACGTGGAAAGTACGTCTGAAGGGTTAGGGTTATATCATTCTGTTTTATTTCATTTCATTTCATTTTATTTTGCGGAAAGCTAATAAAGGCTGAGTTCGTTTGTTATTGTTGTCGGGGTGTGTGTGTTTTAAATAGTGTGTGGCGTACTTATTTATTTACAACGATCCCAGGAGTTAATTTCTGAGCTCGGGTCTGGGCATTCTGTCGCAGAGTAAGTCAAGCCGCGTCTCTTGCTTGGAGGGATCCGTGAATGAACGTTCTCCAGAGAAAGTTGCGCCTTGTGCGCGCTCCAAGGCAGGATCTGGGCAAATGGCGTTTCCTGGCGCCGCGCTGCCTCTCTGCTGATGGCGAGCTGAAATCACAAGCCTTGGAGATAGGCGCGTGTGTAACTCACTTTTAATTGCCATTTAATTTGGTTGGCTTTTAAGTGTTTAAACCGCGAAGGTGTCTTAATAGTAAGCCGCAGGCAAAGAGACATGTGGCTCCTTTTTTAAGGTCCAGGTTCGGGGAGGGTTTACTGGTATCTGTTCATGCAGGCTAACTGGAGCTGTCATTCAACCCGCTTTGCTTTATACAAATGGACAAAGGCACACGACTAGAATTGAAATGCATTGTCTGAAATGGAAAAGTGCGATTATCCAGACGGGCACAGGGGTCAGCAGCCGACACTTTTTGCCTCCTCAACCTTCTCTGTAGCGGGATCGTGGTGGCAGGGTGGCACCTCTGAAACTCCTTAATGGAAAGACAGAAAGGAAGGAAGGAAGGAAGGAAGGAAGGGAGGGAGGAGAGAGAGAGAGAGATCGAGAGAGAGAGAGAGAGAGAGAGAGAGAGAGAGATCGAGAGAGAGAGATCCTTACATTTTAAACATGAAACACCATTAATTACTGACATCTTTAATGTCTCTTTTCTTTTCTCAACCTTAAGGCATATTCGAGGTTGCCAGGAGTAAAGATGATAAAAGAGGAATCACTACCTAAATCAGTGAAATGAATTTCCTGCAAGCATTTAGGACCCTTATGGTTGTGTGTCCAGTAACCCCCCCCCCCTCTCATCACCATCACCACCACCACCACCACCACCGTAGAAGCGCCTTCAGTTAGTAGCAATGACAATGGATTTACCTCTTCTTTAAAAGGATGTCACTCGCCCACCAGGCGAGAAGAAGTCATCAGTCTCCTTGAATCATCAAGTTGATGTGTATAGCAGAACTATAATGTCTACTTGGTTTGTGGGACCTTTGGGTTGCCCTATTTCGTAGGGATCGGAAGCACAGAAGTTACATCAAATACAAATAACCAATAAGATGGAATTAGTCGCTGAACATTTCCAACCCAGTGCTTCAGGACAACACCGCAATCCTATACCCTCATTTACATTGAGAAGAAGCCCCATTGAAGTGAATGTGCTTAGGGTTGTATTTTTACCCCACGAATACACACACACACTGTCCCCTCACCTGAAAAGTAAACCCACTGATTTCAATGGAACCCGGGATCGCTGCCTTACACTCGCATTCCTAAGGCAGAGTTCTCAAGTGAAGCTCCGCTTCTTTAAACGAGACTTAAGTAGGTGTGATTTTTTTTTTTTACCGAAACCAACCTGCCATACTTCTGAGTAAGTGTGTTGAGGGTTAAGGCAGAAATCCACAACAAGCGATGTTAAGTACAGTTACTCGGAAGAAGGATCCACTGAAATCAAATATATGCTAGGAATAGGTCGGGGACCTTAAAGACTTAAGAGGATGATTACAGATCGAGGTCGTATTCGGTCAGGAATTTGTCGGTCAGGTTTCTGCCCATCTTGGTGTTCGGTTGTACTTAACATTTATTTTTCCGAACTTCACAGAAAGTTTCAGTGCAGTCCCCAGAAACGTGAGCAGGGAAAACGCCCGGCGCCTTTTCCCACGCTGGTAAAGTAAACGGCCAAATGAAGGGAAAGTTTGTACGGTTTTTAAAATTCATTTCTTTTCCTTACTCGTCCCTTTTTAGCCTGGTAAGCGTTGTTCACTTTTCTGCAGCCCAAACCAGACAAGGCAGGCGCGCAGAAATGAGGCCGGCAGTTTCCTAGGCATGGAAGCAACTTCCTCCGACAAAGCCGCGACTCCTCGAGAGGAGACTTTAACTCTTCCCCCGCCACAGCTCACCCTAAAGGCGCCACCACCTGCCGCCCTTCTCTCCCTCCCCGCTTGCCTGAAACCCAAACGGGTTTGCAAACCATGGAGCGTGTTTCTCTCCTGATACCGGAGGCAACGTTTCAAGACCCAGTCGGATCAGACGCAGCCTTCCTGCGTCCAGGCCAACCCTTTTAAGGGACGCAGTTTTGTTGTGCCTTTTAAAGAAACCCATAGATATGCATAGAAGGGGGACAAATGTCCAAATTCAAATCCATAAACCCAGTCAAAGCTGTGGAGCAATTAATTAATCCTCCGCCCCCCCCAAAAAAGCAATACTGTCACGGGGTCCAGCCGTAGTCACGCTTCAAGTAGACCCATTGAAATCAATGGGGGCTCGCGTTAGTCACGACTTACTTGTCCCATTGATTTCAATGGCTTTACTCGAAGAACGACTCGAATTGCCTTTGTTCTTTGCTGTCTGTCCCAAATAGCGACTACTTGCGGCAGCAGGGCTTAACGAATTGCACGAAATGTGTCATTATTTAGTTATTTGCACCACATTTCCTCGGAGTTTTCTTATAGATTTATTCTGGGCCACGAGGGAGGGAGGGAGGATTTCCAAGGAAATTTGCAGGAGGCAGCTTGGATTTGTGATCAAGGGGACGACCTTTAGCGGCCCTTCCGATTTCTTTGACAGCTTAGGAGGCTTTAATTACGCAGTTGTCCTGCCCCATTCATGGAATATTATGGGGGTCCAGTGGATGCCCTTAATGTGTAGCCCTCCCGTGTTTTCCCATGGCTTCTTCCATCTCTCTCTCTCTCTCTCTCTCTCTCTCTTTCTTACCAGGAAAAAAAAAAACACGTTAAGGAAGAAGAGATGGAATGTCTACTTAATGCCTCGTGGTTAGCAGCGCTTGGGAGCCCTCTGTCTGGAAGCATCCACAAGAAAGTAATGGAAAACCAGGTTTTCTGTATGGCTTCTCTATTGAAACAGGTCATAACATTCTTACAACGTGGAAAGAAAGAAAAATCAGACTATAATCTCCTTCCCTCCTTTCCCAGCATCTGGTGGCATTTTTTTTTAAAAAAAAAATACCCCAGAAGACTCCAGAAACTCTTATAACGTGTACAATCTTTTGTCCAACCTTAAGGTCTTAGAAGGTCGGGCCCCACACATTTCCGCAAGGCTGCAGTAGATAGAGGGTTGGACTTGAATGATGCAGCTGTCCATTCAGATTGATTTCTTGAAGTATTTGCTTAAGTCCATGTTTCACGTTAGGTGATCAACAGCCCACCATAATCTTCAGATTCCTTCCAGGACTTGGAAGCACAAGATGTTTAAGCAAGTAAAATTAGCCCAAGAATGCTCAGCCAAATAGGACTTACATACAGAAGACACAGATGGACACGCTGGCCTGGTTCAGACAAGGCGCTAAACCATGCTGCTTAACCACAAAATGGTTAAGGGAACATGGTTTAGTGTGTTGTCTGAACCAGGCCACTGCCTCCCTCCCCTTGCATCACAGTGTCCCTTGTAGCACTGCCTTTAGAGAGACAAGAGGTTCGTCTCTCTACCATGCACCCATTCACTGAAGAGCAATATGCTGGGGATGGGACTTCTCTCCTGTATAAGTGTAGGAAGCAAAGGCTTGTATCTAGTGTTAGCCCTACTTAAAGTAGACCCATTGAAGTGAATGGGATTTAAGTTATACTAATGTTAAATGCAACCCAAAGAAGTCTGTAGTTCAGCTTCATGTCATGGTGCACATTAAGGATGCTGTAAGAACTGCAAAGACCCCAACAGCCTTGGCAAGTAGAGCCAAGGAAGTTGCAGGATCCCACTGCCATATGCAGATAATCAAGAACGATGGCGCTGATAGGGAAGGAGCCCCATTAAAGAAGTCTGCAACCTTCTACTTAATTATTGTCTACATTCTGGTCCCCACCAGGTAGTTGTATTTTGTATTTCTTTATTTACAGTCAACAGACCAATATAAAACAAGAAGATACACCATGATATAAAACAGTACAAAGCAGGGATAAAGAAAGAAGAGGGAGTGTTACAAAACCACTAAAGAGTTGTTTTTCTCCTTTTTCCAAGAAGGGAAAGGGGATTCTTCTTCTCAGATTCCATTGGTTTACCTGCACGTTCAGCCTGCCAGGCAGTCCTGTCTCTGTATTGGAGTGACAAAATGTGTCAACTCCTGTGAAAATTGATATTCTTCTGTATCACCTGTATCCTGTTTCATGGAGAATGGGCAGCTGGACGTCCTGTGCAAATGACTTCATTGGAAACCATCCATTGCTTGGGGTGATAATAAAGTTCTGTCAGGATGCTAAAGTTTGTGATGACCCATTCACACATGCAGTTTATCATGTCATATTTGCTCCACCCCATGCAAACATTGCTTGCATTGAGCAAAGGTGTGGAACCAATGATATCAATGTAGCAAATTCATCTTGTGCAAAGTACAGAAGACCAGGAGGGATCTAATGGGTCAAAGAGGATGAATTTGGAAGCTATTGAAAGATTGTGAATGTATTAGTGAACAATTAAAATAGACTACTAACTGGCTGTTTCAACTTTCCAGTAATTTATTTGGTAATCATAACATTTCTTCTCATAGCCACTCAACAGAGCCATTTGCTAGCATTCACAATTTCATGGATTTGAATAGTATTTTCTCCACATCTCATATGTGATGCATGCATTGTCCAGTGATAAAAAAAAATAGAATGAAATCCTACTTCTGGGTATTAATTAACAGATTCTCAATATTCAGCTGGCTAGACAGATATAGATTTCATAGTATATTCATCTTTGAAGGGTAAAGAAGCATCTCTTTTGGTTGTGTTTGCTCAGCTCCCCTCCCCCTACTGTCTTTTTGTCTCAGACTCCCTTATTTTCTGATCATTACACACTGAATTCGCTTTGCCTATTGCTTTATTATTTAAGGCCTCTTTCAACTCATCCGTAACAGCAATAGGTTTGGACAGTGCTTACATTTAATGTTTCTGAATGGGTTCATTCTACAGTCCTATATCATGGTTCCTCTATCAAGGTGTTGCACCAGTGTTTATGGTTCCATCCTTTATGTAACTTTTTGGCATCCTTCCTCTACTGTCTAGGGAATCCATTTCAGTATTTAATTAGGCCAAATCCTGCTGCCTTTGGAACTTTTCCAAGATTTTTAATGGGAGACTTGGCTGAGAAATGAGCAGTTCTTTCTTTTGCTGTGATATGTTGTCTCGGTCACTGGCAACATGCTCGACCAGGCTGACTGTCATAGTCCTGGTATCACCCCACCCCACTACACATACTTTCTATTTTATTTTTTTTAAAAAAATCTTCAAGATACATATAGTTTAAAATTTCTTTTCAAATCTATGGGCTTTCTCAAACTTATTAGGGAACTTTTAATGAGAAAAGTAATGTCTTGTATGACAGAATTATATATTTTTTAAATTGCAATGTGATTACATTTCAATAATCACTATAACAGTAAGCTCTTTTTAGGGCACAGTTTCCTTGGGCACAATCAAGCAAGGGTTAGTAGCAATTAATACCCAATCTGCAAAAATAAAAAAAAATTCTATTTCTGAACTAGACCACTTCAAACTAAAGATGGCTTGGCATGATTGCATGAAGACCCCTCAACTACCTTCACTGCACATAGAAATTAGAGTCTAGGAAGAAGGGCCTTAGTCTGGCCTTCTTCCTTACATGATAGTTTTCCATGTGCGAGGATATATATTTTAGTTAGCAATGATTAATATCCTGGGTTCAATCATATATTTTAACTGGTACCCCCCCCCCAGGGTGTATATTTCTGGCGGGTATCTTCCATTGTTCCTAGCTTGGGAGATATGCACTGAACAGAAGGCATAGAAAGTGAACAGAAAAATAGGACTCATAATGCAGTCTCTCCTGTGAAGATGCCAATCCCCCTAGTAGCCTGGAATGGTAAAAAGTGGTAAGAGACCAGTCCAAGGTAGATTTGTGTATGTGGCTGTGGAATATATATGCATCAAATGTACATCATCATCATCATCATCATCATCATCATCATCTTCTTACACGCCTCTCCCTTTGGATCTTAACTCCCAAACTATGCTGATATGTCCTAAGACATCAATGGACAGAAGGTAGACCTGAATAAATTTTTGCCTTCAAGTCCCAGAAACCCCTGTCAGCATGGCCAATTGTTAGGAATACTGGGAACTGAAATCCCAAACATCTGGAGATATACTTCCTGCCCACCCATCCTAAGAGGTGCACTGCCAACTGGCTTCTTCTTCCAGGGATGCTAAACTAGAAGCACTTGGGGATGAGTCTTAGAAAGGAGGTATCAACTAACGCAGGCCTTTGGCATTATAGTAGAGGGTTTTTAGTCTGATAGGATAAGTACTAATTTTCAGTGTAAGTGACTTGTGGGCATTGGAGTGAATTGTATTTGAATTCACAAAGTGCTCCATCTAGAAATGTCTTTGGGTGACTAATCTGAACTTCACTTTCCTTGTTTTTCAGTCTCTAAGGCCATGGCTAGACCAGGCCTATATTCCGGGATTGTCCCTGGATCATCCCGATGCAATAAATGACACACAGGGGATCCCGGGAGCAGGCAGGGACGACCCCTCCATTTGCCTGGGATAATCCTTAGGTCTAGCAAAATCCTAAGAAAGGAAGGATGGGACAACTATTTAAAGATTGGAAATTTAGTCATGTGACAGCTAATGATTCCACATAAGCCCTTTCAGGTTATCAAATATGTCCTGACCATGCTTCCCATAAAAAGTACCTCAGGCTGAGAAAATATCAAACCAGATGATGAGGTGTTGTTCCATCAAAAAGACTAGACTGACATTGTTTTCCAGATGCATTTCAATATTTGAGGCAGTATCCAGTCATTAAACTTCTCTCTGGTAGTTGAGAATGAAAACATCTGTAGACTGTGATGTATTAAAGATGTACCTTATATTAGGATCATCCATAATTGATGCAGACATTCCAATAAATAATACAGTGTCAGATTCTTCAGATTATTGAGTATCATCTACAGTGCTCATATATTTATGCACTGCCAGTAATAGCAAACATGTCTCCTTCTCTAATTAAACACACAGTAGCATGGTATGTTTAAATAACATTAAGGCTGAGCATCAATTTAAGAAGAATTCATTTAAAGTTAAGGCTGACATTTGGGCCCTTAGCTCATCTTCTTACCTCTCCCTTTTCCAGTACCAGAAATGTGGGGAACACTGACATTCACATGGGAGTGTTGGTAACCCCAGGTTTATGTTGTAAAAGTCCACATACTCAGAATTACACCAACAAATGCTGACAGTCACCGAAATGAACTTGTCAGAACTGATGCTGTGCCAGAAATTTCTCCCACGTTACTTTTCAACCTTCTCATTCAATTTGAGAGAAAAGAAATTGCTTCCAAAAAGAAATTCAAAGGAGAATAAATTTTGGAGAAATTCTTATGGGTTGGGGGCGTGGGTCAGGGTTCTTGTGCTTATCTTACTTATGAAGTGCTCGAGGAGTGTGTAGGACTGTCCTGTCTTTCATCATATAAGCATCTCTCTGCATCTCCGTTAGAGACAAGATGAATCTACAATCACCCCTCAGAAATGTAACATTTGGAAGATCCTAGGGAAACTGCTGAGCCCTAAAGAATGCCAACTAGCACTGAGCCAAAATTTCTCAGAAGACATTTTTCTCAGAGAAGTCATGAGATTTTTCTTACACCCCCTCCCCATTAATAAATGAAAGGCCACTTTGCAGAAGTTCTCAAAATTTTCTTTCCCATTTTGGGTGGGTTTCACCTTCGTGTGGCGCAGAGCAGTAAAGCAGCAGTTTCTGCAGCTGAAACTCTCCCAACAGCCTGAGTTCGATCCCAGCGGAAGCTGGTTTCAGGCAGCTGGCTCGGGTCGACTCAGCCTTCCATCCTCCTGAGGTCGGTAAAATGAGTACCCAGCTAGCTGGGGGAAAGGTAATAATGGCCGGGGAAGGCAACAGCAAACCACCCCGCTATAAGGCCTGCCAAGAAAATGTCAGCGAAAGCTGGCGTCCCTCCAAGAGTCAGTAATGACTCAGTGCTTGCACGAGAGGTTCCTTTCCTTCCTTTCCTCATCTTCTCCTGCTCCACAAAAGAAAGAAAGAAAGAAAGAAGAAAAGGAAAGGAAAAGAAAGGAAAAGAAAAGGATTTGTGCTACTACCCTTGCCAGTGGAGAGCCCTACCTGTGAAAAATTGTTGGAGGATTTCTCCTCCCACTGGAGAACTCCGGTCAATTTATTGCCCCAATTCCTCTGCCCTCAAATAGGCTGGAGAATTTCAAGAGGTCATTTGCCAACATTCATAATATTTGTCCAGGATTGTCAACATTCACATGTGATAGGACATGTCTACACCATAGGGTGCAGAGGGAAGGGGTGCGACCCCAGACTTACCTGCTTCTGAGATCATCCCAGGGTGTTGACACAGAAGCGTGATGTCCTGGAAGGGAAGAGGGAGGTCACGCCTGCCATTTTTTTTAACAGGAGTTGGAGTGCACTTGTGCTCCAGTGAAAAAATAAGTTGTTTTTTTTTTTTAAAAAAAAAAAGCCCCACTCCCACCCCACCCTTGATGTCCCTGGAATCTCCCCGGTCCAGCTCCTTCTCTCTGCTGACCCCCACTACTCACGGGAAGGAGGGAAGAAGCT